>NW_006238985.1:1177066-1208346 GCF_000226075.1 Solanum tuberosum | reverse complement strand
ACGTGTTTTTTTTATACCCCCCCCCCCCCCCTCCCTGTTGTCTCTTATGGGGGGTCGTATATAACCGAAAAGGGTTTTTCAGATTTTGCAATAATACGTACGTTTGGATGGCAGGTTAAAGCTAACACTTCTAGTCCAGTGGCTGAGCCAGTTGCAGCTTAAGTTTCAAGGAGCCGCTGTGATGGATTCATAATTTATAGGATTTTGCATAAGTTTCTGATTGGAGCTTGTTGGCTTGATTTTCACATGTTGTGTTGTGCAATAGTCTAGAAAGCAGTTTCTTGTTCAACCTTTCTGCAAGTGCGCACGCACATACATTAGTTAGTTGCCTAAATGAATTTGGCGTAGAAACAATTTTGTTTTCTAGTTTGTTAGCGTTTAAGCTTTGGTATATATTGGTTGCACTTGGAAAATATTTTTTTGTGAGGACATTGTAATCTCTAAGTTACAATTACTCACTCACGCATTGAGCAACGAAAAGGAATGTGGCATTTGTCTTGATATTGACACTGTCCTATAAGTTACTGTAATGTAGTAATGTGCTATGCGCTGCGCAAATATGCTTTCATATAATGATGGGAAAAAGAACAGCTTACAAAGATGAAGGAGCGGAAACAAGAGTTGTTAGAAAATGAACAAAATGAAGTGAAGAGCACTCTTAGGACCCGTTTGATCATAGGTTTCCCAAGTAAAATTTGGGGAAAAAATTGGCAAATAGTGTTTTTTCATATAATTTGTCATTATTTGGCAAATAACCCAAATTCCCAAATACTAGAAAAAATTAGTATTTGGATCAAATCTCATTATTTGGGAGCTATTAAAAATTCAAATTCTACACTAAACTTTTATCTTTTGCAAAAACACCCTATTTAGTTGTTGTGTTGCGCTGTATTACATAATTTTTTACGTGAACAACAAAACAATGATGGAATATGAAAGTGATGAAATGACGAACAATGACTTAGGATAACAAAAGTCATTAGCTTTGTCTACTTCACGATGTATGGAATGATGCTTGTTGCACTCGCTCCGAACTACCACATTGCTCCAGTGTCATGAACATTACTTGTTATTTGTTGCAATAAGATCCAATTGACTTGTTGCGGAAGTCATGAATATTATTACGTTGACGTTTCTATCTTGCTAATACAAATCTATGGTTAATTTTGATAGTTTTTAAAATTTATGGGTATAAATCATTTTTAAAAAAAAGTGAAATATGTTTTCCAAATACTATGGGCAAACATATGATGAAATTTCACCCAAATAATATTTTCCAAAAATATTTAAAAATTTATTGCCAAACGCTTGCTTAATTTTCCGCCTTATCATTGGACATAATATTGATGTGTTAAAATTAAAAATATTCTTTTATATGATAATATCAAATATATATATATATATATATTTAGATATCAAATATTTTATAACTTTGAAAATAAACAATAATTTATTAACACAATTTTTGTGTAAATATAGATTATTATATAAAATTGGGTGATCCAATTTCCACCAAAAAGTAGATGTGTTGATTCTTGTGCTTGGTATCCTACCACTCTTTTTACACGGTGGAAGTATTTTTAGGGGAGGGGATTATAAGATTATATGGGGTGTTGAAACTTTATATTGGGATAAAGTGATGATTGATATGAGTATTGCGATAATTAAAAGTAGAAATTTATTTTTAAAATAGAAAAGAAATAAAAGTAAATAAAATTAAAAAAAATAAAAATTTACGTAGGTATAAATAAAGAATACATCGACAAGGGGGTGTTAGGTTGACTAGGGTTGGGCACTTATATATGAAGACAAAAAGCAAAGCTCACCCCATTAATTCTCTCTCTCCACGCCAGCCAGGTGTTAGCGTTTCGAGGAGGAGAAGACATCAAAGCACTTCTCCTTCAATCAATTCTACAGATCAATCCTTAGGGCTTTGATTGGGTTCTTTCGGATCGGAGGAAAAGCGAACCGGATCAACGATGTTCTTGGTAGATTGGTTCTATGGAATTCTGGCAACCCTTGGTTTATGGCAGAAGGAGGCTAAGATCTTGTTTTTGGGTCTCGATAATGCCGGAAAGACCACCTTGCTCCATATGTTGAAAGATGAGGTCTCTTGCCGTTTTCTCCCTTCTTTTTTTTTGTTTTAATTTCCCCTATTAGATATGTTGTATCATACAATTTGCGCCGTTGATTTTAATTTACATATCTAGATGTGATTATTTGTATCACAGACGGTGAAGAAATGGAGCTTCATCTGATTTTCTGAATTCTCCAACTTTCACCTGAAATTGAATTTTCCTTGATGTGGCTTTATGGGTCTTATGTGAAAGAGTTACAAGTTTGATTAGTTTGAAAAGACCTGTTTTTTCTGTTATTGGTTACTTGTAATCTTGAATCTGAGATTGAGGTTTATTGAATTATGGCAGAGATTGGTTCAACATCAGCCAACACAATACCCAACGTCAGAGGAGCTTAGTATTGGAAAGATCAAGTTCAAAGCATTTGACTTGGGTGGTCATCAGATTGCTCGCCGTGTTTGGAAAGATTATTATGCTAAGGTGTGTTGCTATTTCTTTCTCTTCTTGTCTTAATTTAGATATTTGACTTGCGAACCGTATATTATTTGTTTCTTAGGGTGGTATTTATTGGTTGGGATTCTGTTAAGCAGTGGTGCTCTTTGGTTCCATACTTGCTAAGTTATCATTTTTACTGGAATATGCCATTAGTGCTTGTGTGTTAAGATTTATGTAGTGATGATGGTTAACATGGTCTGCAAATTGACAAGTTGATTGTGAGTTCATCTTCTTGTCCACTAATGTTGGAGACTGGTTAGACAAATGATGAATTATTTACTGGAGAAAGAATTCTATTAAGTACGTAACAGGTTGTTATTGCTAAATTCATTAATGCGCTCTCATCAACTGCTCTTTGTTTCCAGGGAAATAGTCCTCTACTCCCGCTGCTCTATCTTCATTCCTGATTTCTATTTTCAGGAATTTTGAAATGTTTGTGATGCTTTAACAAGAAGTTCTGGTATCAATATAGATATCTTCAACATGTACTAAGAAGTTTTCCAATCTTCTTGTAAAGAATACTTTAGCTAATATAATTTTAATTCAGGTTATCCAGGAACTCAAATTGTTTCTTTGATATTCATTTATTATTACAAGTATAATGCTTAAGGCAACTTTTCTTAACTTTTTTTCCTAGATAGTAGTTAATGCCTTCATAATCCCAAATAAACTTCTATCTGTTTATTTGATTCATGGGAGGCATATATTGATATTGGGAGTTCGCTGATAGCACCTTACTTTTTTCCAGGGGGTGTTTCAATAGTACCTCTCCATACACAAAATTATCTTGTTGATGCAGAACTTCATTTAGGAAATTCTTTTTGAATCTTTATATGGATAACATAGGTATAATGGATCCCGTGGTTTTTAAGTTCTAGCCACCCAAAGAGCAGATTTTGACTGGCTGCAGCCATTTCATCTGCAAAGTGTAAAGAAGTTCTGGTGTCAAATAAAGACGTGAAAAATTACTCTTCCCGGTTGCTTTCTGTTCTGCTTTCTTATAATTCTTGAGCATCCTTCAAAATGACTATCTTAAGATCTTTTATCCATGTCGGAACAAAGTTAGCTCTATTTCTTGTTAAATCTCTTATATAAAATTTCACTAATTGTTTCCATTGTTGTTATTGGTACAATTCTCAGAATTGACATTTACTGATTTAAGATGGAAGAGAAATTATGTAATTGAAGAATAGCTTTCTGATGTAGGATTAGTTTTTATGTGAGATAGCCAAGTATATACTATTTCACTGTCTTGCAATGATGTACTTTTGAAGCTTGTCAAACGGGCATATCTAATAAAGATATTCAACAGAAACAGCAGAGAGGGAATCACAGATGCAATTCCTTTGTTAATGACCCTTGTTCATACTTGTTTTCTGAAACTAGGTTTTTGTCAGATCTGATCTAAGTTGGTTTTAGACATCTGAAAAATGCATGGCTCACATGACTCCATATGAAATAATGTTTGCTAGTCTTAAAGCATTTGCCTGCAAAATCTAGAATTAGAAAATGGAAATTTGATCATGTATCTTCTCTATGAAATACAAAGTGCTATTTGACAATTATCTGGTGTTGTGCTTATTGTAACATGTGTTTTTTCTGAAGGTGGATGCTGTTGTATACTTGGTGGATTCTTATGACAAAGAAAGGTTCGCCGAGTCTAAGAAAGAGTTGGATGCTCTCCTCTCTGACGAGTCCTTGGCCACTGTGCCATTTCTTATATTGGGTAACAAGATAGACATCCCTTATGCTGCCTCAGAAGATGAACTGCGTTACCATTTGGGGCTAACAGGCGTCACCACTGGCAAGGGGAAGGTAAACCTGGCAGAGTCCAATGTCCGTCCACTTGAGGTGTTCATGTGCAGCATAGTCCGCAAAATGGGTTATGGGGAAGGCTTCAGGTGGATGTCTCAGTACATCAAGTAATCATCCTAGGGAGTGAGATTTGTTATTCTGTTTTAAGTCTTATTTTTGTACTGGATAAGTTGAAGATGTCTGTTTATCTCTATGGGCTAAATAGTTTCGGTTTTTTCCCCAGGTTTTCAGTGAAACAGTTAAAAACAGTGTTCTATTATATATGTCTAGTCTACATTTTTCTTTTCATTCATAGTTGTTATTTCATGTGTTCCGTTTTTGTTCCTTCAAGTAATTTGTTTCTCCCCAATTATTGGATATAAAAGTTAATTAGTGTGGGAGTAGTTCACTAATATTCATCTACCAACAACTTGCAGCGAGGCTGCTATATATATACTACTACCAATGCAGCTTTCTGCCTAAATATACTAAAGTTTTAACATAGTTTATTTGTATATATGGGTTGGGAAAAAGTAATTAAGCCTATAATCCTATTCTCATCACAAGATACTTTTATTGTTTTTTTCCTTCCTCTTTGTTTTAAAGCGTTGAAGACAGAGATGGGATGGGCACCCAAACCCCCTTCTTACTACCCTTTCAGAAGGTGATGCAAAAGGATAGAGATTTTGGTACGTAATGTTAGAAAGTAGCCTACATTCGAGAGGGAGAAGGTGATGCAAAAAGGATTGAGATTCTGGTACGTTATGTTAGAAAGTAGCCTACATTCGAGAGAGAGAAGGATTAGTTTGTGTGATCGAAACCCTCTCCCTATCTAACCTCTGTTGCCTTGCTGTAACTCTAAGGAGAGGGACTTTGCCTCAATCCAATTGATTTCTCTATTATTCTAGGAGGCATCCATCCCAAATAAACTTGCCATCGAAAGATTTATAATGAAAAGTATTTGTGTATCTTCCTCTATTGAGATTATGTTTGCATGCTAGATATGTATAACACTTTTTTCCTACCAAGAATCTGTGTATATTGCTTGTGAAATGTAAGCTTCTTTAAAATTGTACACTGCACATATTAAAGGCGAACAGGGGATGTAGCTCAGATGGTAGAGCGCTCGCTTAGCATGCGAGAGGTACGGGGATCGATACCCCGCATCTCCATTTCTTTTGTTAAAACACCCATCTCTTCACTTATAAAATAAAATAATAATAAAAAAAAACCTGCCACTATTAATAAAAGGTTTAGAAAGTAATAAAATTATATGTTAGTGAGTCATTATATGAGATATAAAAGGTTTAAAAAGTAATGATACGATTATAAATTTCATTTACATATGAATAAATGGTTAGTAAATACATATGTGTGATTGTTTTTACAAAATATAAACTTGTGAGTCAGTTTTTGTATTTGAAATTCTCAAATCATGATTTTTGGAAAATTTGAGATTCATCGCATATCCAAACACTGATTTCATCTCATGATTTCATATCACATGTCTAAATGCCTACTAAATCATTTTTGGAGAATTTGGGATTCATCGCATATCCAAACGTTGATTTCATATCGCATATCCAAACGTTGATTTCATACCGCATGTCCAAACGCCTACTAAATCATTTTTGGAGAATTTGGGATTCATCGCATATCCAAACGTTGATTTCATATCGCATGTCCAAACGCCTACTAAATCATTTTTGGAGAATTTAGGATTCATCGCATATCCAAACGTTGATTTCATATCGCATATCCAAACGTTGATTTCATATCGCATATCCAAACGTTGATTTCATATCGCATATCCAAACGTTGATTTCATATCGCATATCCAAACGTTGATTTCATATCGCATATCCAAACGTTGATTTCATATCGCATATCCAAACGTTGATTTCATATCGCATATCCAAACGTTGATTTCATATCGCATATCCAAACGTTGATTTCATATCGCATATCCAAACGTTGATTTCATATCGCATATCCAAACGTTGATTTCATATCGCATATCCAAACGTTGATTTCATATCGCATATCCAAACGTTGATTTCATATCGCATATCCAAACGTTGATTTCATATCGCATATCCAAACGTTGATTTCATATCGCATATCCAAACGTTGATTTCATATCGCATATCCAAACGTTGATTTCATATCGCATGTCCAAACGCCTACTAAATCATTTTTGGAGAATTTAGGATTCATCGCATATCCAAACGTTGATTTCATATCGCATGTCCAAACGCCTACCAAATCTTTGTTTTTTACATCAATAGGAAAGAATTACAGCATCTTTTATCCATCTTTGGAGAGAAATTAGAGCAACAAGGAATGGGAGATGGAACCTACACTTCGTGACTTGCACACTTTAACACATTTTCCTTCTCTTCTACCCTATGTCTCCACACCTAACATATTTGCCGCTATACCTACACTTATGAGTTCAGTTCACTTTCATGTATTCAAAGGTCAATCCCTTCAATATGTTTCTTTCTCCTTGGCGATTCATTGATATCGTTGCAGAAAGCAAATCAATTAGGAAGAGCCCTTCATTGAAGGGACCATATCTATCTATCAGCAAGGAGCAAACACCCTTAGTTTAAGATGCAGCCAAGGGATTAGCCACATAATGAAGTCGAAAAATGATCAAACAATTGTGCTCTGTCCTGGCGCTTTTTTAATGCTATTTCCGCTCATCAATACTCTCACCTTTTCAACGTCTTCCCATTTTCCTCTATCAGCATATATATTGGATAACAATACATAGTTGCCGGAATTCCAAGATTCAAGTTTAATAAGTTCCTTAAGTGCGTATTCAGCCAACTCCATTTCACCATGAGTGCGGCAAGCACTAACCAATGCACCCCATATAGCTGCATTTGGTTCCATTGTCATGGTTTCCACTAGTTTATGAGCCTCCTTTAGACAGCCACCACGACCTAGAAGATCAACCATGCATCCATAATGCTCAATTGTTGGTTCTATATCATGATTAGCAATCATAGAATCAAATAAATCTCCCCCTCTTTGGACCAAACCTGCATGTGCACAACATGCAAAAGCCCCCACATAAGTCGAATCGTTAGGTCTCACACCTTCATCTAACATCTCATCAAACAATTGTACTCCCAATTCACCCTTCCCGTTAAAAGCACAGTTTGATATCGCAGCATTCCAAGAAACTACATTTTTTCTAGGCATGTCATTGAATATTGTAATCGCAGTCTCCAAATCACCAGATTTTCCAAAGAAATCAACCAATGCATTGCCAACGGATACGAGATTGGGATAGAGGCCTTTAGACTTAGCATAAGAATGAATCCACCTTCCCAAATCAAGTTCTCCTAATTGAGCACAAACAGGTAACACAGTAACAACAGTAGCTTCATCAGGCTCAAACTCACCATTCCTCATCTCATGGAAAAGTGCCAGAGCCTCCTTCTCCCTCCCATTTTGCGCTAACAACGAAATCATCAAATTCCAAGAAACAACAGTCCTCTCACCCATTTGCCTAAACAGCCCAAGTCCCATATCCACATTTCCACTTTGAGAATAACCCTTAACCATCAAATTCCAAAGAATCACATCTCTGTGAGGCATTTCATCAAACACCTTCTTCGCTTCCATCATCCTCCCACATCCAGAGTACAGCTCAACAATCCCAATCCTTATCGACCCAAATCTGCCAAACCCAAGTGCAAGAACATGCTTATGTACTCCTTGTCCCATTTCCAAGTCCTCAAGATTAGCACAAGCCTTGAGCAAAGGGGCGAAAGTGAACTCATCAGGCCAAATGCCACGTTGTTTCATAGTGGAAAAGAAGACGACAGAATTTTGATAAGGGCCACATAAAGAGTAACCTTTGATCATGGAATTGAAGAGAAAGATGTTGGGATTCTGGAAGTGTTGAAATATGAGGGATGCATAAAGCATTCTGTTAAGGGAACCGCAGATGGAAATGAAGTGGGAGATGAGCTGGTTAGAGTGGTGAAGGTGATGGCGAAGGATGTGGGCATGGATTTGAGTGAGTTGGGTTCGAGTTTTTTGGCCGTGGAGCAGCCGGAGAATCCTCCGCTCAACCTCTCGGCTCCCTCTGTTCATTTGAAGAAGAAGAAGCACAGTTAGTGGAGAGTGAATGAGAGTAGGATTTAACCTTGACGGGAAATACTCTTGTTTGGCTGGTTCGTATTTTACAAATAACAATCAAATTATTTGTATCAAATTTTTAAATTTATAAATCAAATTAAATTAATGAAATTCGGGTTCTTTATGGGGTTTTGGGATTATTTTTTTTCCAGTTTTCTCGATTAAAGTATTTATAAAATATATAATTAACTTGTTTTAAGGTATTTCTTAAAAAAATAAACAAATATGAAATTAGTGATAATACTAAAATATGCAACAAAAAATAACAATGAAATCGCATAAATAGCAAATTAAAATGTCACAATGAAAATTATCACAATTTATAAAAATACAAAATCATGTTAAAATAAGTCTAATAAGTATTAATTATATGATTAAAACTAGGTTATGTATTTTAAATATATAAATCAATATAAAATTAAAGAACAAATATTCAACATTACTATCATTCTTAGTGTTGAACTATTTTTTTTTGTTAACACTAGTATTGATTTGATTTTTATTAGAGTTGCATTAATCTATGGGCTATAACTTTTATTGGACTATTCCAAATTCCAAGTATCAAAAAGTTCAAAAGTTAAAAGAATTATGAACAAATATAAGAAATATTTTTAGAAATAATATCATAAATACTTTTAGGTATTAAATAATTTTAAAAATTATATATACAATGTCGGATTGATTTGGTCTAGTGTTGACTTTTCTTTAAAGTAAAATCAAACTAATCCAAGTATAGTCAACTATTTTTTTTAATACCAAATCAAGTTAAGTCAAATTATTAGTCAAATATTTTTCTTATTTGACTCGATTAACGATTTGATTAAATTTTTTATTCGATTTTGTATACCGATGTAACGAAACTGTACCATTGTGGAATGGATTGAAAACCACAATTGATATTGAAAGCCACCAATATCCCCTTTTTTTCTTTTTTTCTTTTTTTAAGTTTAAATTTGGACTCTGAGTCTATTTTATTTAATAAAAAATGGGCTCCTAAATGAATCCGCACATAAATATACCAAAAAAAGACTTGATCGGCCCAAAAGTGGTCAGACTAGGTGAATACAAAAGAACCCTAAATGATAGGGTTTTATAATTTTGTGCTCTCCGCCTCTTCTTCTCCTTGTTTTCATCGCCTCTGTGGAGATGTTCTCTTTTGTGCTCCCCAACTGTGGCTTCTTTCTCCTTCGGTTTTGGATGATCAACATTTTCTATCCGATGTTGTTGTTGTTGATGATATCATCTTTCAAAGGTTCATTTTTTAGCCATCTTGGTTCTTTATTTTTTTTCATTTCTAAATTGACTCTGCTTTCTTGTTTGAAGGTGTACTAAAAATTATTAAGTATTGAGAAAAAATTTATGGAGATGGAATAAACTTGATGTTGAGATTTATATGTAAAATCCAACTAATTTAGGATTGAGGTATTATTGCAGTTATTGAATTCTTAATTCTATATATTACAATACTGCATTTTCTTAGAAAGGAAAAAGAAACAGTAAAATGCACTAGGCAGATCTTATCTGCATCAATTTCAGGATGCAAATAGGGTAGAAAATCCTAAAACTGCCACTAGCATTACGGGTGAAAGATAATTTAGACTCCCTTGTTCTAATCTGCCCTCAAATTTGGAACCTTCGATTTATGAGGTAGTTGCAATTCTTTGAATAGCTATAAAAGTTCAACTATTGATGGTAATAAATACTGATACTTAGTTTCATCCTCTTTTTTTCTCCTATTTAAGATTATGATGATAACTGTTCTATTTATGAGGCAGTTTCATACGATCTAACTCTTCGACAGATATCATCACAATCTTAAAATAAGAGGAGGGAGGGGGGAGGGGGAAGAGGAAACTAAAGATCAATATTATCACCATTAGTGGTTAAACTTCTGTAGCTATCCAAAGAGTTGCAACTGCCTCCTGAGATAGAATGTTCCAAACTTGAGGTCAGACTACAGCAAGGGAGACTAAATTCTCTTTCACACGTAAAGCTGTTGGCAGTTTTAGAATTTTCTACCCTATTTGCACCCTGAAATTGATGCTAATGAGATCAACCTGGTACATCATACTATTTTTTTCGTTTTGTAAGAAAAAGCAAAGCAGTAATAATACAAAAATAGGAATTCAAATAGCTGCAATAACGCCTCAATCTTAAATTAGTTGGTTTTGCATATAAATTCTCAATATCAATTTTATTCCATCTTCACCAATATTTTTCCAATGAGACAAACTAGCGATATTGGTGGTTTTCAATATCGATTATGGTTTCGCCTTTTTTGTCCATTCCACAATCATGAAACTCTATCAACCACATAGATATTGGATAATCAAGTTCACCAAAAACTTAAGAAAATGAAAAGAAATCACTTGATACTTTTCCTCCTCAAAGATATTGAACTTAGGGTGTGTTTGGTATGGAGGAAAACATTTTATGGAAAATATTTTTCAATTTTCCATGTTTGGTTGGCTTTATATTGGAAAATGTTTTCCAATCAACTCATTTTCCTCAAATTTAAGGAAAATGACTTCCCTTTCAAAATTAAGGAAAACATTTTCCAAAACTGTATTTCATCCTTTAATTTGTTTTGCTAACCCTTCCCATACCTTGTACCTGACCCTCTCCATTCAAAATAAAAATAAAAATAATTCTTATTCTTTAAATTTCAAATATATTTTTTACTCTACCACCAAACCACCCCCCACCACCATCACCACAAAAAAAGTAACTTTTTAAAATATTTCAAAATTATTTTTTTTTTTTTAAAATTACGCCACTCCCCTCAACAAGGCCACCCCCACCCAGGCCACCCACTCACCCGCCACCCTGTCAATTTTAAAAAAATAAATAAAAATTGAGAAATATTTCAAATTTGATTTTTTTTTTGATTTTTTACATCCCCTACCCCCTGCCATCCCCATCAATTTTTATTTTATTTTTTTAAATTGTTTTCGAAAAATATTTCCAATTTAAAGTTTTTCATTTGTGCACCACCCCTACCTCCAACCCCCCTCCCCCAGCGCCACCTCCCACTCGAGCCACCCCGTTAATTTTTATTTTTTTTAAAAAAAGAAATTGTTTTTGAAAAATATTTCAAATTTTAAAATTTTTTCTTGGTCGGATTTTGAAATAGTCATCAAGGTCTTGTCCTAGTTTGGGTGTCGAGGTCAAATCCTAGATTAATTATCCTAGAGAGTATTTTTTAATCTCAAGCAAAAAATAAAAGATATTTTCTGGAAAAAAAATTCATTCTCCAACCAAACACACCCTTAATCACCGTAATTTTTATCCAGTAATTGACCGTCACTCACCCTTTGGGTGCTTGTAAATTTTCCTAATATCACATTTAACTTTTGTTCAAACCAAAACAATACAAATAACTTGTGAACTTTTCATTTCAAAAGGCTTTGTTGTCTAAAAATCTGAACATCAGAATAAAAAGGAGTATTTTCAAAATGCATGCAACCTCAAAAACGCCATAGCAAGAACTGTTTATCCTCCCTCAGTTCCTTTAGGTATACGCATCACCAGGCAATGAAAAGTTCATTGCACCATATATTTATTTTACATAATATCAAAGGGAAATGAAAAGAAGAAGAAAACGTCAACTACCCATCAAATTACTAGTTTTTAGAAATTTTCATACCATAACCGTTCTTCAAACTACCAAACCATGGTTACAATCAGTTCATTGAGAAAATTCTGGAGACTAGCTTATCAAACATGAGATAGACGAAACTCAACTGCCTGACTACTATGGTACCAAAATGGAATTTCTATCTCACATTTTAGACCTTTTCAAAGTAAACTACGAGCCTCTGGCAGATTACTCCAGACTAAACTATCTTCGCAATAGATTCATGGCCAAAGGCGATCACTTTTTTGAAGTTTTGAAACCTCCAAATCCCATCATAGCTGCAACATCAGGGTCTATTTCAGGTTCCTCTTCTGAGACCTTCTCTTTCTGGATATCAATACAGATCATCAAAGTAACCATCAACAAAACTTTGTTAGAGAAAGCACTGCCATAGAAAGGGAGAGTGGGGAAGTGATAAAAAAATAAGTATATGACCAAAATCTGACTCATGATATCAGTACCATAATCTTCGAATCTAATATCCAAAGGTAAGCTTCACAGAACTACAAACCTTCTTCTCTTTCTTCTTTTCTCGACGTAAACGTTTCCTTTCTTCCTCTTCCTGCTGCTGTTTCAACATTCGCTCATCAAAATCTACAAACAAAATGAAAGATGGTCATAGCAGTTCAATATGTGCATCCTAGTCCTCATACCTAAGAAAGCAGTGTGGAATTATTTTTTAATCAGTGACAAACTGAAATGTGATACAGAGGAAAAAGGAAAACCACATCAACCTATAAAAGCATTAACCATTCACTAAGCTGAGGCTGATTATCAATTCCTCTTTTTTTCTAGTTAGATTTCTACCTTGCACAGTAAAGCTTCCTGGATCTTTGCGCTTCTTGAGTGATTCAAATCGTTGTTGGACCTGAGAATCAAGAAAAAAATAAAATTGGAGCCAGATATGTTTATCATCTAGAGTCTAAAACATTAAGCAAGGATATTCTGAATCATTCATTGTGCCTATTTATAGCACAATCAATATGCAACTTTTTGCTGAAATAAGTAATAACTGTTAGGTCTTTCTTTTGAATTAATACTTCAGAAATTAGTTGGATTCACCTAAGAAATGGATATCTCATGTATAAAATTAACTTACCACACAAGACAGTCAAGTCCTTCAGTGATATTGACATCTTTCAAACAAATTTCAACTTTAGTCAAATCCTTCATACTTTCCAACACGCTCTATTAGGGGTTTAACTTACTGATATTACTGAATAAATAATTTTTACACGGTCAACGTAATTTAACCAGTTATAACAAGTCCTTTACCCTATTTCCATGTTACCATATTCAGGCTTGCTATAAATAGTTACATGATGTTGTAGGTCAACTTCTCCTAGTGATAAAGAAGTTAAACTCTTTAAGAATGAACACAGGATTATCTATAGGTACTTCAGAATGGAGGGAAGGGAGAAACCCATAAAAAGAAAGAATTTAAGCCTGCAACAAAGATCATTTATTTGTGCCAGAGAACCCATTCACTGGCCCAAATTATTTATGTATCGAAAACCATAATATAACCATGTTATGCGCGAAGACAAAAGTAACTCCAGAATACAATGCAGACTCTCAAATCTATTGCCTTCTCAAAAAAAAAAAAATGCAGACTCAACTTTTCCAAAGGCATGGACAATTTATTCTTTCAAGGGACCATCTCATCCTTACGTTCCCTAAGCAAATCTACAAACTTGAAAACATGTATCCCTTCAAGAGAGATAGAGTTTCACTAGAAAAACGAAATTCTAAAATCTGGTACTCAGGATCTTAACAACAAATTGACAGGACATCAGTCACTTTTGAAGAAAGAATATACCTAGAAATCCTACTTCAATCCCCTTTTTTTATTTCTCAATATCCTAATGTTAGTCCAGATATTTCCTTCAGTTTTATAGCGGTGAGGAATCAACATTTTAAAAGACAAAGTTGACACTCACCCCGAACTCACCTTTGGGTGAGGCAGCACTAAAATGCCCTGAGACAACCATGTGGGCTTTAAATCTAATGAGGCTAATGCTCAATACATGGGGCGTCAGTCCCATGCACGCTTTATCCCTTGAGATATTCATAATGTATGCCCATGTCATTTTATTTTCAAATTTTCTCTTTTTTTCTACAATTTGTAAATATGGTACTTTACAATTAAGAATTTGGTAACTGTACTGTTATTATTGTGCACAAATATTATAATACCAAGGTAGTTAAACCAGTTTCTGAGAAAAGTTTATTTTGGGTTCTACACACTTTTAAATTACTTTCATATTCTTTCACAATTTATCTATTTTTAATTGAACTTTTGTTCTTAAGAACTGAAACTATGCAAGGTCTATTCCTAGTGAATGATGTTGTTACTTATCAATACAAAATAGAAACAATACTTCCTTGCCAATACATTATATTCAGCCCACCTGCTCTAGAGAGGATCTTTCCACCCGCATAGACATACCCAAAGCTCGTTGATCTGGGGAAAAAAACATGCATCAATCAAGTATAAAACAATTGAAGCAGTTTTGAGCAAGAAAAAAGGCTGACAGGGGTGAAGTACAGCAACAAGTGAGAAGGTTATAGGTATCAATATGACATACGCTTCTTCCCGTTGATATGGTCTAAGTAGTTTGCAGAATCCTTCACTACACATTCACATACTGGGCAATAGTATCCAGCCTGCATGGAAACAAATTATTTCATTTATATCTAACAAGAGATAATATTGTACCTTAATAAAGAAACAGAAAATATTAGTGATCACTAAGCAAGAGTAAGGTGGTTTAAGTACGATATGCACAACAAGTTGTAACACAAGTGTTTTCTTTTTATCAAGAACAAAGTTTCTTATCTATGAGAGCATATATTGCAAAACCTCTAGGGTCCAAATATGCCCCGACTACATCTGATTGACAACAAATGATCCTTTAATCCAATATCTGGACCATGTCCTTGCTGCTTGACAACAAGAAGTTGAAATATAATAAATACAGAAGAAAGAAAATTGCATCGGTGCAATTAGGAATTAACATGTAAATAAGAACAATGGAAAATACCTGCTGACTTAATGGTGCAATTGGAGTAACCACCTGCCAGAAATGAATAACACACAAATGAGAAATTGATGGATACATTGAAAATACATAAGAAGCACGTGCTGACATTGAATTATTTCAACAAGTTGAATTCAGGAACTACAAGAAAAAGATATTCGCAAGCAATAACATTCAAGACACCAGGGGAAAAGAAGGAGCAACAGAGAGGAGACCCAAAGCATGAAAATATATCCTTTTTTGCTCTTCCAATTTGGAGAACAGGGATGGGTTTCGTAAAGATTGATTTGGGGTGGATCTTCTACATATTTAGCCTAATGTCTAGGGTTCTTGGAGATAATCATGTACGGAGTTATGACACATTTGTTTTCTGTTCATTCTATTAGAATTTGACCTAGCGAAAGAGGAACTATAAAGGCAACCCAAACTAAAGAAATTATGTAAAAACATATCCCTTAGAAGGAAAACTAATCCCCATATGTTATATTATCAACAGACAAAATTCTAAATTGTGTCAATCACAACAGATATCCAAGTCCATATAATTCAGCTTCACTAAAAAAGGATGCAAATGAAGGTACATACAAGACTTGACTAAGAGCCTTTTTTAATTGGCTTATTTTAAGTGTTTTTAAGTCAAAACGGCTTTTAAACACTTTTGAAGTGTTAGGGTAAATTAAAAAAAAAATGCTTATAAGCACTTTAGTTTTAAGCTAAAATGGTAAAAAATAAGTCAAAAGCCATAAGTTGGAATTTCTAACTTAATGGCTTCCAACTTATGGCTTTTGGCTTATAAGTCAAAAGCCAAAAGCCAATCCAAACAGGTTCTAAGACCTAAAAGGCCGTGAGTGTCCATCTACAAAAGTTTCTAGAATGTTCAATATGTATGGTCCGCATGTTGAGATTATTTTGAGTGCCACTTCCGAAGAGGTATCCATTGGGGGACAAGTATATTTTAGTTCCATAGATTAAGGCTTTCATGCATTCATATACTTCCAAAGAGGTGGTGACTTATCACCTACATAAAGTATAACCCCTTCTGGAACATAATATCCTGTAGACATGCTTTACGAGAGGCAATCCACCCAACACATGCTACTTTACGAGGATCTCTAGTTTCTCATAAAATTGGCCAAGGCCAAGTGACCCAAATCATGTTCCTGTCATCAGTTTTGGACTACATTCTATAACATGTCTTCACTATGAATATTTCAGTTCTATATGCAGTCCAAATATACTCCACCAGATTATTTGTCTTCTTCCTGGTTCCCAATCATCAACATTAAGAAGTCAATCAATTCCCCAGCATTGACAGTCCTTGTTATTTCCTAACCATTATTCCTCCTACAATGAGCACTGGTATTGTCAAGATAAAGGAGAAAGTCATAGATCTCGAGAATTCCTCCTCCAGAGTAGTATGCCATATTTAAACATCTAGCAACCCTATTGTCTTCATCTCATTCCCCACCTAAAAGTTTACATGTTACTGAAACTCGTCCCACAATCCTCTAATATATTTCCAAGACACACACAAGAGGAGAAGAGTACATTTATTATTATACAATAGCAGTCTTGTATGCAATATTTGGAATTAATAACCTTTCTCCAAGACAGTGGGACTAGACATTACAGCTTATAGTCCACTACAAACATGAAAGAGCTAAGGTTTGCAAATAATAAAAACTTCTTCATCACACTAGAGGCTACAGAATATCAAATGAAATTTAAATGACAAAAAGCACCACAAAATCTCAAAGTTTGAACAGAAAGTCACAGTCAATGCAAATAAAAGAGCTGAGAACTCATATAAACTTCTGTTAATGTCATAGATGTTCCTCTCTCACACACAATTTAGAAAAAGGAAAAAAAAAAAGAGTCAACTTGAACTGATAGTTGAAAACATCATATTACAACAAAGAATAATGACGACACTATGAAAGAAAAGAAATTGTGGCAAACCTGAGTCTTTCCCAACCGAGATTCGAGGTCCACTTGATAATCTCTTGGTTTCAAGGGCTTCCTCTGCATTGGAGGTCCTTTTGCTGCACAAAAAATGATGATATTTTCAATGATGTAAAACTCTAGGTTTCAACTTTCAGCTCTATGGATACAACACTAAGCAAAGCACCAATCGATCCATCACCAATTCCACCTACATCCTACACTAGTTGGCATCAGCTATACCAATCACATATCATATACTAACTACACCTCCATCCATACTAGTTGGGACATGGGATCAACTATATCAATCCTCCATATTCATCCTACACTGTTCTGGCACATTCCATTACTCCAGTAAAGAATATCACGTGTATCTGTAACATACAGGTCTCTGGCCAAACTAAAAAAAGACAACTAAACAAAATCAATCAAGTTAAACAATCCAAGAAAAAGATACTCCAAATGTGCATGTTAATAATTATGATAGTCTTACACTTCGATTTCCGACCATCCGCCTCCTGCACCAAATTGCAAATCAACCATGTCAATAAACAAGTAAATAACTAAAACATTTAGGAAAAAATGGAAGATAATTTATGATTAAAACACCTGTTCATCGCGTTCACGAGCACGCTGCAAAATCTCTTCTCTGTCGAACTTTTTTCGAGAAGTATTATCAACTCCAACAACCTGCATTCCGCCATTAAAGATACCAAGCACTTATATCAATAAAATTAGACCAGTAAACAAAAACAAAAAGTGAAAGAGGGATAAAGAGAAGAACTGAGGTACATGATTGCTGGACTGATCCATTGCTTCGGGAATTGGACCAGTTGCTGGTACCGCTAGTTGAGAAAAACTTGTGGAATCGACAGGGAATTGCAAGGCCCGGTCCCGGAGAATGAATATCAAATTGTAAAAACCCTAGGTCCGATTTTGTGTTCAACAAAGGAGACGAATCAATTTTCAGGAAGGAAACGGGAAGAGTGTTTTCGTTCGGTTTCAAATAAGATAGCTCAGAAGAGGATAAACCGACGGGTGTTTGGTCCAGTGGTATGATTCTCGCTTCGGGTGCGAGAGGTCGTGAGTTCGATTCTCGCAATACCCCTCTGCTCTTTTGTCATTGTCTGTTCAAGAATCCCGATTAATCAAAATTCACACATTGTAACTTATAAGCTCGATTATTTCCTATTTGAGCATTGTATGAACTATTTCTAAGTGCGACATTATTAATATGATTTTTTTTATATTCAAAATTTAAATTTAAATTTAAATTCAAGGCTTCTGGCTTAAATTATAGGATCTTACTCAATTATTTCATCACAACTTAAATTTGTGTGCTCATCTTCTACGGCAATTGTAACTTGTAAGAAGTCCATGTTGATAAATGTTTCTTAGCACCAATCACAATTATTTTTTAATGTGAATTTAATAATGTTTTTTAAAATTTATATCTTAACTTGAAATGATAATTATGATTATTGTATTTCACGTAAAAATGTAATTTACCCCATATTTATAATTTCTTATATGAATCTACCATCTTTAGAACACAATTTGAGCGTTATATTCATTTTTATCTAAGTACTGATTATTAGTACGGTAGAGATTGTTTATTATTTTTGTGACGGTTCATGATCTAAACAGGTCACACATATATCTTGGTACATGCTCCTCGATGTTGAGGACTCTTTGAAGAGTGGTGAATTTTGTGATATTTTTTATTGACAATCTTGTTTTTTAAGAAGTTGTTCAATTATTAGCGAGTTGAATTGTATATGTAATGTGGTGGGCTGATTTAGATTGATCCCAAATCGAATGTTGATTAATTACTTCTATTTTAATAGAATATTCAATTTGAAGATAAAATTTCAAATTACAAATTTAAGCGAAATTCATATTGTTTTCCTTGGAAAAAAAAACAAGATCATTTACTTGTCTACTTTACTGAAATTGGATATTCATTTTTACTTGTTCAAAAAATTAAAAGATAAATTTCTAATTTTTCCTTATTATTTAGAGTAATTTACGTATATAGTCACTCAAAAATAGTCTAATTACTCTCCATAGCTATAGTTTGCTAATTACGATTCCTAGTTACATGTTATAGGGAGGAGAGTGGCGAGCGATATTGGGAGAGGGCAGAGAGTGAGAGAGAGGTGAATTGTATATTATACATATGTATTTGTATATCTGGCGAGCGAGATTGAGAGAGGGAGAAGAGAGGCGAGCGAGATTGGGAGAGGGAGGAGAAAGGCGAGTGAGATTGGGAGAGGGAGGAGAGCGGCGAGCGAGATTAGGAGAGGGAGGAGAGAGGCGAGCGAGATTGGGAGAGGGAGGAGAGCAGCGAGCGAGAGAGGGCAATAATTTATATAATTCGCATCTCGTTTGTGTAATTTGCATCTCGTTTGTATAATTCACGTGTTTTTGTATAATTGAGTAATATAAAGTCTGGAATTATACAAATATGATAAAACTCGAAATAAATAATTGATACAAACATAAACATATGAACTTTAAACAATTATACAAAATATACTATACAAATTACATCATATAAATTATAGAGATAAGAGTTTGAAAAATACTCCAACTTTGGTCGAAATTACTGTTACGATACCAAACTTTATGGAGGACCTATTACCCCCTGAACTATTTAATGGTGTATTTTAAAGGGATATATGTGCCCACGTGGACACATTACTATTTATAATTTTGCATTATTTTTTATGTACGTGGGCAAATATATATGTTTAAAAATACGGTACTAAATAGTCTAGGGGGTAATAGGTCTTCATTAAAGTTTGGTATCGTAACAACAATTTTGGCCAAAGTTGAGGTATTTTTCAGACCCTTATCCCTAAATTATATTATACAAATCTGGAAACAACACGTTTATACAAACTTTAAGAAGTCATACACAAAATGATTGAATGTATAAGGTGACAAAACTGAAAAACCAAAGGAAATTATCGTCATATACAAATACAAATGATCGTATACACAAGAATTGTTAGAGCTTGTTTGGCATTGTTGCTGGGAGGCATAAATGTTTTTTTTAGAAAAAAAACACTTATTTTGAGAAATTAAGTGTTTGGCAAATTCTTAAAACTGCTTTTAAATGGAAGCGGAAACAGTTTTTCTGTTGTTGGGAAGAAGCTAAAAATTTCTGTTTTAAAAAAAAAGCATAAGCAGAAATAGAAAACCAATTTTTTAAGACTAAAATATCCCTTACATATATACATATTTATCAATATATATCTTATTAATTAATCGACATATCTCATAAGTTTGGTTGATTTTTATTCAAGAACTTTATTTTTTATTTTTATATAATAAATTTTTTATTTTATTTATATATTATATTGTATATATTACTTTATGTATTATTTTATAGAATTAGACATAAAAGTAACAACGATATTTTTGTTGTATTAAAAAGGAGAAAAAATAACAATGAAAATTTTAGATCCTCCAAAAAAAAGTAACAAATAACAAATTTTCTTTTCTTAATTTGCGTATTATTTTATTTTAGTTTGAATTTTAAAACATTAAAGTATTATAACAAAAAAAGGATAATAGCTTAGATTGAATCCAAAATATAGGTAATAAATAACAAAAAAGATTCTTCTTTTTAAAAAGGCAAAAGTATTCATTACCCCCTGAACTTGAATTTATTCGGTGTACACCTAAATTATATTCCGTTTTAATTTTCTTAAATTTAAAATTCATTGTTTAAAAGTTATTTTTGAATAAGGACTGATTTCGCGGAACTCCTTCTGAATTTGGATTTTTCTAGACGTGAGGTTGGTCGATTAAATTTTAAATTTGTCTGAAATTCTTACCAAGTGTTAATCTTTGTTTCCTTTGCTTTTCATTTACATTTTCCCCCTATTTTTCATTTAAAATATGCCAAATATTAAAGAAAAATGAAGATTTTACGTTTTTTTTTTACCGTTGTAGCTGTATGATGTGGCAAAAAATCACTTCCTCACGCGCCTAGCAGAGTGTGTTGCCAATTTCTACGCCAGGTGGACAATAAAGGTGTACGCGACGGAGGAATAAACAAGTTCGGGGGGGGGGGGGGTAATTAAAACAAAATTTAGTTTAGGTGTACACCGAATAAAAAGCTTCAAGTTCAGGGGGGTAATGAAAACTTTAGCCTTTAAAAAAAATCAACAATATTTATCTATGTACAATATTGATTGAAAATTTGAATATGTACATTTCAAATAATTAAATTAAAAATGTAATTAAAATTTTTTTATTAGATGTTTAAAATAGTTTCTCTCTATAAAATATTCTTACTGTTAAAAGCACATTGATACTTGTCATTTTTCGTAATTTGACTCTCAAAAGCACTTTGTAAAGAAAATAAGTCAAACACAAATTGTTTATCAAAACACTTTTTAAATGAATTCGCCAAACACAAATTGTTTTTTTTTAAAAACACTTTTCTGAAAAACTATTTTTAAAAAGTGCTTCTAAAAATAAATAATTTTTAGCAACAATGTCAAACAGACTCTAAGTTGCGAATTATAAAATGTGGCGAATTATAAAAACTCGAAGTCAGCCAACGTAATTAATGGTTAATGTTAGTCGCGAGTGGTAATTATAACAAACTATAGCTATGATGAGTAATTAAGTAGTATAAATTTACTTTAACAGCATAATTTTTCCTATTATTAATTGTAGTTATTTTTAATGCATTTCACAATAATATAATTAAATTATTATTTTTAAGAGAGGTCTCAAATTAATACTAGACAAAAATGAAGGAGGAAGTATTATTTTACTTTTATTATTACTCCCTAATTGAGAGTGGGAGTAGTTGGGTGCATTGCCATGTAATTAGTAGTATTACACTAGTTTGACTTATTAAACCAGGGTGGCAGGGCCCAATTGTCATCAACGTGTCATCGTCTTATTTGTTCGAACATGTCATAGACAAAGTGGAGTCTCATTCGTCAAAACTCAAAACATAATATCTTTGTTTTCTTGTTTCTTTCCGGATTTTGATTGTCAATTTTCGTAATCATATTTTCCTCTTTGTTTCGTGTGCTCAGTTACCGATAAAATTAAATCTTTTAAATTTGTATTTAAACGTTAACTATGATACCCAATCAATTATCATATTTTTAAGAAACTCATATTATACAAATTATTGCACAATGTTTTGAAAATAATTTTAAATACTTTTTTCGTTCTTTTTTATATGTAATCCTTACTATAAATAATTGGTTCATAATACCTCAATGCATAAATTACAATATTATTCATATTATATGTTTGTAAGTTATTAGCCTTGAAAATATAAATTTGACCAACATAGAAAAACTTAGTGAATAATTCATGTTCATTGGTCAAATTAATTAATCAAAATAAATTAATTCATATTCATTGATTGAAAAGTTGACTTCAACAAAAACAAAAATTAATTAAGGGTAGAATAATAAACTTACTTAATTTCTTAATGCACATGAAATAAAAAATGGTGACATATAAATAGGAACATGAGAGTATTAATTAACACAGACTTGCCTTATTTATAATAATTTCTTGTTTTTCATTCGCAGGTTGGTACCTACCTACCTATATGAGAGCCCAACCAAATTTGAATTCGCGCTTGAAAGTCCAAATAGGTAAAACTTTTTTTAACAAAGACGACTTTGTACTCAGGCCGACTTGAACCCGAAATCTTTAGTTAAGGATGAAAGAATATTTCCTACTCCACCAGACCACTACAATACTTGTTAGTGTCCTATTTATTACTCCAGTCCAGTAACAACTTTTTTATTCGTTATGATAATTATTCTATCACCCAAAAAAAAGAGACTATAACTAAAATTTGCTTGTAGATTACGAAATATTACCCTCTTTTAAAAATTTATTATAATAATTAATATATAATTTTAAATCTTATAATCGATCTAAATATAAGTAACTAACTAATGTTTAAAATAAAATATAATTTTTTTCTTGATATAATAAAATAGATAAATAAAAATAAAAATATATGTTTGGTACAATAAATGAGTAAAAATGAATAAAAGGAGTAGTATTTAATATATTTTTTAACATAATATATGTATAATAGTGAGAAAAGAAAAACATATAATAACACGTTTTCTATAAATACTAAACGGACGGAGCCATTTCTCAATTTATTGTTTGTTTGTTTGTTTGTTCCCCTCCTTTTGAAAAACTCATAAGAACAAGAAGAGGAGCTAGTAGAAAAGAAAAAAATGGGGAGATCACAGATCTGTAGTGCTTTAGCAATTTTAGCTTTGTTCTTCTTCTCTTCAGCTTTGGCAGATGATGTCGTTGTTTTGACCGAAGAGAACTTCGACAAGGAGATCGGTCACGATCGCGCCGCTCTCGTTGAGTTCTACGCTCCTTGGTTCGTACATCTTTCTGATTTTCTTTACCAATTATGCGGATTTATTATCTTCTTTTGATTTAGTAATTTGCGAATTTTGATAGATGCACTGTATTGTGAATGCTTAGTCTGTTAATTGTGTGTTTCGGTAATTAGATCTGTGTTTTTCTTGATCTAAGATAGTGTGATCCGATTTGATTTGCAATAGCTAAGATGTAGTTATTGCTTCGTAATATAATCGATTTGATTAATTTGTTCGTTTCCTAGAGTTGTTTTAGTTCATTTGATTGTCAGTGTGTTGTGCACAGCAGCAAATTGATTTAAGTTTCTTGTTTCTTGAGGTTTTTAGACGTTAAGTTTCTCATGATTGGATATAACGATGTGTGATGTGCTATTGTAATTCTAGATACTATTATTGCAGAATCTTGAGCCTAAACTAATATCTCAGGAGTGTTTATGGGATTGATTTGAGTATAGTGTTATATGGGTGCAAATCTTGCTTTTGTATATGGAGTTCTTGTTGATTTTTAATTACTGAGATGTGTGAGTGCTAAATATGTAAGGTTGCTGCGAGATCGAATATTTCTAGGTTATGATGTGGACTAATTGGGTTCATATATTGGCCATGGGCAGGTGTGGGCACTGTAAAAAACTTGCTCCCGAGTATGAAAAGCTTGGTGCAAGTTTCAAGAAAGCTAAGTCTGTTTTGATCGGAAAGGTTAGTTCTTCTGAATATGAAATGTCCTCACAGTTTTTCATTGTGTTTGAATCATATGTAATGGAGCTTTTTCTGAGGCCGTAAAAGTTTTCCCTCTCTTTTTGTGTTTCTTTCCTCAATGTATCATACTTCTATTTCCTTCAAGAAACTGCCGAATTCCTCCTATGTTTACTACTCACTCATTTTGTTTAGCGGAGAACTTTGAGCAACTTAACCAAGTGGATGGTTGTGATTTGTGCCTGATTCAGTTGATTATTTCGTTTTATCTGATGGGAATGTAGTTAAGCAAAATAAAAAAGAATAGGAAAGGAAAAAAGAAGTGTATAACTGTGTAATGCTGTTTCTCCCATAAGAGAAGGTTATGTTATTGGTTTCATATGGTGGTGTAGTTTGGGAAAAGCTCCTTTGGATAGTGATAAACTGATTATTTGGTTTGACAAATTTAGTTGGATTGGATGGAACACTGGGTTCATTTATTTTCTTTACCTGTATTAGCAAATGCATTTTTGATTTGTAATTCAATTTGTTTCACCTAATTTAATGGAATTTTTCTTCTTTTTATTTTGAGCTGGTATAATAGTGTGCTGCATGACATAATCTGATGGCTCAACATAGCTGATGCAATTAGGCAACAGTTGTGTAGAAATCATCCATCAGTTATTGCTTGCAACATACCATTGGTTAGAGGTTGAGCTGAGAATTACCATTAACTATTGGTTTCCTTCTATAAAAATCTTAACCTATTTGCCAGCATTTAAGCCAATCATGATGAAAATGAAAATTTTACCAAATGCTAACATTCAGTTCTCTTCGTTGCTTTTTTATTTTGACAAATACTCAAGTTTTTTTTCAGTTAATTTTTCTCTGTTTTTCAAATTTTGTTTTGTTAAGTTTGTGATGGTTCTTAAAAATAATTCTCTGTAGATTGATTGTGACGAACATAAGAGCGTTTGCAGCAAATATGGGGTTCAAGGTTACCCCACTATCCAATGGTTTCCAAAGGGATCACTGGAGCCAAAAAAGTATGTTCATTCATTCTTGCATACTTACAAATCAGTGTTTGATTGCTTTTTTCTTTGTGATTCTTTTGCCCTACTTCTTACAATTTTTCTTATTGCAGATATGAAGGTGCACGATCTGCTGAAGGCCTTGCCGAGTACGTGAACAGTGAAGCAGGTATTAAACTTGCCTTTGCAGCTTGAGTTTTTACCAGTAGAATGAGTTGGCTGATTGTGTATATAAGTATGTAGTGACTTTTATTGTATTTTTGGACTCCAATTCAGGATATGATATGCCACTACTTATGTTGACATTCTGTCATGGATCTATCTGAGCTTTTATGCCTTGTGTTGTAACAACGGTTGAATGTTGTCATCCATATCTGAAATTATGTTACCTTTCTTAAAAAAGTCATCCATATCTGAAATCTCCCTGCTCTGTTAGTACGAGTGTGTGTGGCAACTTGGGTTGGGGAAATAACATTGTGAAATCTTTAAGATGGTTGAAGAAATAAATTGACACCTTTATATTTGTAGTCTTAATCTCTCTCCATCCCTCTGCATGTAGTGAAGCTCACTTCGTTAAGCTCCTTTTCCTTAAGGTCAGCTTCCTTGAACCATATCCGGTTATTTACTTCTCGAGGATTTATACTATTTATCCAAGAGCATCGTGTACTTAGGATATTCATATTCTCTGTAACGGCAATCTGTTCATCACTTTCTGTTAGTTCAGAAAAGTAGAGGGGAAGGTGGAGTTTACTGGTGTGTTGGTGAATTGTTCTCAGAATGTGACAGACAGCTGTACAGTGTGCTCCATATGGTCAACGTCAATTTACCTAGAAGATGGTTAAGGGATTCCCAAAATCTGTTTGAGACTCCCTTCTGAATGGCTTATTTTCCTTTATTTAGATAATGGGTTTTGGCGTGTAACTTTCAAGTATAAACTTTGGTTTCTCTTGTTCAAGTGTGAGGCGAGAATGTTGGACTTCCGGGGAAAACATCTCTGGTTTTTTAAAAATTGTTGTGTGCATCATTTCTTCTAAACTTTTATCACGAGGAAATTTAAATGTTACCTAATTTTGTGATCTTGCCTCTTGTTACTTGAACTGTCAATAAACTCATATTTTTCGAAATTTTTTTTGTGCTTAGTGTAACCTGAAGATTAATTTGGAAGTAGATAAGTACTATGTCTGCTGGTTTTTCATTCCTATAGGATTTAGCATCCTTTTTTTTAGTCAATATTACTTGTTGATGGTGAGGAGGATGATAAAGTGGTATTTTAATTTTGAGAAAAAAATGGTTAAGACAAATATCTCCAGACCTTCAAATGGATTATATCAAATACGCAGTTCTGACACTTCTGTTATCCTATTTTAGGGACTAATGTGAAGATTGCATCTATCCCGTCTAGCGTTGTGGTGCTATCTTCAGATAACTTTGATGAAATTGTGCTGGATGAGACCAAGGATGTGTTGGTTGAATTTTATGCACCATGGTAATGATTATCTGCTTGGGAATAAGCAAATCTTTAATAGACTAGAGGTGCTACGAGTTCAATATAGCTGGTTCTGAGCTCAGTGAGCCAAGGGTCATCTTTTCTCCATCTACATCTCTGATTTATGCTTTACTTTGTGTAGGTGTGGTCATTGCAAAAGCCTTGCTCCTGTAAGTGCATTAACGTCTTATGTTGAAACCTCTAAGAGCTAAGTTACTATGTGAAGAGATCTGAATTCATATCTGTTTATGAATGCAGATTTATGAAAAGGTAGCTACAGCGTTCAGACAAGAGGAAGATGTTGTTATTGCAAACCTTGATGCCGATAATCACAAGGATCTTGCAGAGAAGTAAGTTCTACTTGTTATCTAATGTCACAATGCACTCCTTAAAATGCATATTTGCACCAGCTTATTGAAATGTCAAAGCCGTCAAGTTCTTGTCATGACTCCTCAATCATCACCCCCTCCCTAATGTGCTTGCTTCTATAAACCTATAGAATAACTTCATGAATCTTTTATCCCTTACAAATTCTTCAAGATACTCCAACTACCTGGCCCCCCATTATATTTTCATTAAAACAATAATTTGTGTCTAATGTTAGAATGTAATCATAACCATCCCACTTACTCCAAGAAGAGTATATTGGGGAGGCAACAATGGAGGCTTTATTTTTTGGTGTGAAATAGATGATAGACAATAGATATCAGGAAATATGAGTTGTGTTGGGTGACCCTGTCAGCATCTGGCTGGGGAAAGAAAATATGGCTACCCAATAGCATACATCTAGCAATTCTTACGCCATAGTCCATCTAGTAGTGTAGTTAACTTCCAAAAACTGATTAACTAAGGAATAGAAAGAGAGGTGATGAGACAAAGTCATTGCATTTTCTCTTTTTCAAAGTTAATTGTGTTTTTCTTTTTCCTCTAAAAGGTTAGGTTTCGTCCATTCCTCATTTATGAATAAAAAAGTATGTTGGCTGTGGAAATAGTGTGTCCTTGACTTCACATTCCCTCAGTGTCAGATATATGCTTCTCTGTTCCAAATTTACCCTTTTCTGTTACTGTTTTGGTGCCTCTCCCCAGCTAAACAAAGTCCTCCCTTCCATTCTATCTCGATCTCTCTTGAACACATGTACGTTTTTATTTTTTTTATTTTTTATGACAAGGGAAACCCGCAGCCGCTACTTGGGTGCGCACAAGGTAAAACCCCCGCTCCTATGCAATAGCTCGCAAACCACATAGGAGAGGTAACCCACACTAGGCAAGCCCAGTGCGACGAGCTCGACCCAGAAAGCTAACCCCTTGCTTTCGCTGGCAAGGGGTTTCAAACTTGAGACCTCCAACATGGAAGTCCCAAGCCCAAACCACTGGGCCACCCCGAAGGGTCTGAACACATGTACATTCTTGCATGCACATGCAGCATAATAATGTAAAATTTTGCTAAGCAGGTATGGTGTAAGTGGCTATCCCACACTGAAATTCTTCCCAAAGGGAAACAAAGCTGGTGAGGATTATGATGGTGGCCGAGACACAGATGACTTTGTCAATTTCATCAATGAGAAGTGTGGCACTAGCCGTGATTCAAAAGGACAGTTTACTTCAAAGGTTAGTCAACAGCTGAATAAAGTGATAAATTAAAACATTATAACATTATTTTGTCCTTGTTTTCTAACTTTCCTTTGTACCTCATGGCAATAGGCGGGTATCATCGAATCACTGGATACATTAGTGAAGGAGTTCGTCAGTGCCACAAATGAGGAAAAAAAAGCTGTATATAGCAAGATGGAAGATGAAGCTGGAAAACTGAAGGGTTCTTCTGCAAGGTAAGATTGCATTGAAATGTATATTCGTCATAGAACACCTTATATTTTTAAGGTGTAGCATGGTTCCGGTTATATTATGTTACTTGAGTAGCAAAGCAAGCAGGAAGAACTGATGTTCTGCACCTGGATTTGTCTTTGGTGAGAATTTGTGTTTGCGCCTTTTTCTCAAGTCCTTTCTATATTGTCTTTCTAGGTATGGCAAGATTTACCTAAAGGCTGCCAAGAGTTCCATGGTAAAAGGAGCTGATTACGCCAACAATGAGATTCAGCGATTAGAACGCATGCTTGCCAAGGTATAACTGAACTTTCCTCTTCTGCATGTTCTTCTTATCCATGTGCAGCAGCTATCCCCCTCTGCTCTATCTCTGTTTTCCTGTGTCCCACACAATTGTGATTACAATTTTGATTACTTGGCACAATTCCTATTTCCTGTCAATAATCCACCTGTGCTAGGTGAAAAAGGTGCTGAATTAGGGATGGGGATGAATTATGGAGCATAAATTGCAACATTACTCTGCTAATTATGTCCTTCAATTGGAATTTAATAACAATAATATGCTGATAAAAGACTTTCAGTAATCTACTGATGTAAAGTTTCGAACTGTTTTGTTTGATAGTTTCCAGTACTTGCCTACTTGATTGGAGGGAACTTTGAAGTTCCTGCTTTTAACTGTTGACAGAAGTTGACTTCTCTTTTGTATGCTTGATTCTACAGTCAATCAGCCCCACTAAGGCAGATGAGTTCACCCTCAAGAAGAACATTTTGGTGACATTTGCATGAAGTCCTTGCTAGTGTTGCAGCTTGTGATTATACTGCCTGGCTTGGTATCACGTGAGTTTTGCCTAAGGTCGAGAATTGCATTATCTGGTTAATCTTCTGTTGTACCTTTTTGTACTCAGTAGTATTGGACACCACAGATCTATTTAGGCATTTTGTTTAGACCGGTAGCTATATCAACTTAGACTTTATGTCAGTTATGATTATCAGCTTATTTTGAACAAATAATTAGTAAAGTATTATCATCACGGCACTTCAATCTTCTAACTTCTACTGCATTAAACTAGATTTCATCTCACATTATGATGCTTTATAAGCCCTAAATGGTCTGCATCATTGTCTTGTTTGTTATTGTTGTTGGATCGAGAGGGGCTTGAATGGGTGACATAGCTCGTGAGAATTCATATTGTAGATCCAAACTTTCCTGAGATTGGGGCATGGTAGTAGTAATAAACCACTGCAGGGTTCTGACTTCAGAGTGGGGTCTTCCTGCACCTCTTCTTGTTTCTGCCCCTATGATGTGCAGAAAACTCTTATGATTCTAGTGTGGGGAGGGTTATCATATAGCATATACAATGTGCAGTAAAGATGTTTTTTTACATGCATTAAACATTCCTTGGTTTAAATTAATGCCTGCGACTATACTTATTTGTTCAGTTCTCATTTTCATTACCCAAAAACAAAACAAAAATAATTGGAAAACTTCAAAAGAAATCGAAACTATCCATTGGTCACATTTCTCTTTTGTTTCTCTATAACTACCCTTTTGATCTTCCCCTGAGTCTACTGTCTGCGTAATAAACGGATAAACAAACTGGCTAAATAGATTCTTTAAATCGGAGGATTTATTGATGTGCTCTAAATTGGACTTCAACATGATTCTCTATTTGCTTCGAATATCTGTAGATTCAAAGTTTTCGGACAAGTAGTATACAAGAAATACTTGTAGACCTTTGAATACAAGTAAAAATTATTAGCTATATAGTCATAATACCTAACATATTTAGTCAAAACAACAACACTTTAAAATATTTATTTAAAATGACAGAATGTCAATATTTTCAAAAATAATTTGTATTCACGTTTTATTATTTATATTTCCTTTTATTAATCAAAAGAGTCCATAATTGGATCAAATTCTAACCAATAACAGATTAAAAATAAAAAACAAATACAAAACTATCCATTAATATCTTCCCACATCTTAGACGTTTCCCACCTTTCACGTTTCGCAATTAAAGTTTTTGTTTTCCCCCAATTTTCACGTTCTTAGATTCTCTTTCTTCAAGTTTTTTGCTCACATTGAAACACAAGGTATTCAAAGCTCGATTCTTCAACAAAATTGGTGGATTAATTCAAGGGATTAATCGGTTGGTAAACAAAATCTAGAGATTAATTCAAGAAATTTTGAATTTGGTAAAGGTAATATCGATTAGTTATTTAGATTTCTTTTGATTTGTTTTCAATATCACCGTCTATGATTTTATTTAGAATTGTACATATTACGAATTTTCAGTTAATTTTTTTGATTTTTATTCAAGTTTGTTTACATATTCATCTAATATTTATGTATTTCAGATTTTTAGTCGTTTAAACAATTTTTTTCTAATTTCGTTTTAATATTTTAGAAATTCCTCCAAGACGTGATTACTAGCATATGAATGGTGGTTAGAATCTCTTCATGGTATTGGCACTAAGGGATCTGGGATCAATTTCAATGGCCCCATTAAAGGTGCCACAAGTTTCCCCAAGTTATTCTTACGGCAATTGCTTTCAATAGAACTTTGTGGCATTGGTTTGAATCGGCTATTGCAGTTGAGGCAAAGGCTATGTACAATACGAGATTCATTTCAATATGGATGCTAAATTGTATGTCAAATTGATCTGTAGTTCTTGAAGAATCATATTTGTATTCATTTATTTTTTTCACAGCGTAATG
>NW_006238985.1:1163828-1176341 GCF_000226075.1 Solanum tuberosum | reverse complement strand
TGATTTTTATTCATGTTTGTTTACATATTCATCTAATATTTATGTATTTCAGATTTTTAGTCGTTTAAACAATTTTTTTCTAATTTTGTTTTAATAGTTCAGAAATTCCTCCAAGACGTGATTACTAGCATATGAATGGTGGTTAGAATCTCTTCATGGTATTGGCACTAAGGGATCTGGGATCAATTTCAATGGCCCCATTAAAGGTGCCACAAGTTCCCCCCAAGTTATTCTTACTGCTGTTGCTTTTAATAGAACTTTGTGGCATTGGATTGAATCGGCTATTGCAAACTCAAACTTCGATATAATCGGTGTTCTCCAAAACTGAAACTTTCTTTTTTTATTATGTTTTCATCATAATTGTATACCAACAACTTTTGCATTTTATGTGCTCACTTTACCATTCAAATTAAAACTTAAAACTGATATTTTACTTTCATAGTGAAAACTAAAAATTGTATCCGAGTGATCAAAATTGTATTACATAACTGCCAAATATATTTTTCTTTTATTTATTACAAAAATGTTACTGATTGTATCCCAATATAATCTAATCATTACATATAAATACGAATTAAGAAAGGATACAAACTTATTTGTATTCATTTTGCGTTTGAAATACAAAATGATATTGAAATACATAATTATTTTTGGAATACAAACTGAGCTAGAAAAATAGTTGCTACAATTTTAAAGTGAAATACTAATAAAATAACAAAACTGGATATTGTAATATAAATACAATTATTTTAATACAACTTATTCTATGTTTTTCGAAAACAATATTTTTAGTGAAATAATAATAATATAACAAACTGGAATATAAATACATTTTAGTTTGAATACAACTTAATTGTATCCAATACTTAATTGTATCCAGCAATCACTACAAGTCAACAAAAATCTGTATACAACCACTAATTAGTTGATGATTTTTACTCCATAGTTGTACGCTGTCCAAAATTGTTATGCTTGTATCCCTATATTACAAAACATCCGTAAAAAGCTATAAATCCCAATACATACAAAGATTTCACTGATTTAATCAGGAAAAAAAACAACAATTATACTCGACATATGCGAATATTTCATCCAAACAAGAAAAATAATAACTGATTATTTTTCGATTGTTCACTGGATGCGACAAATTTATAGTCCTCAATTTTGAAAAATTTCGTTTAAAAAAATATGCCGTATTCAACTTGAAGAATCTTTGAAAGTTATAAGATGAATGATTCGGAAGACAAACTAAATTTTTTTAAAAAAAAATTTGACGTTCTTAAGAAGAAAGAAAAAAAAGCCTCGATAGAAAGAAGGAGATTTATAATTTTTTCTAAAAGGTAACTGATTTGTATTTAAAACCTTTTTTACCTTTTTGAATTTTTTTGTTCCATGATTTTTCTCTTTTCTGTTAATTTAATTTTTGTATTCTTTCAAATTAATCAAAATAAAATAAATACATAACTAATCCATTAACAAACTAACATAATGACATTTTTAATAAATAATGAAACTGTTGCTAAAGAGTCCACTAAAGGATAAAATATTGCTGTTTTGAAAATTTTCCCTTGAAAAAATAAAAATTGAAGAAGAAATCACTGCCAGACAGTGATTTTCTTAAGAAAAATTTATTTATTGACGGAGTTAACAGGGGTTAGAAATAAAGTAAATTGGCCAAAAACATCCCTCAATTATAATCCAAATGTAAACTACATCCTTATATTATAACAATGAATAAATAACATCCTTGAACTATCCTAGAAATTACAAGTTACATCCCTATCTTAGTTTTCTGTCAAAAACTAACAGATTCAAAGAGAAAATATGTCATGCACTTGACTTATCCCTACAAATCTACCATTATTGTTCCCTCTCCCTAGCTTCTTCAGCAAAAAGCGAAAACATTAACCTACGTTTCTTTCATTTTTATCATTTGGAAAATATATAGATAAGAAAAAGTGGAAGATAAATACTCCACCCATACCTTGCTTTCCAATAGCTCTAATATAGCTACAAGGAATTGATGTACGGTGAGATTAATTTATGGAATGTGCAGAATAACATGAAAAATAGTTTCTTCTCTTTCAAATTTTTATATAGCTTTTCTCATCTATATTATTCCAATTTTATTGTTTAGATAAAATAAATATAATATTGTATGTAAATGAGATACATAATTTGTTTTTTAATAACATATATATATTCTATAAGTGGATATGAGGTGTGTACATAGTCTTACTCTTATATTGTGAAGATTTTTATAATTAATAGTTTACATCGTGTATAAATGAGATACATAATTCATCTTATACCTTTATAACTTGAAGACTTTTATATATATATAGTTATTCATTTGGAATTTATAAAACAATTTAAAGTTTACTAATAGATCAATTATTTACATGTTGAAAATGACAAACATATAGATATCTAAGAATATTATTGCATTAATTTTTATGCCGTTTGATAACGGATGGTCATGCGCTTCTGGTTGAATTAATAGTTATATCTTAGCATAAAACTAACGGAGGGATGTAATTTGCGAGTTTTTGGATAGTTTAGGGATGCTTTTTATTTATTATGATAAGGAAAGGATGTAGCTTAATAGTTGAATATAATTGAGGGATGTTTTTGGCCCATATGCAAGGATATTGCTGATGTGGTAGCGATTTATCCATTTTGGTACTAAAAAGAAATTAGTGGTCCTTTATGCATTTTGAAAGAAAAAAAAGTGGCTCTTTTAACTTCGGACTCTCATTACCTGCTTCATATCCCAAGCCAACTTATTCACCATGTATTTCTCTTTCCCTACACCATGCCAGTTGACAAGACAAGTTTCACTCAGTGAACGTTGGACAACTGAAAACTGAAGTAAAATAAGGCCCAAAAGTCTTGAGCTGAGATTGGGACCTGTTCCAACTTCTCAACTTGACCCAGTGAACTAAATTCATTTCGTGTAATTTTTAGAGTGGTAATTTCTTAATTAATGATATATAAAGAAAAAGTAATTTACAAATTTATAGAATTACTCTACCAAGGCGTCTGGAATAATTATTGATTAAGTCAAAGTCTGGTTATGGTATAAAAGAATCAAGTTAAAGAGAGCACGATTTACTTCATTAATCATCTAATTTATTACTTAATCATTGTAAGTTAAGGTCTGTGTACACTCTATCTTCTCCGAATCGAGATTGAAAAAAATAAAAAAAAGTAGCCAACAAAAATGTATATATTTTAGTACTAGTCGACAGGTTCCACTAATTGGGGCCAGATCACTTTTCGTACTTCTCAGTTTCATGTGAGTTTTCACTATCCACCATATAGGCTGCAACCACACAAACAATATATTGTTTCACTATTGTTTCGTTTTATTATATAGTCTTTCCAAGGATGACAAAATATTGATGTGAGAATTAAAGTTTATTTCTACCACACATAATGTCGTACGTGCATATGCTAACCATTTCCTTGTTATGTAAATATAGGCGTTTTATTTGCGAGAAATCAAATTTATATTTTTATATATTCGAGATTTTTGAAAATTATTTTTTTCTATTTATTTTGTAACTGGTCAAGATATTTTAATTTTTCGTTTTATTTATTTATAGAATCAAATTTAAAAAGAAAAATTTATTCACACCTTTATTTTGGCCTCAGAGAGAAATAAAGCTATTGACTATAAGTTACATTGCCTAATTGATAGAGTTTTCTGTTTGGTATAGCACCATACGTAGAAATTTGTCTACCTTTCATTTATCTTAGTGCATCGAAAGAAATTTCTAGTCAATTTTTCCGATGCTTCAGTTATGAAGAATTTGATTAATCGATTTGGGAAAAATTGGAAAAACAAAACCTCCTCTTTCCCCAATTGGTGCACATGTTTGAAACTCCAATTTTTTCCTCTTCCCAACTTAAATATGAGACTTTTTTGCGTCCTTATCACTAAAACAAAGCCCCCCAAGTAACTTGTTTCATTTAAAAATATATATATTTATTTCTTTCTTTGTTGATTGAACTTTGTAAATTTAGAAGAAAACAAGAATTAAATAGGACGATTCAATAACGCAATAAAATTGTAGGCCCTTTCTGCCAGATTTTTCCAGCTAATTTCTGGTCACTTACTCAGTTCAACAAATTAAAAGATCAGTTAAAAACCTAAGTAAAACTGGCACTTCTTTCTGAAGCATAAAATCTATCAAAAGGTAATTTCCAAATTTTATATACCTTATTTTCTTCAACAAACAAGAATCAAGAATAACTCTCTTTTTTTTTTTTTTCATGTTAGTCTTACTTTCATTTTTAGTTCATTTAAAAGAAAACGACTCTTTTAACTTCAACTTTTCTCCTTACATGTTTCATACAATAAGATTCAAAAGTCTTATTTACTTCCTTAAACATAAGTGTCATATCAAAATCAGACAAATAAATTAACACAAAGGGAATATATTTATCATCAAAGGACTTGCATTAACATCTAACTAAAACATAGAAAGAGTAACCAACAAGGGTTATGGAGGAATGACAAGTACTCCTTTATTCTTAACCAGAGATCTCAGATTTAGATCCCCATGAGTACATAGTCGTCTTTGTTAGGGACCGCTTTACCATAATGTAAGATTTCTCGATGTGAATCTAGATTTAGTTGCGCTCTAATGTAGGTGAGTGGGAAAACATAAAAAGTATATCAGGTGATTTTATTAATTGGCTATATATACTATAGTTCAGCTATGTCTCTATCCATATAATTTCAAGATTTAAGACAAGTATGGGGTGTTTGGTTTTCTAATGGTCCCCAAAATAGTTTGTTTATTATCTTCATACAAAGGGTACTATTGTAGAATCATGATTAGTGTTATATCCCAATTCCCAGGGACCATATGTAACAATAATATGACAATTACTATGCTCCAACAAATATATGTATATCATCTCTATTTCACTGACATATAGATAACACAAGGATAAGATTTTGAATAGATATTCTACTTCATTTAATATACTTTTTTTTAAAACTATTGATGGGCAATTATGAAACTGATACATAACATGACAACAGATTCTCTCAAATGTAAATTTGGGTCCAAAGTAAACCATTGCTATTGGAACAAACAAATAGAAAATAGCCCTTTCTGAGTTGCGGAACTAACAACTCTATTAGAAAATAGTGACTATTACACAGAACTAGGGGTGGTAAAATCAAATCCAACCAGTCCAACACGACTCATTCTATTTAGGTTTGAGTTTGTTATTGATCTGCCCATTTGTTAGCTCAATTCATTTCAACCCATAACAAACAAAGCTAAACTTAGTAAAAATTAGGCGGGTTAGATTATGATCCGTTGCTTAACCCATTTTGACCCAAACAAATTTGGGTTGAGTTGGGTCTTGAAGCGTTGACCGATTTCGATCCACCCAAATTTAACCCAATCCACCCAATTGTTACCCCAACAAAGAACACTATATAAGGATGCCTCATTGAGCGTCTATCCAAAACATGCAAAGTAAAATAGCGGTAAATCAACTAGATATAGATCAAGAACTCTACGTATGTTGTAAGTGACGAGTCAGGATTTTCGTTAAGGGAGTACAATAAAAAAGGAAGTACTGTATGTTATATTGACAACAGATAAATGATTAAGGCAAAGGCCATGTTAGTATGTTGCTTAATGTGAAACTACTTTACGTCAACATCTAGGTACAAAGAGACCCCATGAGAATGAGTTAACAAAGCTTCACTAGTATTATTTTTATTTTCATCCAGATCTGCTTTGTCCATATTTCAGGACTATAGTCTATAATATATATATAAAAATAAAATATTCCAAGAAGATGAGACAAAAAGCTGCTCCTTCAACACCTTTTCAACATCACTTTATTAGATGCAAAAAGGAAAAACAAACCCAACCTTAGGCCATTATACATCACTTTTGAGTGGTATTTTTTATAGCTCTTTTTTTTTTGTTATAATATATAAAGAGAAGGGGTATTAGAGCCAGTTTGTGCATATTTGGATTAATTTCATTTGGACTTTTTAATTCTTTAGATCAACTAAAATTTGGACAAATAAAAGGAAGTTATTTAGTGTTTTTATCTTAGTTGAAATTTGAAGTTGGGATGCTTCGATGCAAAAGCATGAGAGATTGATTATGAATGGTTTCAAGAAAGATTTAGACAAAATATGATACATCTTCAGCTTTGGAAAGCATAACAATAAATAGGAGATTGTGAGCTTATAAATTAGGGTAGCTAAAAGAGTGTTGTGTCACTTGTCATTAACTCATAAATACTGCTCATGGTATTCTTTACATTATTCCTACAATTTCTTGTCCTCTGATTTCTTTTACTTTTACTATTAGTTGCTTATTGTTTTCGAAATAATTATTGCTAGAAAGGTTGTCATGATTTTTATGTTAGTTTGCCCTAACTTCTTCACTTTTGATATCTCTTTTTCCATTTTAAGTTGTTCCTCCATTAAGGCGAAAGTCTATAAAAAAACAATCTCTACACTTCAAAAATAGAAGTAAGATCTACATTCATTTAATCTTTCATAGACCCATTTTGTGAAATTATACTAATAATATTAAAACTTAAACTTAAAATCTCATAATTTCCTTGAAAAAATTCACCTCATGATTCATAGTTCACTTCACTTATTACTGGGTCATCCCATTATGACTATCCATTCGATATTTGTTATTCCTTATATATTGTTTCACTCATACTAGCTACTTCATATATTTCAATTATTGCAAACCTATTTCTTTTTTAAATTATTTTCAAAAGAACATCATTTTTCTAGAATTTGAAAATAATATTTTCATTTTAATCTTTAAAGGGACTGTAGAGGAAATATGATGAAAATCACAAGTTACAAGAAAAAATTATTTTCTTTTATTAATTTTGTGCTCAATTGGACAAGTATGGGGTATATCTCTTAAATCAACCACCTTGATCAGTAGAGAGCATATGCTAAAACAAGGCTGGCCTACAGAAGATACAGACAAGAACAACTCAAACTTCTGATGATACATAATTTATTGTTTGACAAAAGGCAACAGTATCATTTTTTATTTTTTTTTTGGGTAATGGGTTTTGGTGTGGTGTGTAGGGGCCTTCTGTCTACTATTTACCTGCTGCCAAAGGCCCTCTGCTCCATCTCCATGTGCGTCAAATCATAGGTTTTTAAGAAAAATAATGTGCACTGTGTGTGTAAATAATGCAAATTCACATTCATGTGTGTGTATATCTAATGTCCTATCACTTCATATAATTCCAACAAACCTTTTATGCTCCACACGGCACCCAGAATGATCTTTGTACCCTACCCTTTTCCTTCCCATAACACATCGAGCGCATTATTAAGGGGTATGCTACGTCAATATTGGACGGAGAAAGTAATTAAAAGTGTAAAAGACAAATCTACTGGGAATAACAGGGATGAGGAGTCATGAAGAATATTAACTACCCTATCCCCACTGCTTAGCTAAGCAATTTGTATTCTAGTGCTGCAAATTTGCCATAAGCAAAGATCTTATAGGGAGTTCTAAAGGTGGCCTTTCTCTTTCTTTGAGCCCACAAAGGGAGTAGAAAGAAATGATCTCATGAATCTCTTTTTTTTAACAAAGCAAAAATGGAGGATCTAACAAGAAAATGCCACAAGAGTTTACCATGAATAGCTAAACAAAATCCCATCATTAAGCATTTTTGAGGATTTTTTTAGTACATACACAAAGAGATAACAGAATAGCATAAAAACATTACCATAACAAGGAAATAAAAATCTATACAATCAACTTAAACGTATCTCTCATCTCTTGATGGAAGATGGAAGATGGAAGATGGATGATAGATATAGTAATAATAATAATGATTGATTACATATACAATTTTTTTTTTACCTTGAAGAAACTGGATTCAAAGCTCTAGCAAAACCATTCATGGCTCCATAACTTTTTGAACTGAACCCTAAACATCCAAGCAGGCCTTGCCTATATGGCAAGAAAGTCTTCTTCCTCATTTCTTCTGATTGAGCTCGGTTTGTAGTGTAATGCAATTCATGAGGCGATGGAGGAACTCTTCTCTTTCCAATCCCACTTCCATTCACGGGCTTTTTCTTCTTCTCTTTTGTATTCCCATTTTGTTTATCTTTTTTTGTTTCAGATGTATTTGCAGAATCAGTTGGAGTTTTGTTGGTTGCAATTTTGTCAAGCTTTTTGTCTTTCACAGGTGAAAATGATATCCCACTCCAAAACTTGTGGCCGTTGTTTCTTCCTTCGCTTTTACTTCTATATAGAAACTCCTTCAGGAATACCCATCTTTTTGAACTCCTTCCGACTGAAGAAGACCTCGAAGAAGATCCAGAAGGGCATGGCGTCGTATCATTCGAAGTTTCTTCTTCATCATCTTGCTTAATCTCTTCATTTTCCTTCTTCTCTTTCTTCTTCTCATTGATTACTACTTCCAATTCCTCCTCTTCAAAATCCTCCTGCCATTCATACGACGTCGTTCGAAGTGGTGACATGGATCTAGTCCTTCTCCTCAATGATCTACTCCGCAGCTTCAAATCTCTTCCTCTGCAACTTTTCTCTTCTTCATCCTCATTTTCGTCGAGATCAAGCAATGGTGCTAGGACTTGTGGACGTTTAAGGTGAGTGGACAGCTTCATCGGCCGGATCTGGCCATTTAAGAACAACTCATCAGCCGAACTCATGGATCCATCGGCGGAGCCGCCGCCCTCGGTGGTAAGTCTAGCAGAGAAATCAAAATCTTCAGGAGGTGATGAAGTTGAAGTGCTAACAGCATTTTTCATGCTGGTTGTTGATAAAACGAAATGCATAGGACTCGCCGGAGCACTGTAATAGAAGCCACAGTGTGGTTGACCACGGCCTGGACTTGACGGAGCACTAACATATGGAGTTGAACATGAACTATCAATATCGTCTGAAAACATGCCGGTTTCCGCCGCCGAACCAGATTCAGGTTCGGATTCCGGCACGGCGGAGGAAGTGGTGATGATGGAGGAGTGATTTTCGAGGGGTTTCATTATTTTCTGCGAAAGGTTTGTGCTGGGAATGTGTAGTGAGTGATGTATGCATAAAAAATAGAGAGAAGTAGGAGGGGCTTTTTGGGAAGTGAAAAAGGTTAGAGAATGACCTTAAATGTTGAGATATATAACGACTATGCCACTGGGAGTAGCGGGTCAGGAGCTTATTACTGCTGGTATTTTTTTCCTAATAAAATAATAATAGTTATTTTTGTCATAAAGAAAGTGTTATCTTCACAAAAATAACATTTATTATTATGAATATGGGAGTAAAAGATTATAGTTGAAAAAACCATACTACTAATTACTACTTTGAGATTGAATAATTTTACAAAAACGATACTAATTTTTTCACACATTTATTAATTGATGGGATGGGATTTTGAAAACTGTGGTATAAATTTACATGAGCATTAATTGAGTGCTCTGGACGGATGTTTCTACATTTATGATTTCTTTTCAAAAAAACATATTCAAAATGCATACAGTAGCATTTGAATTTTAAAAAAATAAATAAGAGTTTCATTTTTTCTCAAAATAAAAATGAGTAATAATTAATTTGGATAATAGAATCTCACTGTAATGTAATCTGCATATGCTAAAGAGTATAAACTATTATATACTAATTCAGTGTAAAAATAATTCTGTTATTTGAATGACCCAATTTATGATGAATTTCATTTAAAAGAAAATTTTAAACATTTCATGTTAGAAAATAGAATAACGATGTTGGTATTGTTGTGTAAATAAATGACACCGCCAAGAAGAGTTAATTAATCTAAGATTAAATGTCTTAATTACAAGTGTAAATTACTGATTTGGAGAAAAGTAATTAAATAAGTCACATTTGGAGAAAATGAATCTAGTCGTGCACTGCCAATTATTATTTTTCTAAAAAAAAAACAATTTTATATCCCCTCCAATATAAAAGTAACAAAAACCATCCCAACCAATAGAAATTAAATATATTATTTTAACTTTCTTCAGGTATCAAATAGAGTTACAATTATGAATTCTTTAATGTTTAATAGACAAAACGTAAGTGTGCCTGCATGTATTATTTTTCACATTTGCAAGATGGAATTAGAAGAAACGTTGGTGGTGAAAAATATAATAAATGTGATTTCCTTTTCTGGTGAAGCATGAAAGATGTGCTTAAAACGTCTGTTCTCTCTTAAAAATTAATTAAAAAAACATAATTATAAAGTATATTATTTGAAATGTATAAAATCTCAAACAACTCGATGACTCATATACACTTTGGTAAATTAAATGAAACAACATTGTATTTTCTGTGATTTTAGAGTTTAAAGTGTTAAATATTGGTTTATTGGCTGGATTGCCCACAAGGAATGCTAATTAGCTCGTTAGTCAATAAGATGGTTTTCATTCTAAACCTTATTTTTAACGTATAATTATAATTGTATGAATATTGAGAATTATTGATTTCTATGTAATAATATGACAATTAAAATTTTCTTTAAAATAGGTTTTGCGAACAAAGAAAAATCATTTGTTTCTTAAGAATTTTCGACGATCACCAACATGAATCGTAATTATTCCAAAACTACTCAATGAAGAAAAAACTCAGATCTTTTAACCACTATTTTCGATTATATTACATAAAGCAATATTACATAAAGCAATACGTATTCAGTCTCTAGTCTCAAGAGGATAATTAATTGTAATGAGTTTTAGTAACACTAATGAAGCATAATAGTCATTTAGGAAAGGCTGGAAAGTTTTAATATATTTTTTAACAATGATTTTTTTAATATACTACCCTATCTTTTTAGCATAAAATAAACAAAAACAATTGGTTTCTTGTGTTCAAAGGAAGCACCACTTGATGAAAGATAATATTTGCACACACTTTTAGAAACTCATTGTTGCAATATCTCAAAGCAATACATGAATCATGATGAATCTTTTGTAGTTCTTGTGCTTTTGAGTCAATGAGATTAGATAGGGTATCATCATTTTTTAATTTTGGTTTTCCACGGCCGATGTTTAGATTGCACATTACAGGGCCCATTCGGGAGTGATGTTCCCAACAAAAAAAAATTTGTATCTAGGGCTCGACTGCAGGGCTCATTCAGGAGTGACGTTTCCAACAAAATTTTCTCCATATCCAAGAATTGAATTTGAAACATCTTGTTAAAGGTAAAACAGTTTCACCATTATACCATATCTCACCTCACGTTGATATTGGGTATCATCATTAGTACATAGTCAAGGGGACTAGAATTCTTGACCAATTAGAATGTCTAAATATAATCATTTTTTCCTCTTCTTTTTTTCTTCATGATGAACATATATTATCAAGAAGTAACATTTTAGAGATCTCCTGGCATGCATGAAACTTTGGTATGAATTATTATGTGTAAGACAAAAGCAAATGATGGTAAGAATACTGGAGTAAGAAATATACTAAAGACTAGATCCATAATATGTTGATATTTGCTTTCCAAAAGTGTGGAAAAGGTCACTCCATTTCTTGTGGCTTACTATTGCTAGTACTCTTGCCATGCCATGTCCCAACATAAGCAAAAGGCCTAAATTATTGCTCCTCTCCAAAAATATATACATAATATAATTGTCCTCTCTTTTGTCTCATCCACTCCTCTTTTATTATATATTATTTACATTTGGGATAGCAATATTATTGGCTCTTTCTTCAATTGTTTTTAAATCTTGATTTCCAAAAAGTTAATTTAAGAAATTAAAATTTCAACTGTACTCATTCGTAATTACATGGTAATCGTAGATTATTAAAACATTCTTAGAGCTTATTTAGATTAAATTATTTTGAGTGCTTTTAAGTTAAAATAATTTTAAAGTACTTTTGGAGTGATTGGGTAACACAAAAAAGTGCTTATAAGTTTTAAGCTTAAAATGATAAAAAATAAGTTAAAAGTCAATTCAAATTAAACCTGCTTTTAGTTTTTCATAAGAGGAGTTTACCTTAAAGAAAATATTGATAATATAATTCAAATAACTTTAAATTATATGTGATATTACAATAACGTATCAAGTCTAATTCTATAAGTCAAATTTGAAAATAAAATTATAAACGCAGATCTAATTTCTACTTTATAAATTTACGGGAATAGAAATAACAATGGAGTGTGTCAAACTTTGATACTCCGAAACCATCCAAATAATTAATCGGCCTATAAAAATGACAAAACTAAAATACTACTACATGTCCAACATCAAGATTATACTATATTATAGTATAAGATATAGAACTCAAAGACAAGTTGATCATTAACTTGCCACTTTCTTATTTTTATTTTTTTGTATCATCTTAAACCTTAGCCAAATATAGGGTATGAACCAATGGATAAATTCCTTTCAATAAAAAAAAGGGTAAGCAAAAGTCATCAAATCTATATACATGCCAAATTAGTCTAGCACAACAAATTTTCTTAATAGGAAAAACAAAGAGGAAATATTGGGGGGGGGGG
>NW_006238985.1:1117898-1163719 GCF_000226075.1 Solanum tuberosum | reverse complement strand
GTGGGGGGGGGGGGGGGGGGGGGGGGGTCAATTTTCCAAGTCCAATTGAGATATATTTTGACTTTTGGAGATATATTTTACTACTACTCCAATAGCCCTTAGCCATAACCTTGTTTTGGCTGATTTTAGAATCCTGTTTTCCCTTTAGCCTCTAGGGGTAATTGGGAATAGCATAAATATTTTGTTTATGACTTTGAGGAAATTGGTTTATTGTTTGAGATAGGGTTAATTAAATATGGTAAATACTCTCTCCGTTCAACAATACTCGTTCATTATTGACTATGCACATTTCTTAAGAAATTATAAATAAAATGTCAATTTTTACTATATCACCCTTTGAATGTAATAAATATAATAGGAAAATAACTATAATTAATAATAAGATAAATTAGGAACTAAGTATAAAAGTTATTTATTAATTTTATAAAGCAGACAAATATTATTGAACATTTCAAAATAATATAGGGTATAACTATTTTTGAACGGAGAAAATACGCTAAAAAGTCTAGATTTATAAAATGGGCAAATAGGCATGAAAAGATTAAAGATTAAAAAGAAAGGATTAAAAGAGCATAGGGAGAAGAGGTTAGGGGGTTATAATAGAATAGAATAAAGTTAAACTTAGGGAATTGGGAAAGAAGTACAATGGACCACACATATATTAGCCTGCAAATAACAGAGCTCGGCACGTTCCCCTGTAGCCTATTGTTTCGAGGTCTTTTCTTCCTCTGTTTTGCATTCTCACCATACTTACCCTGCGTATCCATTTTCGTGCATCCACGTTTTCTGTTACGTATACGATCGAAAGTTTACCTGGACCATCTTTAATGAAAAATTATATTATTTATATTTTTAAAATTATTTTTTATATATTTAGTAGATGTTGAGTTATTTTTAATTTTGTCGTGTAATACTTTTTAAGTATATATTGAGATGTCTGCAATTTGTTCATGATACTACCTCCTTGTAGTTGTTATTGATAACAAGAATATGTTTAGTATAATTCCATAAAGTAGTATCTAGAGAATGCATAGTGTACACAGATTTTTACAATAGCCTTAGTTGTAGACAAACTGTTTTCGATAGACTATTGATTCAATAACAAACACTCCAACGTAGTATAAATAACCAAAATGAAGATAGTCGTGACGAAATACTATAGATTACTTGACAAGTCATCCTGAGCAATAGTCATAACAAAACTATACCTGCAACTCATATTACACCATTGTCAGTTCGTAAGAGAAGATCATGACTTATACTTTCTACCAAACGACGGTTAAACTATTGAGCCAAAACCTTGAGAGAGGTCAAAAAGGTTTAGATAAGTTGTTATTTCACTTTTCCTAAATTATATTTTTAAATTTTCAATTGATTATGCAAACAAGGCCTTAGATTAGTTGAGGGTGTACACATAGACTCGAGAAGGAGGTGAACAAAGGCCTTCTCCATAGGATTCTGACTTAAGGCAGCCAACACGAGGCATAAGGTTAATTAGTGGAGTAATTAATAATTAATCATTGATAAAACAATATTCTATAAACTGTCAACATTACTAATTTTATTATATTATTAATTCTGTAAAATTAATCTGCATAAGATTAATGAATCTAAGCAGATTATAGAATACGGAGCACCTTCTCACCTTTCCTATATCATAGTTTGGTGAGGAGGATTTGTCGTAGCCAATCAGTGCTCGACACGTTTTAGTTGTAGCACTTTTTATTTTATTTTTATCCCTTTATAAAATAATTTCCTTATTTATAGTACAAAATTATCTCAGGATTTTATTTTACTTTAGATTTATGTTTTAAATATCATTTTAAAAGATATTCTAGGTCAAGGCAAATCACGAATCATTTCAAGTGAAATTTTCTCATATATACGTGCACCTTATGGTGACTACATATGATGATTTGTTTTATTTATTCAAATTTTATATGATAGATTTATTTTGATATTCATATATGTAATATTTATCTCGTAGATATATTAGATTTTAGCAGCTCAACATTCACTACAATATAATATAACTGATCTTATAAATATTTTGTAGTAAATAAAGGGAGAAAGGACAAATATACCCCTGGACTATCGTAAATGATATGCAAATATCCTCCGTCATACTTTTGGGACATTGGTGCCTCTGCGTCCAAAAACTAGAGCATATATACCCTTTATACGAACGGACATATGCGTGTCATAATCTTATCCACCGATCCGATATTTATCAACGGATAAGATTGCGCCACGTGTCCCTATTTAGTCTTTCGTTAGAGTGTAGGGCATATATGCTTTAGTTTTTGGACAACAGGGGCATCAATGTCCCAAAAATATGATGGAGGGTATCTGCATACCATTTACGATAGTTCAGGGGTATATTTGTCCTTTTTCCCGTAATTAAAATAGTAAAATTTTAATTTGGTAGACATTCTTCTATGACTTAGTATCTTGATAACGTTACTTTGTATATATTTATTTATAATTAACACACTATTTCTTTTTAAAAAAATTGTGTGGGGGGGCAGAGGACAAATTAATGTTGTAAATAATAAAGTTGTACAATCTGCCTCAAGACTTGTAATTCTTATAAATAATAAAAAATACTTGCGGAATTCATTATAGTTAATTGTATCTTTAATTTTTTCTAAAACAAATTTTTTTAAAAAGGATTCTTGAGGCAATTCGTGTACGTCCGAGTTAAACGTTCGGTCCCATTATAGTTAAAATGCCTTGTCATAATTCATAATTTGTCTTTAAAAAAAACAATTTGTTAAAAATTAGCTCGGATACATTATAAAATAATTTAGAATTAGGAGAGAAATAAGGAATTTTAGAGGTTTTTAGAAATAGAAGGGAATATTAGAAATAAGAAAAATATAAGACGTGTATTTCAGTAATTTTTCCTAAAATAATTTAGAATTAGGAGAGAAATAAGGAATTTTAGAGGTTTTAGAAATAGAAGGGAATATTAGAAATAAGAAAATATAAGACGTGTATTTCAGTAATTTTTCCTAAAAATAATTTAGAATTAGGAGAGAAATAAGGAATTTTAGAGGTTTTAGAAATAGAAGGGAATATTAGAAATAAGAAAAACATAAGGCGTGCATTTCAGTAATTTTTCCTAAAAATAATTTAGAATTAGGAGAGAAATAAGGGATTTTAGAAATAAAAGAGAATATTAGAAATAAGGAAAACATAAGACGTGTATTTCAGTAATTTTTCCTAAAATAATTTAGAATTAGGAGAGAAATAAGGGATTTTAGAAATAAAAGAGAATATTAGAAATAAGAAAAACATAAGACGTGCATTTCAGTAATTTTTCCTTATTAAATTCAAAGATAACTACATCAAGAATTACTAATTACTAACTAGATACTAAATTTATTTTTTGTACACATGATGATATTTTTAAATATAAATTAAAATTAAAATTATTGAATTCAACTGAATTGATATGTCATTCTATTAGCCATAAATTGTATTGAAATAAACCAAAAAGAATTAGACAAAGAAAACAAAATTAGAGGGAGTAAAAGCATGAGAGGATGGAGCATGTGATATTAGGGTGTGAAATGGATTTAAGTATTATAATTTCCATAAGCAAATGACAAAAAGAATGCACATGAGGTGTTGGTCAAAGTATGGAGAGTCTCTCTAACAATCAACAATCCCATCATGCATGTTTATCCCTCTCTACTTGTTAATATAAAATATTAGTAGTAATTAATGAGAGATCTATTTGCATGTGGTGCAAGTTTTCTTCATGTATCTCGCATTGTTAATTATGGACTATCCAAATTACAAATTAATCCCTTACCAAATTAAATTATTGTTGGAAAAAAAAAGTGTTAAAGTAAAAAGTCTCACTGGTGGTTAATGAGATGGATGGACTCCTTATAAGGTTTGAACAATCCTTCTCCCTTTGAGCTATCTTTTGGGGTGTGAGTTAGACTTAAGACCTAATTTAACATGGTATCAGAGCAGGGCCCATCTCATCCAATGTTGGGACCCAAAAAAAATCAAAAAATTGTCCACGCACCAGATGCTAAGCATTGGACGTAAGGTGGGGTGTTAAAGCAAAAAGTCTCATATTGGTGGTTATTGAGATGGGTGAACTCCTTATAAGGCTTGAACAATCTTCCTTCATTTGAGCTATTCTTTGGGGTGTGAATTAGATCTAAGACTTAATTTAAAAATCTTGCACAAAGTCTTTATATTTGTGGTGGTATATAAGTTTTGGTCTTTAGTGTCTACCATATCTTTTTTATCGAGCCTTACTTTTAATTGAAGTTAATTCAGAATTTAAAATTGAAAAGTTTGATTTTTAATATATATGTATGTTTTGTGTGAAAATATTATATTCGAATGAACGGGTTGTTTTAATTAATAGCTATATTTGTCATTGTAATTGATCTACACTTAATTACAATGTGATGTGACTAATTTTAGTATTGTTAAACAACCATATCCCATTATCTCAAATTAAGTTCTAAGATCTAATCGGTGAGGTTATAAATTTGTCAAATTATTTGTAGATCTGTTGCTTGATTAGAAAGTAGAAAACTGCCATTTGCCTATGTGCCAAGGCATTTCGACAAAAACAAAAAGAATCTTCAAAACACAAGGATCCAAAGTAGATTTGTCAATGTTTACGCGGGTTGATTTAAGCGAGTTTAGAGTCTTCTAGATTCAACTGGCTTCAAAATGCCCATTATTCGTTGTTACTTGTTAGTAATGCTCATTAATAATCCGTCAAATTCATGATGAAATCCAATATGAAAATCATCATCTCTCAGTATGCATATATAGAGAATAATTGCAAAATAAATCTCTATTAGAATTGTTAATTATCTCATATTTTCAGATTAAAGGTTTGATTATCACTAAAGTCTTTACATCCCCTTCCGTATATTATGTCACCATCAAGATATGTGTTAAGAAACCCTTGATAATTAATGAACGCTTTCTTGATAAATTCTACCGTGTACAAATTTGGAATAATTGTACAATTAAATTTTGGGCATTAGATTATTATATATCTATAAATAAATTAAGAAAAAAAATTAAAAAAGAAGAAATATTATGACATGGAGATAAGTGAGATGTCATTAAGAGAGGAGTCCATCAAACTTGGGCGGTGGGGGTAGTTAAACAGTAAGTTATCTTCATATATATACTTCATCTACTTGCTGGATTTATGTTAAATGGACAAGATATAAATGGGATGACTCATTCCTAATTAGTCACCATCAACCAAGAATACGAGTATTATTTTTTTATTAGTACAAGATAGAATTTCATGACACATACAAAAAGTAAATAATTTTGACAATCTTAATCTACATAAATTGTTATTACAAAGCATTAGATAAAATAAACCTAACCATTAGAACTCATTAACTAATAAGTACTATAAGGATGACGTCTTTAACAATTTAAACTTTTCGATCTTAGCTTAAATTTGAGATCATTGATTAATGTAGCGTAGGAATCTCAACTATTCTACCGCTTTTCTTTCAATGAAGTGAAACAATGATTTACTATTTTAGATGAGAATATAGTGGTTGGGCTTTTTGACAGAAGTCATTGTCTGCTTCTTTTTCAGAAGATTCATTGTAATACCAGATTAGATTTGCGTGGGGGTGGGGTTGGGGGTGCACGTTACTTTGTCAGAGCTTCGCCGGCGGCCAAAGTGGACGGCTGTTCCCAGTAGGACCACCTTTCTGATTTTCCTTTGTGTCACGACTCACGACTCTCTTAAGCCCATTGTCATTGTTAACTCAAATCATCACGTCTTATTTATGTTTTTTTTTGGAAATTAAACAGTAATATAAATCATAGTTTAACTCTCTAAATAGTGTAGTCGTAATAATATTACAAAATTAGAAAATAAAACTTAAGATTTCAGTTTGAATCATCCATTGATATAGAAATGTTTCTGTTCCAAAAATTCTTGCAGCAGTTCATTTATAGAGTAAAAAAGAGGCATGAGAACAGAGCTTGAGCTCAAACCCAGAACATACTCTACAAATTCTGGGATCACCTATCAATACCACACGACAAAAATCAGCGGAAATTAAGCAGAAAGACTTTTCATCGCGCATTCGCGTTCAAAGGATAATGCACCAGACCATGATACTATCTAAGAAAATAAAAATATGAACAATCACTTGATCCACTGATCTCTTTGCTTAAATGAAGATGAGCAATAAAGAACAATGCACAAGGAAACTGTAAAGTAGCAAAGCTAAAGTATAAAACTTCATGTTGATTAAAGCCAGAAGAGGACTCATTCACATTAGGGCACCGATCAATTCATCCATCAAAGATGAAAGGATCTCCTTCTCAATGTCAACACCCTCTTCGTAGGCTTCAAAGCTAAAATCGGTCCACTTCCCGTATTGAGTGCTCATGTCCTTGTCAACAATCTCATCCACCATCAACTCTTCCATGCTTGTCCAGCTAGCAATCTCTCTATACACTTCTTCTGCTAACCACTCATTTCTTTGGACCAATGTTGTCCACTTTGCCCAAGCTTCAACACCTCTGCCAAAACTCAGTTTGCATCTGAGTTCCAGGCATTCGACTACCGAATAGAACAAAACTCTTCTCCGAATCTTCAGCTGCTCCTCTGCATTTTTGTTGGTTCCAGCCTTCTGATTCTCCAACTTGTCAAAGAGATCAAGAGCAATAATGCTCGGAACCTCACCCAACAAGAATTCTTCCATTACCAAGTCTGAGCTTCTAATTATATCTCTGATATAATTAAACTCCCAGTAAGGTGATTCATTGAAATTTGTGGAAGTCGATGTAGCAGTTGAATCCTTTTCACCTGCATCAGCAAGAGAAACGGAAGAGGCTGAGTCCAACAACTCTGCATCACCTTCCACAAAATGGGTCCTCATGTAGGTTTTCCAATTCATCATTTCGTGAGATCCATCAGACAGATGATACTTGCTCCCTGAATCATAAGTTTCATCCGTCAGGATTTAATTGATATTTTTTCAGGGAAAAATGGAAGTATGTTGGTAATTACCACTGAATAGTTTTAGCAAAAAAGAGACTGCAAATAGGACAAGTAATTTCACCTGAAGAGCAGGAAGATCATTTTTGTTTATGGAATTGAGAAAAGAGAACTTTACCAAAATTTATCTGATCATGTGATTATGAGCAAATTATATAAAATAATCTTATCCCAAACTATAGCTCTAATAAATGTAACCTTAAGGTAATCCTTTGTTTCCCAAATTGTTTTCTTGTTTTCCATTTTCATCCATCTAACAAGCTTGGGCATTTAGCCTGAAGTGGCAAAGTTTCTACTTTTTAGATTAAAATATAATACGAAACGCCTTCTTACAGAGAGTCAAAATAAAACAACAGAAATATCATCACAATCTTAAATAGGATGGAAACAAAAGGAGGAAACTAAAGATCAGTATTATTACCATCAGTGGCTAAACTTCTGTAGCTATCCAAAGAGTTGCAACTGCCTCCTGAGATAGAAGGTTCCATACTTGAGGCCAGACTAGTGCAAGGGAGACTAAATTCTCCTTCACACGTAAATCTGCTGGCAGTTTTAGGATTTTCTACCCTATTTGGACCCTGAAATTGATGCAGATAAGATCAGCCTGGTACATCATACTGTTTTTTCCTTTTCTAAGAAAAAGCAGTACAGTATAATACAGAAATAGGGTAACAAACAACTGCAATAACGCCTCAATCCTGAATTAGTTGGTTTTGCATATAAATTCTCAACATCAATTTTATTCCATGTTCATCCATTTTTTTCCAATACTTTATAATTTGTACAATGGGACAAACTAGGGATACTAAAACTAGGAATTATCTAAACCTCACACTTGCCCCTACATGACATATAATCTCTATAACCAAGCTGAAATGCACTTTGTCAGATATCAGACGTAATGCAAGCCTACCAACAATTACTAAACCTTAATTCCAACTAAATGTATAGTGTATATATGGATATTCTGCTTCCATTGTCTTGTTCTTTGCTAAGTTCACATGGATTTAGTTTATCAAAGAAAAGGTCTGCATGGATTCCAAAACATTTTAGAATCATATCATCAGAAGTAACAAAATTTATAAGACTGCAATGCTTTTTATGAATCTAAATCTGGCATTCAGTGGTTTCAACTAAACAAAAGAAAAAGAAAGGAGACGGGGGACCCCAGACATCTTTGGCTTACAGTAGGGAGAGCCTTTTATATGTCTACAGCTACTCTTTTTGTCATCTATAGGATTGAGAAATCAAAGGTAAAAATGATGACTTCGAAAATCATTTCAGAACCCCAAGTTACCAGTTTAAAAAAATAAATCATTTCAGAACCCTTAAATGACTAGTCAAATAAGAAGAAACAAAAAAACATCAAAATTATTTTCACAGCCTCCTGTTGAGCTCGACTGCTATTTCACATAATAAACTACACGACTTAGCAAAAGAAATAAAAACACCCAAAGTTATTTACTTGGATCTCGGCTCAGTAAGGAAGCTGGACAGTTCAACTTCGAAGAATTCCTAACCCTAGCCGTTATTCATGCAAAGTGGTCATGACACATTTTCACATTTGGGTACCTGTTAGCCATATACGCATTTATCATGTTGATGTACCTCCTAAGCACCTGACCTCACCCACAATTCATAAGTAATTTCCTAAATGATACATGACTTGGAGATCCTCTATTTCTTTTCACCGAGGAACAAGTATATGCGCACTTTCATACACTGACAAAAATGTGGTATGCTATGTCAAAAGTTTCTTACACATATGATCATCATCTACATTCCAATTTCTCATTGCTTTACCTGTTCCTATTTTTTATCTGAGTTCGTTTAGGGGTCGGTTGGTGTTTTAGTCATAAAAATGGCATTTTGAAGCTAAGGGAATTTCAGAAATACCTGCCACATCTGAGTTGCAGTAAGCCGGAGGTCATCAACAGAAGAGTGACCATGGTCACCTGCTTTTTCATTAAGCAAATCAACTTGAGGTCTCCTCCCATGTGCTACAATGGACACACTATCTTCAAAAGTACTGGCAGAAATAGAAGCAGTCCCCGTTTTGATGAAATCTTCACAAGATGGTCTGACTTTAGAAGTTAATTCTTTAATCTTTTGTTCTAAGAGAATACCTAAATCATCACCACCAATGGGAAAAGAAGGCATTGTTGATGTCCTTGAATCAGACTGATCATCATAAGAACCTGGAAAGAGACACAAAGCATTGTTCTTTTCCAAAACATGACTTGATGATGTGGGGCCAGTCATTGATTTTTTGATGGGTGAGGTGAAAGTAAATGACACTACATCACTCCCATTTTTCCTGTCAGCTGTTTCCCAATTGGAGCATCCTTCAATAGCTAAGTTACATTTTATAGACCTCTCATCTTTACTCTTCATCATATTGTCAGCACCACATCCATCAGAACCAATATCGACATTGACTGACTGTTTCTTTCCAGTAAAGGAACTCACTCTGGAGTCCCTAGATGATGAAAGGTCCTTTCCAACGTCAGTTTCTACAATACTTGCAATTCCGGTAGCAGTTGTGGTATTTACAACAATTCTACTTACAGTCTTGGTTGACCTAGACATGTTACCAGTAGATGATAATTTTTTCTCTTTTTGGTAGGGAGCTGAAGTTTTCGAACTCTCCCCGTCTTTATTAGATGCAGAGTTCTGCTTCTGGTTGTTCTGCCTGAGCACATCAGAAGGCCGGTTGAGTGAATTTTTCCTTTCCCCCCCTTTTACACTTGGCCGCCTCCGACCAGACTTAGACTCATTCTGTTCTTTCTGGTTTGATGGGTTCTTACTAGAGGTAGATTCCTTCCCCTCTCTTTTCTGAATATTGGTCTTTGCCTGAACTGCTAGTGAAACTGACTTCTCCTTCCCCTTATTTTGGGATATATCTCTTCTTGATACCTCAGAAACCCTCAATTGACGCATATTATCTGATTGAACCTGGACTCTTTCACAGGGTTGTCTTCTGACGTTTTTTACAGAATTTTGTTCTTTTGGCCTGTGCAGTGCTTCATAAATACTAGACTGTCTCTGAACAGCCTCTATTTGATCTCTCAAGTCCCGTATTCTCAAAGGGGCAGAGGAAGACCCAGAAGATTGCACCTTTTCTCTGGCAGCGGGTCGAGGACTCTGCTGGTATATTTTAGCAGCTGCCTCTATTATGTAAGCTGCATTCTTAGGAGGGATGAACCCAGGACTCTTGATAGGAGATAACAATCTGGGTTGAGTAACTGCAATAGGTTTAGCTGATTTTGGAGGCAATACCTCACTTTGAAACCTCTCGATGGGCCGGCTCTGCACCTTCTGCAGCCCTACTTCAACAGGGTTTCTCTTAAATCCATCCAATTTATTTCGCATGTTACCATCGACTATCATATGATGTTCATTCTGGAAATCAGCTATAAAACTTAGGTATGGAGAATCTCTGAAGGAGTGACAATCAGAGGATGAGTTAAAATAGGGATCAGACTCTTTTGAAGTTGGCAAAGAATCCAATCCCATAAGACGTGCAACAACCCCAGGTGCTTTTTGACCATAACTTTCATCCTCAGCTACTGATGAAGCGCTATAGAAATCATAGTTCTGCTTGGAGTTGGAACCAAGACTATGATCATGAGCCTTCAATAATATACAGATTATCAAAATGACAGATCAAAAGATATGATAAACAGTCATAGAGATAATGTCTTGAATTATTTGAGAGGAGATAGCAGAGCAAGGTAACTAGTTACCTGCTGAAGTCTTAAATTGGCTGATCCATTGGCATTTTCTTTTCCTTGTTTAGAGTTTTCTACAGGAACATGGGATAGCAAAATATTCATCAATAAGCATCAGTTACAAGAAAAATGGCCTTCAACTGCCAACAGGCAAGGAGAAAAGGAGTTACCAGGTAGTTCAGACTTGTTAGAGAAAAGCTTCTTCCGAGATTTGATATTCCAATCAAATAGCTGAAGAAAGCCTCCCTTTGAAGTTCTCTTTTCAACCTCCATTTTCTCATTTAATAGAACAATGCTCCCATGTGGATGTATCAACAAACAAAATCAGACAAAAATCTGTTGTCAAGAATGGAAATTTTCAAGGCATCAGGTCCCAGATGTTCTACAAAGAATGAAGTAAACAAGTAATCAGAGGAAACAAAGACTTTGCAACCAACTTCACACAACTTCCATTTAAGAGTGTGTTTAGAATGGAGAAGAATGTTTTCCATAGAAAATTCTCTGTGATATCTGGTTGGGCATAAAAGCAGGTAACATATACAAATTGTATATGGTTACAAAAGGGTATACTTGTAGTATTCTTGTACTTTTGAGTACTAAGAGTTGACATCCATATCTACATGTTGATTATTGTTGAAATTATATGATATAAGGTGTTATTTGGTTTACAATTTAGTTACACATGGATTATAATACATGTTTGTTTACGTGGAGAATGATAATGTTGGAATTGATGCCCGGGAATGTAAGTCTAGTGGTGATAGTGCAACACATAATGTGTTGGTTAGGCACATGTTCACACCTTAAAGCAGATAAAATCCTAGTATTCAAGCAGAGAGGGATAGAGGAGCGGGCCATTATCTATCAAGATTCGAACTATGCGCCACTGGCCCTTGCAGATTTCTCAATTATCAATTACCAAAAGATAATAATAACCTAGGAATTGTCATGCGATAAATAATAAAAAAGCAGTGTTTTGTAGGAATTGTCTATATTTATTTGTCCACATCCCGTGTAATTAATAACACAAATTCTCATATAAACAATATATGTATTAGTAACCGTTGCATAAGTAATATACTGAATTCTATATCAGGGTTAGAACATCCTTATCCCATCAACCAAACAACCCGTAAGGGCTAAGAGGTTGATATTCATAAAGGAAATATTCTCAATAGCAACGGAATTCATTTCCTCTTTTCTCGCTTACAAATTCCCAGAGGAAATTATTTTTCAGAAAAGCATAATCCTCCATAACAAACACACACAGCATTTCGAGAAACCAGCTAAAAGATGCAATTATCACAAAGCTGAAACCTAACTCTTTCTAACCAGCACTACTTCATTTGAGCAAATGGAAGATTCTCGAAGATCCCACAATTAAATTTCTACATCAAAGTAAACATGTAAACCCATATATGTAAAAGCATTTTGTTAAAGCAGCCAAAAACACCCCGAATCTTGTGCTAAATAGAAACAAAATTAATCAAATAACAATGAGGAACAAATACAAAAAACTCGGAACAATCCAGTAACAAACTCACCAGTGAATCTTCAAATTAGTCAAATCGCACATTGTTCCCACCATCAAAGAAGATAAAAAGTAAGATCTGAACTGTAGTTGAAGCAACAAACAAACCTAGGGTTTTCAAAACAAATAAACGATCGATGAGATGGTGGAGAAAAGGTAAATGAAGAGCTGAGAGGAAAATGTATGCTACTGTGTGTGTGTGTGTGTGTGTGTGTGAGAGAGAGAGAGAGAGAGAGAGAGAGGGGAGTGAATTTGAAATTAAAAGAGGAAGGTGAGAGTGAAGAGTTAAAAGAAAGAAAATGAGACTGAAGAGACAACGTCCTCACCGTTACATAACAAGGAAATTCTCTTTTTTCGAATTTCACCTCTTTTTTAATGTAACAAACTTAATAAATACATACTAACATAATCAAATAAACAAAGCATTACTTTTTCTTTTTTCCATTTTATAATAAAGGTAATCATTATTTGATGATGCGGTCACATATTCAAAATGATATTAAATAAATTATTTTGTTATTTTATAATTAGAATGTTCGGATTAATTTGTGTGCATTTTAGTTGATATTCTGGGGCATCTAAGTATTAATATATTTTTCCAACACTGAAAATTGAAAATCTATTGAGTAAAAAAATTATAAAAAAGTAAAATTTATTAATAAGTATTGTTTGACTAATATTATTTACTATTAAGATCGAAATATTCAAAATTTATGCATTGATTATGTTATAATTGAAGTGTTTGAATTAATTTGTGTGCACTTTAGTTGATTTTATTGAGCACCTCTAATTACAGTAGGTATCGAGTAACTCTATCTAATCTATTTGTATAGATGGAAAAAAATCATTAATACCTTTTTCCCTCGCTAAAATATTGAAAATTTATTAAGTTCAAAATAATATTAATAAGTAAAACTTATTAATATGTATTGTTTGATTAAATTTAATTACTATAATGACCGAAATATACAAATTTTATACATTGATTGTGTTATAATTGTAGTGTTTGAATTAATTTGTATGCACTTTCGTTGATTTAATGGGATACCTATGTACTATCTCTAATTATAATAGGTATCGAGTAATTCTATTTGATCGATCTGAATAGATGGATAAAGATCATTAATATTTTTATCCATCACTGAAAATTAAAAATCTATTGAGTAAAAAAAATATAAAAAAAGTAAACTTATTAATATGTATTGTTTGACTAAATTTAATTAGTATTATGATCGAAATATACAAAATCTTTACATTGATTATGTTATAATTATAGTGTTTGAATTAATTTGCGTGCACTTTAGTTGATTTTGTGGAACACCTACTACTATCTTCAATTAGAATATGTATCGAGTAACTCTATCTGATGAAAAAAAATCATTAATATTTTTTCCCTCCCTAAAAATTGAAAATCTATTGAATTGAATTTGAGATAATCAGTCATTTTATTTTATTTTAAAAAAAACTTATTAATATGTATAGTTTGACTAAATTTATTATTATGACTAAAATATACCAAATCTATGCGTTGTTTATACAAAAACTCATTAATATGTATGTAGTTGACTAAACTTTTTTACCATTACAACTGAAATATACAAAAACTATAAGTATATGATACGTAAACATACAAAATTATATAGTTACTTACTAGTAGGGCTTACATGATCGGTTAAGTTGGGATTTTTCAAATATCAAACCAAATTATTTATATTGAATTTTTAAATTCATATATTAAACTAAACTAATAAAACTCGAATTTTTCAACCTCTGATTTTTTTCTTGTGCTCCAAGTTCTACCAAAATACAACTATTTAAGGTGTTACTTAAGAAAACAACACAAAATATGAGATGAGTGATGACACTAAAAAATTCAATAAAAAATAATAATAAAATCGCATAAAATAAATATTGCAAATTAATTAGTCATAATGAAAATGGTCATAATTTAAAAGTACTAAATCATACTAAATTAAATCTAATAAGTATTAGTTACATGATTAAACATTAAAGAAAAGTTAAAATTAATTATGTATTTTAAATGTCTGAACCGATGTAAAACTAAAGAACAATTTATTTATTTTAATAACTAAAGAACAAATTTTCAACATTATTGTCAATCTTAGTGTTGAATTAATATTTTTTTTGTTAGCGTCAGTACTAATTTGGTTTTGATTTGAGCTTTGTTAGAGTTATTAATATCTATGGACTATAACCTTTATTAGATCATTCAAAATTCTAAATCTCAAAAATTTGAAATAATATGTTAAAAGATAAAAATTATAAAAAAAGTACAAGAAATATTTAGAAATTATATCAAAATAAATATTTTTGTGTATAAAATAAATTTTAAAAATTAAATAGAATGTCGGGTTGGTCACGGATTGACTCTTTTTAGTTAAAACAAACCAACCCAAGTATAATTAGGTTTTTGCCAATATCAAACTAAATCAAACCAAATCATTAGTTGAGTTTTTTTTTCGATTTAAATTTTAACTCAATTTACGATTTGATTCAATTTTTGGTTTAATTCTGTACATCCCTACTATTTTCTAATCTAGGTTATACAAAATATTTAGATTGAAAATTGAATTAACTAAAGCAATATAAAAAGAGTTATCTTTTTCTCTTTTTTCTTACCCTTTATACTCCATCTTCCTAGTGTGATTATTTTAATTATCTTTCTTTTTTTTATTAGAGAGAAGGAGGAAAAGGTGGTATTTGTTAATTTGTTTTTATTGTTTCAAGAGCCAACAAGGTGTAACAAAAGATGAGTATTGGGAGTATCCTTTTTCTGTTTTTGAGAGGACACAATATCTAAAAGAATATATGATTTCAATAATTCCAAGGTAATTGCTTTGATTCAATTTGACTTTCCTAACCTAATTGCCTTGTACATTATACTCGACTTGTGGTACTACTTTTTAATATATTAGTAAAAAAAATTAGTATACTAGTAGAGTTACTTCCAAATATTCCTTCAAGTCCTTTAGATCAACTTTGTATGAGATCTCACTTATTGGTTTGAGTTAGTGGTGAAGTGGTGGAACTGCTTCATGCATCCTTAATTAAAAGTTTTAAGTTTGAGTTTGAGTTTTGAGTATGAATTTTTTTTGCTGGGAGTTCACTTCTAAATGGGTCTACGGTGAGGGGTCCGGATCTAATCGAGGGAAAAGAACACTTGTATTCCAAAAAGAGAAACTATTTACAAGTTGCTATCCCCTTACTTTCATATCTCCCGTTTTTAACTATTAATTCGTGTTTACTGTTTGATACCATCAAAGTATGTATATACTCTGATGGTATCAAAGAGGAAGAAACAATGATTTAGTGAAAATACTACTTGGTTACTTCTTAATATATATATCAAGGAGGAAGAGACAGTGTTTCAGTAAAAAAACTGCTCAATTACTTCTTGATATTATCAGAGTATATATATACTCCGATGGTATCAACAATGGTTTAGTGAATAGAACAAGAGGGCAGTTGGGTAAATAGTTTGGCACAGGTCCAATCAGGGTAAATATATTAGGTTGAGTCCAATTTGGGTAAATACTTTGCCTCCCGAGTCCAATTTGTATGTTTTTCCTTTAATCGGGGCTCTCATGTGGGCTCCGAATATCGAATGAAAAAAAAGAACTTATTGCTTCACTTACTTGCTGAGAAACACTTTTCCTTCTCCTTTTTTTTTTTTTGCATAATTTCTTGTTCTAAATATTAAACGTTTTGTAATGTGAATTTGTTCTACGAGTTAGATGTTTCTAGCAAAAATAAATAAATAGAAATCAAGTAATAAGTTATTTTTAAAATTTTTAATCTGAATAAGTAAAAGTAGACCATCAAACTAACCCAAAATTTAGTAATTGTTGGAATTATTTTCTCACAATTATTGATTTTTCATGTGGCAGAATGCATCATTCATGATAGGTCCCAAAATTAAAGGTGACTTTAATATTGCACTGCAAATTTTCAAAGTGTCCAACATGAGTTTGTCACATTCAAAACCAGCAAATGAGGTTTAGGGGGACCATATCATAGCCATGTGGAAATACAACAATATAATTATATTAATGCACAATTTCTTACGATGTGAAAAATTAAAGTACTAAATTTTAAAACTTTTTAGTAAGAAATATTTTACTCATCGCAAATCTGAATTAGAATAGATTTTGAATACTTAAGGTAGAGAAGGTAACAACATAATCTTTATTTTACATAAGAAATGTAATCTCTTTATATTTTCAAGTTATAGAATTTAAATTCTCGAACTCATATATATTTTTACATTAATAATAAATTGTGTTCTTCCACTAAAAATGTTGATTATAATAACTTGAAGGAAATTGAAAAATCATAAGATAAGTATGTGTTTGGATTTTAGGTAACAATGTCCTTCATGGCATTAAACATGATGAGCCCCCTTTTACGACTATATATAAATGAAAAGGATTTATAAAATTATGCATGTGAATTAGGTCAAAAGATTCTGAAAATCTAAATTCCATTGGCTATATATGTTAATATCTTAGATCCCCATTCCAATCATAATTACTATATCTTATCTTTCCTCTCCCTATCCTTTGATCTATTTTTTTTTAATGCGTCATTTCAAAAATTATAATAAGAAAGATGTTTTTATTAATTTACTTTTTAATACCTTTTTATTTATGTGTCTTATCTATAAATATCAAAATATTAAAATGAATTAATGAAGGACAAAACGAGAAAAATAATAATTAATTTTATCTTGAGTTTTTTTTGTTAATTGACATCAGTAATGCAGACAGGTAATATAAGATGAAGGAAGTATTTATGAGATTGATAATTTATATCGTCGATCTCAAGTAGCTTGACATTGAGCATAGTAATAAGTTAGCTGATTTTTTCTCAAACACACTATTAAAAGACGGATTTAAAATATGTACTTAAAGAATAATTTATTGAGTTCGAAATTTATTACTATTTATTTGTACATATATAGTTAACTTTTTAACATAACATTATTGTCTCATTTATAATTTTATTTTGGAATAAAGCTTTAAAGGCTAGAGTGTGAGAGGACCATTTAAAAAGCACTTCTTCTAAGAGACCCCATTAACAACTATTCCATAGTTAGGAGGAAGTTGATATGTGAGCTGTCGGCATTTGAATCATCTGACTGAATTATTATTATTCTTTCTTTCTTTTATAGTTATATTATATAGTAACAAGAAAGCAAGTACCAAAATTAAGAGTCCATATGTATATATGGCTGATAAATCAACAAGATAACTGGCTTAATTATAGGTACTAATAAGAAAAAAACAAAATTGTATGAGCTCTTTTTTCATATTTTAGACCCCACGCATCAGACGAATAATTCTTGATTTAGATTAATTCAAAAGTACATACCACCTGGTGCATGCACCAAAGTAAATGTGTTTTTTGTGTCATATTTATTTATTTATTTATAAATCGTGGTTAATTTATACAATTCTTACTTCAGTTTTGGTACTTTACTATAGTAGATCAACGTTGTAGTGGATACGAATAATTTGTTTATCTAGGGAACATCAAAATCAAATTCAACCCGCTTAATTTCATTCAACTCATTTAAATTTAGTTCAATTCATTTTAATTCATTAAAAATTGGGTTGAAATGTAACCTGAATTTACTCGAGAATAATCTTGTCAAAATATTTTTTAAAACAAATATGTTATATATAATCATAGTAAAGAAAAATAGTAATTTTATCAGCCACAAAAATATTGTAAAACAACTCATAATGAAAAATTAGTAAAAATTAGGTCGTGTTGGGTCTTAACCCATTAACCAACTCATTTTTGACACAACCTGTTTTGACCAAGCAAATTTGGGTTGGGTTGAGTTGGGTCTTTGACCCATTTATTGTCTTGATCCATTATGCCCGCTCAAATTTGACCCAACCCACCCAATTATCACCCCTGTTCAGGATAACTCTTAACAATTGGAGAACAAATCAGGGTTCTTTATCACCCCTCACTGGGACCATAATCATCATAAAACACCAAAGAGAAAGGGTTTATTTTGTTGTGTTATGAATAATTGTGTAGCAGAATGCACGCCCTATGTCATGCAATAATATATGGGTTTTTTGGTTTCTCATGTTTGGTACCCACATTGAAACCCAACTAATTTACATTGACGCTGGCTAGGATCCATTATGGAATAACACTTTCTACCAAAGATTTTTTCATACTCAAAACTTGAAAGCAGAACCTTGATTAAGGCAGGAGGAGGCTCATTGGCTACACATCTTTTGATGGTGCAAGGACAAATGATAGGGTTACATCATACAACTGTAAAGCTGCCACTACATGAAAACTAGGAACTCTTCTAACAAGAACATACATTCTTGCATTAATCCAAGAAACGGTATAGTCAACAAGAAAACTGGAGCTAGAGCCACAGAAAGAAAGAAATAAATAAGGGGAAAGATTTACGTGAATGAAATTCAATAACAAGCCACCGTGACAAGAATTTAATGATAAAGGGGTTGTCATTTCCTACCATATGTGAAGCGGTTTCTAACAAATACTCATGCAATAAGACTTCAAGGCAGATCATGGGGAACAAACCAAATATGTATTTAACTTTGATGAAACAAACATTCAATAAAGATAGACATCTCTCATTTATGCTGAGGTAAGTTAAAATGTACAATATCAGCACAACAGCATGCGCTTCATTTATGCTTTCTTGAAGCTGAGCATTTGACTTGGCTTTGGGACAAAATATAAGATGACAGTAAAGAAAGAGCTCTCACCTCTTTGAGCCATAAGTGCAGGACATGCACTTACTACTCCAAGATGCATCTTTTGCTCTTGAAGATGAGCACCTTGTTGTATGAGACGACCATATAACTGGTTACCCTAGTCAATAATAAAACATGTCAAATTTACTTTATCAAGACTGAACCATGTATAACATAGCTGCTCAAAACTTTCAAAGTCACCATCTCCATTCAAGTGTACATGTTTCAGACGGGATTTTTTTGGTGGTTGAGCAATAGAAGCTTGATATTTGTACTGTGGCCTTTTCTTGGGATTAAAATGTAGAACCTTCACGAGGAAGACTTGAGACAGTTGTCACATGGATTAGAACCATTCTTGCAGGAATATTGGTCAAAGGACTCTCCGAAGTGTTCAAGTAACAATTTTCTACGACATTCAGTCTGCAAATTTAAGGATAGTGTGATGATTAAGTACATAACATAGAGATGATTCAAGAGACTGTACAGTAACAGAAGAGTTAGCTAGAATAATGAGGACTATGCAAGACACCAAAGCTCTATAGGACATCAATTAACGTACCTTAAGTTCACAGTATTTCTGCATTTTTCGAGCTTGTTCCATGGCCCTCTTCAAGCTTTCCTTTTTGTAGCCCTGCCCACTTCTTAGCATGCATACAACTCGACTGAAATCCTTCTTTTGGTATAATATGACACATGTAGCAGGAAGGCCATCTCTTCCTGCCCTTCCAGCTTCCTGATAATAACTTTCAATAGATTTGGACATTGTATTATGAACAACGAACCGCTGAAAATGCAGAAAACTATCAGTCCCCTACCTAATTCCCTGAAATAGCAAACAGTGCATATAATGGAACTTCTAAATGAAAAGAACTTTCACTCTGACTATAACATCAAGAACCTTCATAGAAGATTTCAAGCTAAAATGGCTAACCAAATCTGGCTTGCACCTCTATGGCTTATGCCTTACTCTATATAGGTTTTTTCTATTTGTAGCAAGATCACTTATCAATGACATTTGATTAAGAGTCATATTTGGAACATCATCAGTCATCAAAGAGGTCATTTTATGGAAAGAAGCAGAGAAACATCATAGTCCACGAGAACTCACAACATCAGGTTTGTCAATTCCCATTCCAAAAGCAATAGTCGCACAAACGATATCAACCTCTCCAGAGCGCCACCTCTTCTGAACTGCAACCCTCTGACGAGATGCTAAACCAGCATGATAGTATACTGTTTTGATTTTGCATTTCTCATTCAAAAATTTTGAGACATCCACGCACTCACTTTTTGATAGGCAGTACACAATTCCAGATAGATTCTTGAATCGATCCAGTAATAGATTCCCAAGTTGCTTGAGTGGCTCTTTGCTCTTTCCAGTAACTTCATACTTTAAATTGGATCTATCAAAGCTGGTCTCAAGGACAAGGGCACGAGGAATTCTTAAAGCACTCAAGATATCCTGCAAAGTGCAGAAAAAGTGAAACTAGGAAAATAACCAGACCTCACAAAAGAACAAATTCAAGTAGCTGTCTTACTTCACGGACTGCATGGGTTGCTGTGGCAGTTAATGCCATCACTGGAACATCTGGAAAATTTTGCTTAAGACATCCTAATACTCTATAATCTGGTCGAAAATCATGTCCCCATTGGCTGAGAAACAGGTAAAAGAACAGATCAAATATACCTTAAATCAGCTAAACTATTGACAACATCATGCCTATTGTTTTTCTATTTCTATCAGATTATTTGAAACAGGGACTGCATAATTTCCAATCACTTTTGTGATTCTTTTTACCAAACATATAAGAACGCCCAAAACTATGTATTCAAAAAACATAAGGTTGACATAAGCAACAACATCAACAAGAAGAGGATATAGTTTCTTGATGGATTTCCTGTCCCCTCATCTGATACATCAGTCTGCACTATTATAGTTTTACATCTTTACCTCCAAACAGTTAAGATGATTTTAGAATAAGGGAATACCTCACACAGTGAGCCTCATCAATAACAAAACCAGCCAATTGTCCCTGAAATTAGTCCAGTAAAACTTCTATTTACAAACACCATCTAGAAATATTCTGGACTTAAATAAGATAAAATAACTACCCGTGGTGTTATATGCTTACAAAAAACTCACCTTTCTATGCATACATTGTAAGGTTTCTTGAAATGATAAATTTCCAGCTATCCTCTCAGGAGTTACATAGAGGAGCTTGCAGGATGGTACATCTTTCCTAGAAGTAAGAAAAAAGGATGCAAATCCAGAATATGATATTAGGTACGAACTACAGGAATTTCAGGACAGGATTACAAGAACTGCTACAACTTTCAATGAAAAGAGTTTGGGGTTTAATGATAATACTTTCTAAAGAAGCCAATAAGTCAGATCAGATAAAATTCTATTTCAGTTGACAAGCCCATTCGAATACTTGAAAAGGCTTCTCATAGTAAAATAATTTAATAGAGGACGGAATAGTCATGACTTGGCATTTGATCTGAAATTATGTCATTAGAGTCAGTCTTAACTGAAAACAAGTGTAAGTTTTAAGGCATTCAGGATTTACTTCATAGCCAAAGGAAAATGTGTGTGGGGGAGATGAGGACAAAAGACCAATAAAGGTATAAATGCCGGCCTCCCCATTTTCTTTATTTGCAAGAGCTATCTTCCAAGCTTTCCATACTTGCACGTATTTAAAGCAAGCAAATTCTTTTTTTCTGGTGCCATAGGAAACAAGATGAGACCTGCTGAAAGTGCAGTAAGTATTCCTGACAACACATGCATGGTAGGGGCTTGCATGAGTATGCATATTATGGACCATGAGTCATGTGGAGACCATAAAACATGTTTTCTTCTGTGGCAGGCTCAAGAAGTATATTACTAGTCACGCTCAAGAAATGTTCTCCTGAAAGTCAATCAGTAAAGTTCATAATTTAGAGGAGTAAATAAGTGGATATGAAGATACACAAGTAAAACCATGCCTTAATTCTCGTAGTACAGCTGCAGTTTGTGATTGAGTTTGTTGGGAATTTAAAAAGGTTGCTGGTATCCCGAACTTGAGGTTAAGGGTGATTATCTGATCCTGAATTAGTGAAAGTAGGGGAGATACAACAATCATAACACCAGGTTGAACAATCGCTGAAAGCTGCATAGCAGAAAAGGAAAACAGAATTAGTGCTAACACTAGTCAGAGTCTTGACAAATTAGTAGGATTTGATGGGTGACTGTAATGTCCTAAAGCCCAACCTTGAATTAAAATATCGACAAAGGTGGAGAACTTTAAGCATTTGAAAACCATTTTTAAGTGCACACATTTGACCTAAAGAATGTAGTAAGAGTAAAGCTTTCTCTGCGTTGCTTTTTGTTTCAATAAGTGCTAACAAAAGTTTATTGATCACAGAAAGGCTAATAAGTATTCTTTTTGTAAAGAGGGCTAACCCAGATACAAGAAGCATACAATGGTAGAGATCCCTTCCACAAAAATATGGTTTTTGGTTAGTTGTCTAGTGGAATAAAAAGATAGGAGAAAATTCCATGGAAGCGTGACGAATATGATAGTACAAGAAAACTGTCTTGTGTACTTTTTCGTGTAAATAAAGGATAACTTGGTGCCTATGCGACTGGGTTAACTTTTTAGATAATGATGGTTGAGAAAACCACACTGCATATATATTTTAACAGATATATGGCATATCTGATGAATTAAATATTATGATTTATTAAAAGAAAATTTAAGAACTTGATATGCACCAATAAGAATCTTTCACCACTTCTCATAACACAATCATTTTCTAATTTTTCCCAACTCAATGGGATTCTTTGCACAGCACATTCCAAGGTAAGTTGATGGGTGAGAAAATTGGAAATCATGCATCATCCTATATTTGAAAAGATTGCATACTTCAAGCAAGATGATATGCACTTTCTGGACATCCTTTAATTTTTTTTTGCACATTTACCTTAAGCATGATTTATGTGTCTGTGATAAACAGTCTTATAACCTTTCACAGTGGATGTGGTGAATAGTAACTGATTTCTCACAAGGAAAGTCAGGACAAGATAACATCAGCTGGTATGACCAAAGGTAAGAACATAAACAACAGGAGCAGTTACGGAATATTCTAATCTTTTGGCAGACAAGTCTGCAACTTTATATGCATTGGAACTACGACTAACATTCAAACTAGATTTCTTCAACTGCAGGTTCAATATGAATCAAGAAGTTCTTGCAATCATGCATCACTCAAGACAATACTCAGGGAAAGGACCAGCTGTATAGTAAAGAAATCTACCTGGTAGCAAAGACTTTTACCACCTCCAGTTGGCATAAGAACAAAGCAATCTCGTTTTTGAAGACATGCTTGACAAGCTTGATGTTGTAAAGGACGAAAGGACCTGTTTCCAAATACTACCACATTTGCCAGTTCAATGTCATCCAACCTTTGCAACTCTTCATAACTAAGGGTTTTGTCCCCGTGATTTGATTCCAAGGGGCACTCCATTTCGGGGGAGACCGATGAATATGAACCTTCAGTAACCACACTCGTATAATCCTTTCAACAAGGGCAGAGCATGGAGTAGGAGGATTTCAGTCAGTACTAGATAAATTGGTTCAGATAGAACAAGATAAAGGGTGATCACATGTCAGCTAAGAGTATATCATATAGCCATTCATTTGGATCTCAGCTATTTGAAATAATTTACAGGACGATTCAACATATCACTGGTCTAATGCAATGCTGCAGTAGAAATGTTGATACTTTAAGAAATAAACAAAACAGTTGATAGAAAAGATCATAAGTCTAAATAAGTACTACCATCGATGTTGAGGCACGGCACCCTGATTGTGGATTCATGCCCTGGTGAATTCTATCACGGCGAATCTTAGAGGTAGAGGGGAGATCCTCTTTTCTTGCAAATCTAATACCCATCTCTTCGCTGTCACTTGAAGAATCCAACAGCACTGCTTTTGCACGCCTTTGTTGTTGGGGTGAATCCTCAATAACATGGACATAGGCGCCAGAATCCTCATCACAATCAACTTCACAGTCCTCACGAGCACCCTTACCCAACATATCAGCTAGAGCTCCACAAGCCTCTGATTCAATTGCTTGCAAATCATCCCAATCCTCAGTGTCTTGCATAGATTCAGCCAGCAACGCAAGAAATTCATCTCCACAGAGCTCCACACTGATGAAATCTCGCCCATCATCACCTTCACAAGTGAAAAAAAAATAATGAAAACTGTAATAGCTCCACCAATAAGCTCCTAAATAAGAACCATGTAATCAAGTATATCAATCAAGTAAGCCTAAATTCAAACCTAGTCAGAATCACCTGCATGAATCTTTTCATAATTAGACAATAACTTGAGTTATTTTTTCTTTTAAACATATATAATCCTGATTCATGAAGCAATAATTGTACTAGTTCTGGGCTGCTGCGGTAAGGAATGGGAAAATGGAGGGTTTACCGTAGAGCTCAACGAGGCGATTCAAGCACGTCTTTGCGGAGTCTTCATCAAATCCGAATTCAAGGGCTAAGCTTAGAAGCCTAACTTTCTCTAACTCGAGATCTTCGTCCTGCATTTCTTCAGCGTCTTCAATCTCCGCCTTTCGCGGCCGTCGCAGCGGTGGCCGTCGTTGGTTTTCCCGCGCTTTCATTTGCCTTCTTCAGAATCAATTTTAAAACTTCTTTTCGTACTACGAAAGTTGTATTTCGAAGTTTTATCCCACTAGTTTTATTTAAACGACAGCGTTCCGTGCTACTCGTTTTGTGTTGGGCTTGGAGCATCTATGGCCCAAGGCTAAGTTACACTTCTTAGTTTTACGTACTTATTTATCCTCAAATAATTCAAGTGAAGAAATAGCAAACATGGCAATAAAATTGTTCTTTCTCATAGCTAGTTAGAAGGTCATAAAAAAATTATATATATATATATATATTGTTCGGCAATTATTGACTCAGTTATATAATTTTCAAGGGTATAATCGGAAAGAAGATTTTTAAAGAGTTTTAATCCAAACACAAGATGGGATAGGAAACAATGAACCAAACACTTGATAAAAATAAACTTTACATTACTAATACATGCATTATTAATGTTTGTACCAAACGACCACCCCTTAATGGATAAAATGGCCTATGAAGTCCTAGTCGTTATAAGAGGCATTAATATATATGTATACCAAATATAGATCAACTACCTTTTCTACTCCTTAAATTAAAACCCATTTTTTAAAAGCCTCAATTGAAACAGATCTCCTCATTTGGATTAATCTAACTATTAAAAAAAGTGAATAAGAATATAGACGTTGAAGTACTCATTCATCAAATAATTAAAAACAGAAAAGGATCCTAGAAATGCCCTATTCTTGATTTAACACACCATCAAAACTTACCATCTAATGATATGGCGATAGGTGTGAGTTTTGTAATTCCTACATCTAATAGAAATAAAACAACAAAGGAATAATAAAATTAGTGAAAGATCCATAGAAACTAAAATTACACACAATCCATCCATATTGTACACTAAAGGAATTACATTTTGGAGAAGAAAAAAAAAAACAAAATATGAACAAGAAGAAGATGGAGAAATACAACAACGTAACATACATGAATATAATATAAACAAAAAGGCATGCTTAGAAACCATGAATGATTCTAGAGCAAGTATGTTTGAACCAACGATAACTATTTTTGAAAGATCTCTTAACTTTTCCTTCCATGGAATATATCTTATATTTTGCCACCCTCTTCTTCCTATTAAACTCCGGATTCGAGTACCATGTCTCTCTTCCTCCTTTTTTATAACTCGTCTTTGCGATTTCGTACTTATTCTTCTGAGAATATGGCTGCATCATATCCATCGTCCCAAAATTATTATTATTATTATTGTGAGCTCGAATAACGTATACGTTATTAACTGCATAGGCTTTGTCATCGATGATTCCTATTCTTTGCCCGCTGTTAACATATCTCCGATGAGTAAACGTGAAATCTTCCATTAATTTTTTCTTCTTTCCTCCTCCTCTCTGAGATGGTTTTGTGGTAGAGAGACAGAGAGGAATGGAGGAGAGAAGATTAAGGCTTTAGAAATGCATGTTAGAGACTGCAAATATATAGAGGACGAGATTAATGGGAGGTTGAAAATTAATACTCTGATGACTAAGAGGGTAAAAGTGTAAAATTTTTGAAAGTAGAATTTAGTCTCATTCAGTGGTAAAATTGGCCATGGATAGACAAAAAGTGGAGTAATAAATACATAATGAAAAATGGCTCTAAAAGAAACGTTATGTTATTATCAACTGGATCTAAGCTTTTCAATTATATTTTGGCCCAAGGAGAAAAAATGAAATAGAATTCTGAAAATCCAAGCAAAACTAATTTAACCAAATTAGTAACTGAAACGTTGCTGTTCTATATATACTCACAAACCTGTAACAGTTCAAGGCTTTAAACTGTAAATGTGTGCGTCTTTCAGAAGAAAAATACTTACATGTGAGTAAAACTTAGATGTATCATAACAACTTTATTTCCTAGCTTTAACTTAAAGTTTGTTCAGTAAACTCCTTAGTCTCGACGCTTTGTGGAGCTTTATCAGTTTTGGCCTTGGCCTTCCGCCTTTTAGCTTCTTTTTTGGAAATCTTCGAATTTGAATTATCAATGTGGGAAGCCTGGAAAAAACCCCAGCACAAGTTAGGTGAGCATACAAAAATTTATTGATAGAAGTAATACACAGCAAAAAGAACACTGAGCCTGACAAAAATAGACGTCTTAAAAGAGGAAAAACAAAGAAAAGGTGAGAGGTACTCTATTCATACAATGTGAGATTTCCACTCAATTTTGGAATGCCCATCCTCGTCACCAGTAGGTTGTGTGTAGCCGCGAACATGACGAAATATGTGAACAAGAACAGCAGCATCAAGAGCAGCATATTCTAGCTGCATAACAAATAAAAGGTACTACTATCAATTACTACAGAGCCAAAAACCATAATAATGCACAAGGACCAGATCATATCATTCACAAGGACAAAGCCACTACCATCTTAATCACATTTCTTTAGAAAAATACAGCAATCCACATACTACAACAAGTATAACTTTATATAGCGATACACATAATAGGTATGAATACATGCGGGAAGGTATTCCACATACTAGCACTACCTTTATCTGTGATACTATAAAATGTACACATTACCTGAAACTGAGTTAAAGGCCGTTGCTCCCAGTTGCTATTCCTTCTTGTTTTATTCAATCCAGTACCCAATATTTTCTGTATCAAGAAAGAAACCAAATAAAAGCAAGAACTTAAAATTCATTCATCGTTCTTATTATTAATATTGCATCTCTTTACTACAAAACCAACAAGAATTTATACTCTGCATATAGATACGAAAACATTACACATGCGACGACAAACATGAATGCAGAATACATTTATGAATTACCTTTGCCAGACCAGAGAGACCACCTCTTGGTTCTTTGAACACATTCTGGATATCGAGTAGCATGTCATAGTGCTTGAAGCATTGCAACTGCCCATAAGATAGAGCAAGCTGCTTCACATCACACTGGAAGTTGTACCCTGAAAACTACCAGATTATGACTGCAGAATTTCGTCTGCAAATAAAGTATACAGATCGAAAATATACTGGTATACCAAAGAAAACCAGGAATGTGTTCCATACAAATATCTAGTTAAATCAGTGGTCCCTCTTAATGGACACATACCGCTTGATATAAGTAGTGCAAAGATTGAAAAGAAGCCATGAAAATCAACTAGTTTTCTTTCTTGGAGCAGAAAAGCTGTACTGAACTTATAACATGAAAATGCCCACAGATTAAAAGAATGTTATCTCCCAACAGGACAATGTTCTCTCTTACCAAGCTTCAGTACTCTTGGAGAATGCAATATGCGGGTTAAGCAGTCATCCAGTACATCCGGAGAATCTCCATATAACTTAATGAGATCAAGTATATAAACTTTGTTGTCTGAAGCAATCTGCATGATGGAAACCTGTCCCACGGGGAAATAGAAAGGCATTATACTGTAAAACATGCATTTGCTTCACTCCCCAGAAGTCAGTTCATCTTAAATGTGTTCTCCATCATGCCCAACAATAAGGACAATCAATTCAAAGAATATAAAGCTTATTCATTTTGAAATTAAGGGATAAAAGGTTATTGCACAAAAAGGCAACAAACCAGACTATACTAAAAGAGAGATTGGTAGGAAACATGATATTCTTTATTCAATCTCACAGAAGGCGAATACCCTCTAGCTCCAAAATTGTCTCACCAAACACATTGCAAAAAAAATGAGATACATTGCACAGAAAAGAATTGAAAGTCTACTTACTAGACAAACCTCTTTGTTCATCACGAGAGACGCAAAAAGTTAACATTCTTAAATACTTCCATATTAGCAAGGGATTGTTAAACTCAGTTTATCGGAAGAATCGGAACCTTCTATCTAAGACAATAAAGAGATGGATGAATCACCTAATTATGTACTATGCCTGATCCCAGAAAAAGTGAAATTTAACCAAAAAGGAGACCAAGATTAGCCCAGAACCTATCCATCACTTATAAGTAATAATGACCAAAGAGCTTTATGAGTAAATAATAGATTCAAACAAAAAGAATAGAGAATAAAATGGGATGTACTCACATGCATTCTTCCTGTGTCACCTGAGGCGAATCCATGAAAGCTAAATTAATTACAAATAGATCATTGGGGTTCTAGGCTCATTTTCTTATCAACCCTCTTCATAATGGAGGGAGAAAGAGAGACATCTACGCTGTTAATTCATATTACTGAGCTATTATTACCAGAGACGAGCAGCACATGAGGCCATAGCCTTGGCCATGGAAGCAGATCTAAAGATCAAAAGCTCCTTATGAAGTTTCATATTTCACATTGCTGCCACGTAATATGTTTTAACCCATGACAACCTACAGAAAAGAGGAATTTTTCTATGCAATAGGTGCTACTTCTGTGGAGGAGATATAGAAAGCAATGAGCATTTTATTTCACTGTCCAATTTCAGATCAGATTTGGAAGCTATTGACGAGAGGGAGTTGCTCGGATGGTAAGCACCCCTCACTTCCAACCCGAAGGTTGCGAGTTCGAGTCACCAAGGGAGCAAAAGGGGTGGGAGCTCCTAGGGAGGGATAAAAAAAAAAGAAAAAGGATTTGGAAGCTATTTTGGAACTTGTTGGAGTCAAATGGTCCATGCCAAACAACACTGCTGATTTTTTGAGAAGCTGAATCAGGGCAGGTTAAAAGAGAAGAATCATAAACACAATCACATCCAGAGGATAAAAGGCCAACAGCCAATTTTTTGTTTTACTTCTGGAGTAAAATTGAACTTGTAAATGAAGTTGAATCTATTTTAGAGCACAAGAATCCCTACCGATTCAGATAGGGTATACTTCTGTTTTCATACATTTGGCACAATGAACATAATTCCAGCACATTTCTAATGCCGTTTATGAATAAAAACTTACCATTTCAACACCAACAAAAAAAATATTTAGTGGACGGAGAGGAAGATGACTGAGAAACAAAGTCCAATATGTTTCAGGGAAGAGTAACTATTCTGTTGTCTGTATTGTAGTTATAAATCAACACAAATATCTTCACTTTTCAGGATAGGTTAAGCTGATTGTGGTGTAGTCCAAGACATTTCATCAGTCGTAAATTTAGATCCCTCTTTAGATCGTGAGAAACAAGGAACACACTTTTTTACTACCATCCCTTTAAGAACAAAGCGCAAGATAATGAGGCGGGAAGAACTACTACTTATAAAAGGTAGCTTTTATCCAACTAATACCTTATTAGGTGGGCTTCCCTTTTCATAATTAGGCTTCCACTCACAGTCAACGCCCACAACTTTACATTCTTCAATGTCGCATGTCGCATCCAGCAAGCTATTCATTTCATCTACCCAGACTACTTCCTTAATTGACAATTCATCAAGCTGCAAGTATCGGTGTGTTGGAATACTTTCCTCAAGCTCTATAGAAGTAAGAAAAAAATAGGAGTTAGACGAAAAGAAAATTTGCTTGGAGCTGACTACTTCTGAAATAAACCACAAGCCAACATCCAGAAATAATTAAAAGAAGGAAAAAACATAATCAACCAAGTCCTAGCAACATAAAAGGCAGCATAATGAAAACCGCATCATTTCAGAATAACTATACTGGGTGGATCTCAGAATAGTTTATCATAGATCAAAATCATACACTTCTTTGTACCAAGAGAATCTCATCAAAGATTTAATGCACGCGTTGCAGCATGAAAAAGCATAGTCAAAGAGCAATCTTAGCAGACTCAAATTTCCTGTAGTTCACACTAATTCAACATTAATGCAGATTAAAACTTTTTGGAGAGGTCAGCAAATATAGCTCATTAGTGCTTTAAATCTAAAAACTTAAAAAAAGTGCTTATACTAAATACTTAACACGAAGTAGAGGAATCCAATGTACCTTTGACATTTATGAAGCCTTCAAGGGAATACCGTTCACAGAGTTCCTCGACCTTCTCCATGTAACCAGCTTCCATAGCCAAATATACCTATTATCAAATATCAAATACAACACATGTAAGTTTTTACTCAAGCGATATTGCACATTCACATATTGCAAAAGTCAAAAGGTACTTTTAACTTGTCTCTCATGAACATTGATCTTTGAAGTATCAGCCCAATAACATAAAAAGAACTCAAATTTCTAAGGAATACATTCAACCACATCCTTTCATCAGACCAAGAAACTGACAGGAATAATATACTTATTAGATAAATCTGAAGCTTAAATGCCTTAGGCGCCTATGTATAGCACCTCTCAAGAGTACTAACAACTTAAATCTTGACAACAATTCAATACACAAGAATGAGCAAGCAATTGACAACAAATTTGATGGCACTAAAATTAATTAGCAATTGACAAAGTTAATGTAGCTGTGTACTTGCCAAGTATTCAAGAAGTTGTCGATCATCATATATCCTTGCCTCAGCAACGTCCCAGCAGCCCTTTTCTGCTAGCTTCTTCAGTTTACTGTAAACTAGTACTGTCATTCAGTCAGCATTGTTCATAAAAATTAGCTGATAGGTTAAGTCACACAAAAGTGGATGAAGTCCACTTGCCTTTCTTTGTATTGACGATATATTTCCGGGAACTCCTCCCGAAGATTGTTTTGCCTTATAACATCAAAGGCGTGCTTTTGCAGTTTTCTGTTGACATATTCTCGGACAAGGGTGCATAAGATTGGCCTCCCCATAAAAGTTGCCCACTTCTCTGCTGCTCTGTACTCTTTGCTTTCCAACATTCTAAGTAGAAATGATTCGCCAGATTCCCGGATAGAAAAGTGTTCCAACAATGAAACTGCAGTCATGTAAGACTGGGAATCTACTAACCTAGAAATATATTGCTCAACCAAAACCTTAGCCGTCTGGCATGTGTGACCCTTCTCATCTGCATCATACATAGCTTTTTCTATGTTTGACAGACTGACATCAAAAACTTCAAGGATTTTGACTAGGACTCTTTCTTCATGATGCAGAGTACCATCAACAATGGCAAGAAATAATTTGGCAGCCAAAAGTTTAGCTTTGTAAATACCATTCATCCCATTTCCCACTTTCAGGAAATGACGAAGGGCGGATATTATCAAATGACTGAATCCTTCACAGTGTGACTCAAATATAGGCAGCACATACAGGCAATGTGCAACAAAGATGGCTGCTCCAGGTTGGGGATCATTGTACAAAAACCCATACGCTTGCTGTTGCAGAACTCGAAACTTAGCAGTCGCCTTGCATGTTCCTATTAAGGATAAAAACTTGTCGGAAAATATATAATTATCAAATATTACCAAATTGAGCTACACCATAATCATCCATAGAAGGAAACAAAAATTACTTCCACTTCTTTTATTTCAAGACCTATTGATGATCCTTTTCATTGCCCTAAGATTTCATGCTTTAGGTTTACCAAATGAAACTTGAGAGATTACCAACAATTTGGCAATGGATGCTAAATGAGTCACAAGTCAATGATTGTTAACGTAAGAAATAAGCCTGTGTCTGTAGCCACTGAGTCCTACCTATGCAAGTCAGAAATCATTTCATGCATTCAAACTTTGACTAACATGTAGCTTTTTTTCTGTTGCAGCATAAACCTGCTAATTCATCTCAAAAACTATTCTATGAACTTCCTACCCACAGAAAATAGTAGTAGTACTCATAGACTCGACTCCTTTTTGGATGAAGGAAAGGAGTAAAGTCTTTGCCGTACATATGAACACGAAAATCACACCTAGATCTTCATAGTTCATATTGCCAAAGGTATTGAAAAAAAACACTCTAACAATTTCTTTTTTGTAGATCATTAAATTCTACAGATACATAATCTAGCACAGTCCACTTAAAATCATCATGTTGCTCAAATGACATTGGAGGGAAAATGGTTAATTCAATATCTACAGCTCTCCTATCATTATCCACTAATGTATTCACAATCACCATTTTGCACCAAGCCGCATCATTAGGGTGGTCAAATCAACAAGGTGGACCAGTGGCTGATAAGCATATCTCGCGTTTTTTTTAAGACTAGAACTTCACAGAAAGATAACAAGAATCCATGAGCCAGGATTCTTTTGCTTCCAGTTTGGAGTTTGAAAGATTTAAATAGTCATGAGACAGTGTGGTTATTTAGGCATAGAGAGAATGTCATTGACCAGAGGAGCAGAGGTAGGATGAGAGTTCTTCATTCTTTACCATATAAGGATTTAACTCATGTCCCTCCTTTCTATGATACAAATTCTTGAAAAAAAGTATTAAGCATCCAACAAATGATTATCAAATCCTTATCAATTGATCATTATACTGAAAAAGTTCTAACTGTCATTTGAGCAACAAACAAAGAAATAACCAAAAGAACGATCAGATATCTACTAGTAAAATGTGTAAGGAAAAAAGTTTCTAAAACTTATGGAATGATCAAAACTAGGCCAGACAGCATTTTTTTAAGAAGAGAAAAAGTGTGGGAGAAATTTACCATAAACATAGCATTCCTTTAAGAGGTAGAGGAAAACCACTGGAGAAACATTAGATAGATCGCACAAAGCATGTCTGGATACAGCCAAGGGATGTCGAGCTTTATCTTGATTGTGTAGGTATAAAAAATTTTCATCCACACCCATGGTAGAAAGTTGAAGGAACCAGAAGTAATAAAAACCTGCACATTTGAATAAAGCACAGAATAAATATTCTCAAACAACATTGCCTACTGTAAGCTGGACGCCACAATGTCCCAATTCCTATAAACACAATTGCTTTTTGCAAGCAGTGTTCTGGACGGCGCAAGAAGTCTAGAACTTGAATGAGAAAAAAACAAAACAAAAGTCAAACAGTTAGAAAAATACAGAGGAAGAAGTAACACTGAAGTCTGAAGAAGAAGAAGGAAAGAGAAACGGAGGAAGAAGAAATACGTATTGGTTGAACTTAGGAGTTGCCGGAAAAGTCTAGCTGGTCACCGGAGAAGTCTAGTTGAGTCAACCGGTTGGAGTTGGAGTCGCCATCTAAGAGTGCAACTGTGCAGATTTGGAAAGAAAACCCTAAAATTACCTTTTAAAATAACCCTAAATTGGTCGCCTTTTTAAAAGAAAATAGAAAAGGCAACGCCTTTTTCGCCATGGTGTCGCCTTTTAAAGATCGCTTTGGCACAAAGTTAATAGGCGGTAAAGGGTCGCCTCGCCTTTCGCCGTTGTGGATGAGGCGATTTTTGCATCAAAGAAACATCTTCTAAGGCTATTATAGTCAATGATAGTGGAGGAGACAGGAACAAACAAAAATGCAATCCAAAAGAAACTGGCAATCCTTATTTAGATGACCTTAAGGTAATAGAACCAACTCTTCAAATAATTGTGGACAATGAGGAAGAATAAACAATAAAAATAATACATAACACGCAATACGTTCAAACTTTCTCCCAATCAAGTTTTGAAATTTTGGAACCTCCCAAACTTGCAAGTTCTCTCTAAACTTCAGATCCCATATAACTTCTCCACCTTGCAGTGTACATATCAGTTGAACCGACATCTTATGATGGCATGAAATACTCTACATATTTGAAAAAGTAATTCACCAAGTGTTGTTCCCATGTTTCCTAAAAACTTACCCTACTTCCATCATTCACCCTAAATGGTATATTCCCATTAAACTCTTCCACTCCTTTAAGATATTCCTACAAAGCCTACATCCATAAGGAAGTTTGGTATTCTTAAACCTCCAACCCACTTCCAGAACCCTATATTTCTCCTTAATCACCTCCCTCCATAAAACGTTCTCCTTTACACCATATCTCCACAACCACTTCCCCTATAGCACCTTGCTAAGGTCTTTAAATTGTTCATCCCAAGTCCACCCCAACACTTCGGTGTCGTAACCGTCTCCTAATTTACCAAATGAAACTTCTTTTTCCTGCTTGAGGAATACCATATAAGATCCCTTGAAGCTTTCCCAACTTTCATATAACACTGAATGGAGCGTGTAACAAAGGCATGAAGTATATGGGACTGCTCGAAAGTATACTTTTGATTAACAGTTCTTTTCTCCCTGTGGATAATCTCTTTTGAGAATGAAAAGAAATGGGTTTTTGGTGCATGATGGAGGAAGTGAATCAAATATTGCATCTCAATGGTCAAGTTTTCGGTCCTTATGAACGGCAACATGTGTGGCTTCGTTGGTAGTTCTAGACTTCTGAAGGAGTGAGACGAGGAAACCCATTTTCAATATAATGAAATCAAGATTCTCCTAGTTAACGTAGTCATAAGCTTTCTCAGGATCTAATTTGCATAAAATCCCCGATTCCCCTAGCTTTCTCCTCAAGTCAACAATTTCATTTGCTATCAGTGTTGCATCTAACAAAAATTTGTCTTCCACAAAAGCGTTGCATGAAGTAGACATCCTAGATATAATTTTCTATATGCTTACCATTAGACTAATAGGTCTATAATCCTTGATACTAGTAGCATCCTCTCTTTTTGGGTAAATGACAATGAAAGAAGCATTGAGAATTTTTTTCAAATTCTCTGATCACCATAAAAGACTCGACTCAACTCACCTCTGACTATATTCTAACAATGCTCGAAAATGCTAAAGTAAATTCGTCTAGTCCTGGAACTTTACCCCTGCACAACACTCCACTGTCTCCCACACCTCATCTTCCCATAGCTCGTTCAAACCACTACCCTCTTATCCTTTCCTATTTCATTAAATGCTAATCCATCCAATTTAGGTCTCCAATCCACCTCCTCTTTAAACGAGTACTCATAGAAACCTCTTATTGGCCCTTTAATATCATCCTTCCTCTCATGCACTACCTCCTCATATTTGTCACAACTCCCCTAAGAACAAGCATTGTGATCCAACCATACCTACCTCAAGGAAGCTAACGCATTTTTTACCTCCTCCTTTATTTCCCTTTACTCTAGCTCCATCTCTCCCTCTACCCTCTCTGATTCCCCCACTTCGTTTATGATTACTTTCATCTTAACCTCTACTCTTCAAAACACCTCTTTATTCATGATCAAGACACCGGTGGTTAATTTTCACTATGTGCTACACAAATATAATTATAGATCATGCAATTCCACTAACATATTTTGTATTACATCTCTCAAATTCCAAACTCCCCCTCAAAATAAATCCATTACCACCTCATCTCACTGAGAAGAAGACTTGCATAAAAATCTACTCATAGCAGTCGGTGACAAATGTCAGCTTTCTTGTAGAAAATTTTGATGTATGTCTTGACATAAGCTACCGACATCAATGGCACATGAAAAATAACTTTGAAGTATTCCATTTTACAACATTAGCATACCAGAAAAGATGAGCAATTTCTCAAAAAGAATCAAAGAACAAAAAAAGGAAGGTGAAAACCTCTATTACTTTGATTTTTCCATAATTGAGAAACTGATGCCCAACCAATTTTATAGACAACTTATTTGGGTCTTAATTGAGTAGACAAATAGACCAGATGACAACATTATTTGATGACAAAGTTTCAACATTAAGCATTCGGTGAATGGTGATAACTGAACCTTCTACAAGCTGATATATAGCTTCTCACTATCTCAAACATTAAAATCTAATCAATTATGTGTTCAAGTTTGCAAGATTCTAGTGAACTCATATTTGGAGTATTACTAGTATCAACTATGGCTATGTAATATATCTGTAATCTTTGTATGTATATTGAAGGATCAAGGATCTACCAGAAGTTGTAACATACATGTGACATAGACGAAAAAACTAAATCACAAATAGGCTAACCTTGGCCATTGTCGAAACAAATTTAACTAACAGAAAGATGGTGGGGGAGCTTTTGAACTATTTTTTCCAATGAATTATTGTAGTTCTAGATTCATCACCTAGATATTGACTTGCTATATATGCAACAACTATTTAAATTGGTTTAAATGATGTTTCATCCCAAATCAATAACCTGGAAAATTTCTGAAGTATATTCATACAGTCGAGCTCTAAAAAACTACTTTACCGCTAGTCAATTGTGCAGTATATTCATCCCAAATTCTTGCATGAACCCATGTAAAAAAAGACAACAAGCACAAGTTATGCAAATAAGACCAGCAATAATCTGTCGTTCTCTCTAATTAATCCATTAGGAGCACTTAGTAATTTTTTCTAACTCTGTTAAGCCTAGATATTATAAACATCAGAAATTTGAGAATAAAGCTTCAATATAGTTAGAGTATGCAAGGTAGAATAAATGAGAAACATGTTCAATGAGCTTGGTAGTTTGACTTTACATTGTATGGTTGGGGGCCTTATTTGTTAACCGAGTACCTGGACTTGGGCATAGAAGCTGGAGCAGTGGATTTGCTAGTCTTGAGTCTGAGAGCTATATAGTCAAATCAACAAAAGCATATCACGGGAGACGTCGAAGATGAAAATAATAAGCTGTTAGTCATATAGAAGAATTACACTACATGAACTAGAATTATCAAGCCACTTTTTGGGGTAAACAAGTGTATTTAATATTGCACTATGACCTCTTGAACAATTTTAATATAAAACTCTTCCCTCAAACTATTTTTGGGAGCTCATTTAGTCTAAACTTTTAAAAGAATGCCATCTGTCCTCTTCCATGGTTTCTTCTCTTAAAAGGCTAATTGAGCCAGTAAAATGAGAGAAAGAAGAAACATAATAACTGAATCATCGATCTCCCTAGAACCCTGCTTCCCATTAGTTCCTTCTCTTCCTCCCCCACCCCACCCCACTCCGCTAAGATTTATTAGAGAGATAAAAGTACGGTTTAAGTTATTCAAAATTGCTTCTCCTACGATATTATAGCATGGAATGCATTAAGTCCTATTACCCATGGCACTTTCCAACCACTCTCTCTTATCCTCCCTTTGATTGCCATTCAATCTCTTCTTTCTCCTCGTACACTATTCTGTTTACCACTTCGGAACAATGAAATTTCTTCTTCTATTTGCCAACTACCCAATGAAAAAAATTGTATTTGAATCCCTCTCATCCAACCATAACACCCTCGATTTTTGCTTCCAACTAATCTCCTGAGCAGCCAAGGAAGCTAACTCATTATTTTGATAAAGTAAGATGTTGTATTTGAAGGGCATCAAGGAGATGCAAATTACATACATCAAGGAGAGCTAACTCATTATTCAACTCCCACCTTCCTTCCTCTTTCCCATTCCTCCTTCATCCCATAAAAGAACTAATCTCCTGAGCTAATGAAAATCGGCACTCTTCCACTGTTTTTCACAAATAGTGTAACCCCAGTAAGATCTGTCATGTTGCAATCCACACACTTCACTCCCATTTTGAAAGCTCCTGGTACCAAAGATGCACCGGCAATCTAGAAATTCACGATCAGGACATCTTCCTTTTTTCTCAATTTCGTGCACTATCATAAGTCATATCCTTAGTTCGCCTTTCCAGCATTAAATAATTTCCCCCATCCACCTTTGTACTTCACCAACACACGCCAAACCTCCATCTCTTTTCCAAACCCGTTAAACCAGACCTCGCACACCAAACTTCAGCAGCCCAACTAGTCACCAATTTCGACGAACCTACCTTTTCTCGAACCTTCTGACCAAGCATGTTGAGAGGAACTCTTTATTGCTTAAACATTTTCGTTACTTAAATCAACCCTGGTTCATCTCCATAGCCCACTTTCCCCCCAAACTCCATCTAAAACCAGTAACAACTTAATTAATGTCCTGGTAAGAATGAATATTATGTTTCTTTTCTTCATCTTATGTGAAGCTTGTTGTGAAGTTAGGGAGGAGAGCATGAATTTGAGAAGAAAATGACTGGGGCAATAGAAGCAGGGGTCGTTATTCTTGTTATGTTATTTAGGCTTTCATAATTCATTTATGTTAGTCAACTATCTAGCAATAAAAATTATCAAAAGGGCCTCTCAGACAATTTATCCCAAAGCGAAGGTGGTTTTTTGAAAAAGAGTTTGAGCAAGAAGTGCTTGGTAAAAAAAAAAGTATAAGGTTTTTTCAAATGCATTTTAAGCTTCAACTTATGTACACGGGGAAAAGTACCAACCTTGCTAAGCTTTCTAGAAGCATCATGATCAGGTTGCATTTTGCAGGGCAAGTAAGCACACGGAATGGACCAAAGAAGACACTTCATCGTCCCTTCATGCCAAAACCCATGAACAGTGAACCTTGTGCATCTTTATAAAGCTTATGGAAGTTTTTAACATTTATTGCATGAAAAAATTGTACGGTATTTTAAGTGTAGACAAATTTAGTTTTTGTGCTCATATTCAAAGTTTTAACACAAGACAAATTTGGCACTGCATACCTTAAACACAAAGAGCAAAGTTTAGTTCTGTGTATTCAACTAAAGGAGCCATTAGACGGTATTTTCTTCTATTCTCTTTTTCCTTATTGGTTTTTGATAATTACATTGGACAGAGTGACTGAGTAATATAAAACATGGATGAGTGTTTTTCATTGTTTAAAATGACTACATCATGTTGCAATCGACCACAGTAACATGTTCATTGCATTTCACTGCCAACCCTTTCATGTCTAGTGGTAAGTTGACTACATAGTTCAGTGTATATTAGAATTATACATGGTGTGGATCTCATGGAACGGAGATTCTGGATTCCCCTTGCTTGGATTTTTTGAGGTGATAATGAAAGTACATAGTGTGGCACTACATTGACCTTTTCTCTTCATGCTGACATGGAAGAGTTTGCTCAAACCTAATGTTAAATATTCGGTAAATTTGCTGAATATCACGTGTATAAGTTTTGCAGAACAAGTATTTACCTTTTTAGTTTTTTATAAGTAACTATTTACCTTTTTCATTTAAAATGACCCTGAGTAATCAGTGTTATAGCAATCTAATATATAGAATGATCCCCTTACTTAATTACAAGATGCTTTAGGACAAGCTAAAGGGAAAAAAAAAGAAGAGAAAAAATGTTCCAATAAATTCATGCTGACCTCCTACCGAACCCAATGCATCCAATGAAGATAAACCGAAGCCTTTTCTAAAAGACAAATAGGACTTCGAAGATATTATATACAACAGGAAAAAGTTTCACTATCCTAAGCATCTTTATTGTAGCAGGCAGCAGCCAGTCTCTGATATGCACCAATACCTAAGATTACCTAACACATGTCAAAGCCTCCAAGAGCATTTCCCGTATACATGACTACTTTTCTAATAAGAATCTAATCTTAGTATTCTTTCACCTCCTTAGTTGGTGGCCAAACCTTAGAGAGTTCAACATTTAGTTTTATCCACTCTTCTTCTCCTATTACCTACATTTAGCCAATTATAACCAAGACTAAAAGAGTTACAACCTCATTTTTTCTCTTCACTCTTGTTTTTATTCTCTTCACCAGACATTATCCAATGGGTATTCCTAGCTTTCAAAGTTGTACCTGAACTTTCTTTCCCTTAAATTTCCAATTGGTACCCTAATGTCTAGAGAGTCGTATTTTTATCTTTTTGTTTCTGTTTTTTGTCTTTCCGTTTGAACTCATCCACTTCCTTTACCTCGCCCAATTGATAGGAACCATAAAGAACAATAAGTCATTGTGAAACTGGAGAATGTTACCAAGTAGACGCATAAACACTGATTTCAATCTAATTTATCTAGATAAGATCATTTTCTAGAACTGGTTCAATGAAGCACTTCCCTTCCCTTTTCTTCTTCCAAATTAATCTAATTTATCAAGATAAGCTCATTTTCCAGAACTGGTTCAAGGAGGCGCTTTCCCTATTTTTTTCCCCCAAATCATCTAAACCACGGAAACCATGATTCCGATTTTTTTTTTCTTTTCTTCTGACTTCTAAGGATCCAAACTAGGATTTAAAGAAAACACCAAGAACTAAACTGAGTTAACAACATCTGTCCTGGTAAAACTCATCCGCCCATACTTATCAAGCATTGAAGCAAGCTTAATAATTTTATACACAAATGTGAAATAGTTCAAATGAAAATCTCTACACACTTCAGCTAACCATTAACCAATCAAACAAAAAAAGAAGAAATTTCTTTAAAAAGTAAAAAAACAAATGACATTGATCAAACTAATCATGACTCACCGATTAAGAATTCTCGTCTAATCAACAAGCAGTAAAAGAATCACCACTTTCACTGCAACTAAAATTTCTGTAAATACCAAAGTTGCACTGTTTCATAGAGCACTCTACTATGAAAGAAACGAAAAAACAAGAAAGCAAGAAACAGAGTTCTGTCGGTTTACCGTGATTTCTCTTTCTCTCTACAACACAACCAAGAATAAGAACAATGTCGCGGTGTATTTTCCAGGAAAAAAAGAAACAAGCAAAACTATAGTTTGAGATTTTGTAACTTCTTTTGAATGCAATTGAATGGCATAAATTAAAGAAAAAGTTCAGAAAAACCCTAGTCAACTGCCATTGATGAAAGCCTTTCAATTACCAAAAATGGCAGAGAAACAAATGTGTGTGAGTGAGTCTCTTTCTTTCTTGAGTGGTTTATTGTATTTCTTATATCAGTCTGTGTGTGTATTGACTGCAGCTATTATGCGCAGGATACGTGACTGTACTGGAGGTAAGGTACAACTAGTAACAGCTAACGTGGAGAATGAAGAAAGGGGGTTATTTTCGACTTTTTAACTCTTCTTGTTTTCGATAAGGTCTGTCTTTTCGAATGACGTGTAATAATGAGCCGAAAAATAAACCGGATCATCGTGACCGTTAGTTGATTCAGTACACGGTTCTTGATTTCACCATTTGAATAAATTGCTTAAAATGTTAAAGAATGAAATAGGAAATAGTATTATTATTATTATAGTGAAAACAAGAAAATTCAAAATATTATAAAAGTTTTTAAGATGAGAGAATATGATTTGACCTATTTGTACAAGATTAATCCTTTGGGTTTATTTACTCTAAAATAAAACCTTTGGAAGTAATTAATTTTCTTTTTATTTTTAGGAAATTAATCCGTAATCTTTTTAAAACTAAATATCTTTATTTATATGCTGAAAATTCCAAAATTAACAACTCTTGGTTAGATAATTTGAATAACATTTCATAATATTTAATAACAATTCATTTTTTTAAGGATGTAATAATTATCTTTTTTTACTAAAAGTAAGCAACAATCGTAAGAATAACTGAATTGGTGCAATATGTGTTATTCCATAAGGGAGTTTAAGGATCAATTTTCTCTCAACACCTTCTTAGTCAAGCTTGTCACAACAGGCTCACCTAAAACAATTTATATATTAGTTTGCGACCTGATCGAAGGATTTCCAAATCAAATGGTAGTAAATTTATTAAGTAATTTTTTTCACGTAGTCTTTTCATCCCAAAGGACAAAAGTACAAAAAGAGTAAAAGGAGACAATTTTATGGATGGTGACTTTGGAGGATACAGACAAAATTGTTTGATCATCATACTCATTATTTATGCATGGAAAGAGAAGGACACCACCACATGTTACCCTTACCACAATTGGAATGGTTATTTTCTTCTTTTCCCTTAATTTGAAGAACATTATTTGACAAAGCATATTGGGGGTTTATTCCAGTATCAAATGTCACTAATTAGAACTATTGATGTGACTTTTAAACTAATTTAGTCGCATTTTGCATGACATTTTGAGCAAGAAGAATTCAAACAAAAAATTAATTATATTGGTTTTCATATTCACATAAAGTGAAGAGCCTTTCTTGTCTAGGAACTGCTATTGGTTGATTGTCATTTTCTGTAGTCCTTTTCACAAGAAAGATTTTTACATTATTCAACATGGATTTTTTTTTACTTGTATAAAAATACTAACCTCACCAATTGAATTATCGTTTTGAAATTTGCAAACTTATCATTGAGGTATTTGTCAATTTGAATGGTGTGCCGTTTATAGCTGAACAAACAAATGAATGTCGATTTTCATGATGGTACGAAACAAAATAACAGTAGAAGTATAACAGATGTCAATTTCTCTGAGAGTTCAAAAAAGAAAAAGATTAACCTCATACTATAATTCATCTATACATGATTTTATGTAATAGTTGAACTCTTTTTGTTCATTTTTTTTTAAAAAAAAAAATCACTGCAGTGACATAATAATGACTTGAGGATTCGAAAAACATTATAGCAATTTGATTTCTAAAGTTTAGCCCACAATTAGCTGAGGATTCCACTATTAGACATGAATGCATGAAGCTGATTAGACTGTTATATTTTACTAGCTTCACTTGCCCTTTATCAAACAATTTAATAACCTGAAAATATAAGACAGGTAAAAGGTAAACACTCAAATTCTTTAGCCAATCCAGTAGCACAAACTTCTAGGGGCAAAACGCATCAGCAAAATGGATATTGCTGTTTTAGAGTCAAATCAAGCTTTACTGAAATGAAACGGAAAGAAACAAAAAACGTAAAACAACCTTATTGTTGAGAAGGAAATCAGACCAAGCTCATGTTCTGAACAATCAATCGTACTTCACTTTATTAATCAACAAAAATTAACTGCCATAACAGACCAAGAACATGGGAGGGAGAAGCCTGCACTTCTACATGTATACTGCATAAGTTAAAGCTGATAATAACAGATGACAAATTTCTAGTTTTACTTAAGAAAAGTACATTTAAGACAATAATTGCAAAAATAAAAGATAAATCATCAAGTTTCAACGGCCTTGCTAGAGAACAAGTTCAGCAACTATTCGCTATAATACTTAAAGGAGCTACCCAATAAGCTTCTAGTGTGACAAGGTGATGCTGCTTACTGTTACTTGTAACAGTTGAAGTGTTTGTGTGTGTGTGGGGGGGTGGGGGGGGGGGGGGGGTTGTGTTTGTGTGTGTGGCAAGATAAGCTCATTTTCCAGAACTGGTTCAAGGAGGCGCTTTCCCTATTTTTTTCCCCCAAATCATCTAAACCACGGAAACCATGATTCCGATTTTTTTTTTCTTTTCTTCTGACTTCTAAGGATCCAAACTAGGATTTAAAGAAAACACCAAGAACTAAACTGAGTTAACAACATCTGTCCTGGTAAAACTCATCCGCCCATACTTATCAAGCATTGAAGCAAGCTTAATAATTTTATACACAAATGTGAAATAGTTCAAATGAAAATCTCTACACACTTCAGCTAACCATTAACCAATCAAACAAAAAAAGAAGAAATTTCTTTAAAAAGTAAAAAAACAAATGACATTGATCAAACTAATCATGACTCACCGATTAAGAATTCTCGTCTAATCAACAAGCAGTAAAAGAATCACCACTTTCACTGCAACTAAAATTTCTGTAAATACCAAAGTTGCACTGTTTCATAGAGCACTCTACTATGAAAGAAACGAAAAAACAAGAAAGCAAGAAACAGAGTTCTGTCGGTTTACCGTGATTTCTCTTTCTCTCTACAACACAACCAAGAATAAGAACAATGTCGCGGTGTATTTTCCAGGAAAAAAAGAAACAAGCAAAACTATAGTTTGAGATTTTGTAACTTCTTTTGAATGCAATTGAATGGCATAAATTAAAGAAAAAGTTCAGAAAAACCCTAGTCAACTGCCATTGATGAAAGCCTTTCAATTACCAAAAATGGCAGAGAAACAAATGTGTGTGAGTGAGTCTCTTTCTTTCTTGAGTGGTTTATTGTATTTCTTATATCAGTCTGTGTGTGTATTGACTGCAGCTATTATGCGCAGGATACGTGACTGTACTGGAGGTAAGGTACAACTAGTAACAGCTAACGTGGAGAATGAAGAAAGGGGGTTATTTTCGACTTTTTAACTCTTCTTGTTTTCGATAAGGTCTGTCTTTTCGAATGACGTGTAATAATGAGCCGAAAAATAAACCGGATCATCGTGACCGTTAGTTGATTCAGTACACGGTTCTTGATTTCACCATTTGAATAAATTGCTTAAAATGTTAAAGAATGAAATAGGAAATAGTATTATTATTATTATAGTGAAAACAAGAAAATTCAAAATATTATAAAAGTTTTTAAGATGAGAGAATATGATTTGACCTATTTGTACAAGATTAATCCTTTGGGTTTATTTACTCTAAAATAAAACCTTTGGAAGTAATTAATTTTCTTTTTATTTTTAGGAAATTAATCCGTAATCTTTTTAAAACTAAATATCTTTATTTATATGCTGAAAATTCCAAAATTAACAACTCTTGGTTAGATAATTTGAATAACATTTCATAATATTTAATAACAATTCATTTTTTTAAGGATGTAATAATTATCTTTTTTTACTAAAAGTAAGCAACAATCGTAAGAATAACTGAATTGGTGCAATATGTGTTATTCCATAAGGGAGTTTAAGGATCAATTTTCTCTCAACACCTTCTTAGTCAAGCTTGTCACAACAGGCTCACCTAAAACAATTTATATATTAGTTTGCGACCTGATCGAAGGATTTCCAAATCAAATGGTAGTAAATTTATTAAGTAATTTTTTTCACGTAGTCTTTTCATCCCAAAGGACAAAAGTACAAAAAGAGTAAAAGGAGACAATTTTATGGATGGTGACTTTGGAGGATACAGACAAAATTGTTTGATCATCATACTCATTATTTATGCATGGAAAGAGAAGGACACCACCACATGTTACCCTTACCACAATTGGAATGGTTATTTTCTTCTTTTCCCTTAATTTGAAGAACATTATTTGACAAAGCATATTGGGGGTTTATTCCAGTATCAAATGTCACTAATTAGAACTATTGATGTGACTTTTAAACTAATTTAGTCGCATTTTGCATGACATTTTGAGCAAGAAGAATTCAAACAAAAGATTAATTATATTGGTTTTCATATTCACATAAAGTGAAGAGCCTTTCTTGTCTAGGAACTGCTATTGGTTGATTGTCATTTTCTGTAGTCCTTTTCACAAGAAAGATTTTTACATTATTCAACATGGATTTTTTTTACTTGTATAAAATACTAACCTCACCAATTGAATTATCGTTTTGAAATTTGCAAACTTATCATTGAGGTATTTGTCAATTTGAATGGTGTGCCGTTTATAGCTGAACAAACAAATGAATGTCGATTTTCATGATGGTACGAAACAAAATTACAGTAGAAGTATAACAGATGTCAAATTTCTCTGAGAGTTCAAAAAAGAAAAAGATTAACCTCATACTATAATTCAAAAAAGAAAAAGTTTCAACGGCCTTGCTAGAGAACAAGTTCAGCAA
>NW_006238985.1:1115855-1117798 GCF_000226075.1 Solanum tuberosum | reverse complement strand
ATCCTTTGGGTTTATTTACTCTAAAATAAAACCTTTGAGGGGTAATTAATTTTCTTTTTATTTTTAGGAAATTAATCCGTAATCTTTTTAAAACTAAATATCTTTATTTATACGCTGAAAATTCCAAAATTAACAACTCTTGGTTAGATAATTTGAATAACATTTCGTAATATTTAATAACAATTCATTTTTTTAAGGATGTAATAATTATTTTTTTTTACTAAAAGTAAGCAACAACCGTAAGGATAACTGAATTGGTGCAATATGTGTTATTCCATAAGGGAGTTTAAGGATCAATTTTCTCTCAACACCTTCTTAGTCTGTCACAAGTCACAACAAGCTCACCTAAAACAATTTATATATTAGTTTGCGACCTGATCGAAGAATTTCCAAATCAAATGGTCGTAAATTTATTAAGTAATTTTTTTCACGTAGTCTTTTCATCCCAAAGGACAAAAGTACAAAAAGAGTAAAAGGAGACAATTTTATGGATGGTGACTTTGGAGGATACAGACAAAATTGTTTGATCATCATACTCATTATTTATGCATGGAAAGAGAAGGACACACCACATAACCCCTTACCACAATTGGAATGGTTATTTTCTTCTTTTCCCTTAATTTGAAGAACATTATTTGACAAAGCATATTGGGGGTTTATTCCAGTATCAAATGTCACTAATTAGAACTATTGATGTGACTTTTAAACTAATTTAGTCGCATTTTGCATGACATTTTGAGCAAGAAGAATTCAAACAAAAAATTAATTATATTGGCTTTCATATTCACATAAAGTCAAGAGCCTTTCTTGTCTAGGAACTGCTATTGGTTGATTGTCATTTCCTATAGTCCTTTTCACAAGAAAGATTTTTACATTATTCAACATGGATTTTTTTTACTGTATAAAAATACTAACCTCACCAATTGAATTATCGTTTTGAAATTTGCAAACTTATCATTGAGGTATTTGTCAATTTGAATGGTGTGCCGTTTAGAGCTGAACAAACAAATGAATGTCGATTTTCATGATGGTACGAAACAAAATAACAGTAGAAGTATAACAGATGTCAATTTCTCTGAGAGTTCAAAAAAAGAAAAAGATTAACCTCATACTATAATTCATCTATACATGATTTTATGTAATAGTTGAACTCTTTTTGTTCATTTTTTTTTAAAAAAAAAAATCACTGCAGTGACATAATAATGACTTGAGGATTCGAAAAACATTATAGCAATTTGATTTCTAAAGTTTAGCCCACAATTAGCTGAGGATTCCACTATTAGACATGAATGCATGAAGCTGATTAGACTGTTATATTTTACTAGCTTCACTTGCCCTTTATCAAACAATTTAATAACCTGAAAATATAAGACAGGTAAAAGGTAAACACTCAAATTCTTTAGCCAATCCAGTAGCACAAACTTCTAGGGGCAAAACGCATCAGCAAAATGGATATTGCTGTTTTAGAGTCAAATCAAGCTTTACTGAAATGAAACGGAAAGAAACAAAAAACGTAAAACAACCTTATTGTTGAGAAGGAAATCAGACCAAGCTCATGTTCTGAACAATCAATCGTACTTCACTTTATTAATCAACAAAAATTAACTGCCATAACAGACCAAGAACATGGGAGGGAGAAGCCTGCACTTCTACATGTATACTGCATAAGTTAAAGCTGATAATAACAGATGACAAATTTCTAGTTTTACTTAAGAAAAGTACATTTAAGACAATAATTGCAAAAATAAAAGATAAATCATCAAGTTTCAACGGCCTTGCTAGAGAACAAGTTCAGCAACTATTCGCTATAATACTTAAAGGAGCTACCCAATAAGCTTCTAGTGTGACAAGGTGATGCTGCTTACTGTTACTTGTAACAGTTGAAGTGTTTGTGTGTGTGTGGGGGGGTGGGGGGGGGGGGGGGGTTGTGTTTGTGTGTGTGG
>NW_006238985.1:1111133-1115670 GCF_000226075.1 Solanum tuberosum | reverse complement strand
GGGGGGGTTGTGCTTGTATGTGTGTGCATATAACATGCATTACAGCATGGCTTTTACATAATACAATATTCTACCATCATTTTCTTGGCAAACTCAGGAAAGGCGTCTCACAATTCCTAGCATTTCTTACAGATTATGATGAAGTGACAGCAATTGACAATCTTTCCTGGAACACCTGAAAAAATGAATAACATGTGATATAATGAACATCAGGCATGACCACCTATCGAAAAATGAAAAAAAGAGAACTAAGACTGCATAGCCTGCAGCAAAAGTATGCCAGCATGGCATCAATGCAAAACCATTACCATTCTGAAGTGCTCCAACTCTTTAACATGCTCAGTCTCGAGGTCTTTCACTGATGGCAGCACATAACCAGGGAAGGGCAAATTTCCTGCTTCAAGTACCTACAGCTTTTGAGGTGTAAATGATGGGACAATGCAAATGTTTAAACTTGAAAGTACAAAAAAAAATACTTTTATATCCGTTAGCTAATGAGCTACAAGTACAAAAATTTATTTATTTTTAAAAGAAGAAAAAGAGAGAGGATGAGCTACAAGATTGGTGCATGTTTCATCCCAAGAGAATGGCAGGATGAAAAGCATGCATTTACTTCTACAAACAATCTGATTATCTAATATTAGTCCCAGCTCAAATTGATTTACATGAAAACATAAAGGCTACAGCACATGAGAAAAAAGATCTTCTAATCAGGTAAGTTAATTCTTACAAAATCATCCAAATTGAATGTCCAAGCCTAAACTGAACTTGGGTAAGAGGGCTAAAAAGTGATGTACCCAATAAAGTATTTAATGCCGAAACAATGAACAGAAGAGTATTTATCAATCATCATTAAAGATCACCATCACAACAAAGAGCTCAGATGGGCATCTTCTCTACTCTTTTGGTCCCCTGTGACTCATTTCATGTGCAGAATGTTAGTTCCAACATTCAGTAACTTAAGCTAAGTGTTTGGCAATGTGAAAGACGATTGCATGGAAATGGTATTCTGATTGAAGAATAGAAAGAAGGGCCTGTCTTGTTCAGAAAAAGTCTGTTGGTATGAAAGGGTGGAGAGGAGAATTTTTAAGATATTAGCAATAATTCCCATAGGCTCCTGTGGATTTGTCAAATTTTCCATTAAATTTTGAACAAACCAGTGAACCTTGTAGAAGATGGAAGAACTAATTAATTGTAAGAGTGCATTGTCGTCAGAACATTAACGGATATGGAGGATATGCAAACTAAGGTTGTACAAGTTATGAAAAGAAGTGGGGTTATAAGCATAGAGTGTTCAATGATCTGATCTCACGGGAAAACACAGAAGTTTCAAGAGAAAAGTTTTGTGGAGGGACAAGAACCGCCTCTTACCTCCACACTGGAAATAAGGAGATGGCCAAAAACAGGGGTGAAGGTCAAGCTGGGTTCCAACAGATATCCATACAATATTTTACCATCATTTTCTTGGCAAACTCAGGAAAGGCGTCTCACAATTCCTAGCATTTCTTACAGATTATGATGAAGTGACAGCAATTGACAATCTTTCCTGGAACACCTGAAAAAATGAATAACATGTGATATAATGAACATCAGGCATGACCACCTATCGAAAAATGAAAAAAAGAGAACTAAGACTGCATAGCCTGCAGCAAAAGTATGCCAGCATGGCATCAATGCAAAACCATTACCATTCTGAAGTGCTCCAACTCTTTAACATGCTCAGTCTCGAGGTCTTTCACTGATGGCAGCACATAACCAGGGAAGGGCAAATTTCCTGCTTCAAGTACCTACAGCTTTTGAGGTGTAAATGATGGGACAATGCAAATGTTTAAACTTGAAAGTACAAAAAAAAATACTTTTATATCCGTTAGCTAATGAGCTACAAGTACAAAAATTTATTTATTTTTAAAAGAAGAAAAAGAGAGAGGATGAGCTACAAGATTGGTGCATGTTTCATCCCAAGAGAATGGCAGGATGAAAAGCATGCATTTACTTCTACAAACAATCTGATTATCTAATATTAGTCCCAGCTCAAATTGATTTACATGAAAACATAAAGGCTACAGCACATGAGAAAAAAGATCTTCTAATCAGGTAAGTTAATTCTTACAAAATCATCCAAATTGAATGTCCAAGCCTAAACTGAACTTGGGTAAGAGGGCTAAAAAGTGATGTACCCAATAAAGTATTTAATGCCGAAACAATGAACAGAAGAGTATTTATCAATCATCATTAAAGATCACCATCACAACAAAGAGCTCAGATGGGCATCTTCTCTACTCTTTTGGTCCCCTGTGACTCATTTCATGTGCAGAATGTTAGTTCCAACATTCAGTAACTTAAGCTAAGTGTTTGGCAATGTGAAAGACGATTGCATGGAAATGGTATTCTGATTGAAGAATAGAAAGAAGGGCCTGTCTTGTTCAGAAAAAGTCTGTTGGTATGAAAGGGTGGAGAGGAGAATTTTTAAGATATTAGCAATAATTCCCATAGGCTCCTGTGGATTTGTCAAATTTTCCATTAAATTTTGAAGAAACCAGTGAACCTTGTAGAAGATGGAAGAACTAATTAATTGTAAGAGTGCATTGTCGTCAGAACATTAACGGATATGGAGGATATGCAAACTAAGGTTGTACAAGTTATGAAAAGAAGTGGGGTTATAAGCATAGAGTGTTCAATGATCTGATCTCACGGGAAAACACAGAAGTTTCAAGAGAAAAGTTTTGTGGAGGGACAAGAACCGCCTCTTACCTCCACACTGGAAATAAGGAGATGGCCAAAAACAGGGGTGAAGGTCAAGCTGGGTTCCAACAGATATCCAAGGAGCTTAGTTGTTTCATGTGTGTGAAATTGAAAATAGATAAAACCCAAAAAGGAATTCCTCATCAGATATTTAGACATCCGGTTTGAAATGTTGAGATGTTACAGTGGCAATGACAGTGTGCTTGGAACTCTGATGTAATAAAATAGACTAAAGAGGTAGCTGCCATTGTATGAAAATGTATTTCTTGTTCACATTCCTACAAAGGGAAGTGGCTAGAAGGTCCAGATGGGTGAGCAGATATGGGAATAATGCAAAATGACCCTAGAATGTTGGTCCCCACATTGCTTTCCATCAAGAAGAACCGAAGCCAGAACATATTTTGATTAGATTGCTTAATCTACCACAAGTGGTCCGGAAGGCGTGTTCCATGTGATGGGAAGCATCTGTGGAAGATAAATGGAGCTGGAACACAAAGCCAGGTACTAGATGAATTTAAGGTGTGTAAGGATGCGCATGAGGTGAACAACCAATCCCGTTCTTGCTAGAATCCAAATCGATCTCAGGGAGATGGTGTACCAATCTGGGTGAGATTTTTCGGTCAACATAGTTGCATTGCCACAAATATCAAGCTTTCACTGCTGGTAACGAATCGAAGCCTTTAATGCTGATAAATGACTGCTGAGCAAGTTGTGTCCATGTAGCAACAGGTATTACAGGAAAAGGTACGACAAGTGGAGCAAGGAACAATTTTCCAAAACTCCAGTCACATGTTATGGGGAAACTAAATCCTAGATTCACCTCTGTTAAATAAAATTATACCACAAGAGATCAACTGAACGGAATCACATAGGTTGCTCCAAGATATAAGGAAGAGAAACATAAAGATGCATGTAAAGGTTAAATACCAATTTATATCCTTCACAGGTATGTGAGAAATCCACATTGTGGATGTTGACCAGCTGAAGTTTCTCCAGTGCAGCAGATACACGTAGAATTGCACAAAGAATTCTGAATTTCCCTCTCATCTAAGGTATAAAGATAATAGTTAAACACACATAAGAGTCTTGATCTATGCTGACATGCTATCTTCATTTGTCCTATCCATGTCAATTTAATGAAGTGTATCGGTACGTCGTGCAAATCTATAAAATACATTTAAGAAATTTTGGAAATTGAAAGTATCCATTCAGGGATGGTGGTACTTGTGCAGAACCTCCAAAGTACAAAAAGCTTGCTAAAACTGAATTCATGCATACCAGATACACACCAATAATGGAGTCAGTGAGTATTAGTTTGTATAGCACACAAAAAATAACAATATGATACCTCTTCTGTTAATTCCTCAGGCACCACATGATCACATTCAGGAAGTTTCTTTCTATGGTGTCTCACAAGTAGAGCTATTAACTGGAAGCTGACGAAGATGTCATCAGTTTTCACATTCTGAATGTTGTTTAGAGAAAATAAGGGAGACACCATACCTTAACCTCTTCGGCATTATAACCATGTAGATGATCGCCTTTCTACACAGAGAGTGAAGCTTGTCACAATAAGTTACATGCTCCCAATAACTATTTCTCAAGGTACATAAGAGAACTGATACAGCTGAAACCAGATAGATAATCATCAAGCAATATCAATCACAGAGGCCTCTGTATATCAAGACCTCTAGAGATGGGAATTGGGCAGGGAGGGGCAAGTGCAAGGTGGGGAGTTGTTATGCTGGACGCATTAAACAATATTATTATTTTATTTTATTTTGGGGGGGGGGGG
>NW_006238985.1:1102420-1110972 GCF_000226075.1 Solanum tuberosum | reverse complement strand
TAATTTACTTTAAAATAAAAAAAAAAAAAAAGTAAAAAAAATATTTAAATTTAATATATATATATAACGCTCGAAAAAATTACTGAATCACGTGAATTCATACTTTAAAATGGATCGCATGTGTCCAAAACACATATGAAAAAATGTTTTGTTCTTTTGTTTTTGTTTTTTGTTTTTTTTTTTGCGGGGGGGGGGGGGGGGAGAAAAAGAGATAAAAATAAAAACAGGGGCTGGTTAGGGTTGTGAAAATTAAAGCTACTGTTTAGTAATCATTCATTTATACTTCAATTTAGCTTTCTATTGCTTTATTTATACTTCGGCTTTCTTGATGCTTCATATTTCAGTTACAGCTCTGTTTTTTTTTTATTGTCAGCATACTTTTTTTTTAAACTCTGATCAAGGAAATTATGCCTGCCTGTATTTTTGTAACTTACAATAATGCAAATCACACTCAAATTATGTTTCCCCAACAGAAAATCATTTTGGCTACATCAGGAAGGATTCATATTAGATGATTAATTTATTAGTGTTATAGTGACTACCTAAACGAATAAAATCACCATTCCAGGCTAAAACTCTAACAACAACATACCCAGTATAATCCCACAAAGTGGAGTTTGAGGATGGTAGAGTGTATGCAAACCTTACTCCTACAAAAGTATGCTAACACACTAACAAGGATAATTAATTTCAGAATGATGATATCTGCAAAAGAAATATTTGACTGCTAAGCCATAAAAAGAGAAAGACCAAACTTATCTGGTATGGTACATAAGCCATCCTTGTTTTGAATATGTAAATAACAGTGGAAAAAAAGGAAAAAACATAAAAGATACTCAAGCAGCAGGGCAGGCCCGATTGAAAACGCTTGCCGAGTGGGTTAAATTTTGTGGGCTAAGGCCTAACCACCCCCCCCCCCACACACTGCCGCCCCATCTCTACATCTCTTTAAGTTTGAAAATCACAGCTTCTCTATCATTAGCATGAGAAACTATGGCCTATATAGATTGGATTAGATCACCCAATTTAATAAGCATGTCTAATTATTCAGTTCTATAATCAGAATTAAGTTCCATTATTGTTTAGGATTGCCTTTTCTGTAAAATGACTAACATCTTAGTGAAACTTATTTATTTAATTATCCAACTATTTATTCTAAACCAAAATCAGTTAGAGAATTATAAACCAAACAGGCCATGACATCTCTTTAATTATGTCATGCTACTAAGCTGAAGTTTTACACACAAATACACCAAATAAATCTTTTTGACAGTTTAGTTCGCAGCATTAAATGAACAATTGTTACATAAACTCCTCAACATGCAAAGACACAGAAATTTATCTGAATCTTCCTGGATTAAGAAATAAATACATACCGCTATTATATGGTAAGATTGCTTATGATAGCCCTTTTTACCAGCATAAAGACCAATTTTTTGAAGCAAACAAGCTGCCTCGAGATACTCGAGATCTTTATCCTCCAAGGATACAAAGAATCCATCAGAACCATTGCCTGATTCATACCCTTTTCTCAAACCATCAAACATCTCCTACATCATGAACATTAACAAAGTCATCTCAAAACGATATTTCTACCCTAAAAATATGGAACAAGAGATGGTGAACTTCTTATTGTATCCCATTCCGAATTATCAAATACCTTGGCAACACTAAAGCATAATGCAGCAGATTTCATGTGTTGCTTGTTATTAAACCTTGTCGCGAGCCTCGTTACAGACCTCCACCTCGCATTCGCCCTTGGATCATAATTATCAAAAACCTCCCCTAACTTCTCTGCAATCACACCCTCACCTAATGCATACCCAGAAACCTCCATCTCCTCAATCTTAAGCTCCTCAAATATTTCCTCCAATAAAACTGCCCCTGCCACAATAAATTCTGACCTCTTCTTGAAAAAGCCTTGCGTTCGAACCTTCCCTCCAACTCTTCTCTCTTCCTCACTCAACCTCTCCACTAAGCCCTTCAATTCGTCCGTTGTAAAACTCCAATCCCTCCTACTTTCCTCAGATATGCCCACATTTCCCTCCATATTGCTTGCATAGCCACGGAAAATAGCCTTTTCAATATTCCTAATTGTCCCTGATGAACCAATCACTTTATCAATATTATAATGCTTAACCTTCTCATTTAAGCCCGAGGCACGGATTATAACCTTAATATGTTCCCGCATTTCTGTAACTTTTGGAAATTTTTGAGTTAAAGTGACATGTCCCAATGCTAGTGAAATAGAGAACAAAATCTGCCCCTCTTTGCCAATTACAAACTCTGTAGAGCCACCTCCAATGTCAATTGTGAGAACTGTATAGTCATGAACAGGATGGAATTGAAGTATACCTTTGTATATAAGGCGGGCCTCTTCGAGACCGGAGAGTACATCAACTTTCAGGCCTAGGGTTTCATCAATCGTTTGAAGGAATTGTGATCGATTGGAAGCTTCTCGAACAGCAGAAGTAGCTACGAAGCGAGAATGGGAGGAAGGAACGCGATGTGACTGGAGAAGCTTCTGAAACTTTCGAAGTGCTGCGGTGGCACGTAGCAGAGAGGCGTTGGAGATAGTGGCGGAGGTAGTGGTGGTATTAGTATCAAGGCCGAGGAGGACTCTTTCCTTGAACCGATCGACGGTGAGGAAACGGCCGGTGGAAGGGTCGGCGCGAACTACGAGGAGCTTGAAGGAGTTAGTACCGATGTCTACGGCGGCGAAGAGGTTCTCACTAGTGGCATTCCTGGCGGGAATTGAGATTGCGTTGGGAAGAATTGGGAGATTTGCCGACATCTATTCCGGCGACGATTGATGTATGACAATTGTGGATGGTTTCTTCTTTGCTTCTTTACGATTGCTTTACTTTCTCATTTTGTTTTTTTTTATTTTTAACTTGCTATTTCATACCTTTGTTTTATCATTGCTCTACTTCAGTCTTCATATCCCACTTTTCAATAGAATTATTCTTTATATTATTGATGTGTAATATTATGTAACAATAAAAAAATAATACAATTTATTTAAACCTTAAATTTGTTCAAAACGATATAATCTATTTAAACATTGTATTCATTCAAAACAGTATAACACAATATCATCCATACAAAGAGTATTATAGTAAATTAAATACAGAACTTACATAAACAAATTAAAGAACATTAACAGGTACCAAATTCTAATTGATTTAGAATTAGCACTATTGGTTTAAATCCTAATAAAATGAAAGTCTCCTTGTTAAGAGTATATTGCCAAAGGTATATACTCCTTAACATATTTCATTTTGGTAGAAAAAAAGATTTTCGAAACAATAAAATTACATGGCTACTACTTTTAACATATTGTGGAACTTTAAAAAATGGAAAACATAAGAAATGTCACATACAGTTCTTCAGGGAATCACCAGCACCCTGGAAGAAACAACATGAGAGAGCAAAGTCCGCTACGAATATGCCAACAAGAGATAAAACTACCGCTGAAGTAGTAGACTCTCCAACCCCTTTAGCACCTCCCAGTGTGGTGACTCCCCAAGCACAGCTTATGATGGATATAATAGCACCAAAAACCTGTGACTTAATCATCGCACTGATAAGGTCCCATGACTTGAGAGCTCTCTGAGCAGAATCCAAGATTATGTTTATGCTAATTCCATAAACACCGTCAGCTAAAAGGGCGCTGGATGCCATTCCAACTGTAAAGCACATTAGGGTCAAAAATGGTAAGGCAATGCAGGAAGCAATCACTCTTGGTGTCACCAAATAATCAACAGGATTTGCACCGAGAACTCTCAACGTGTCTGTCTGCTCAGATACCTGCATGGTGCCCAGTTCCGCAGCAAATGCACTACCGATACGCCCGGCAACTACAATTGATGTGACAACTGGACTTAACTCTCTTGAAAAGGCAAGGGCCAACACCCCACCAACAGATCTATTTAACCCTAATCTAGTGAATTCTCTAACAAATTGGATAGTGAAGGCCATGCCAACAAAAGCTGCAGTTAACAAACAGACACCAACTGACTTAGGTCCAACTCTTTCCAACTGTTGAAGAGTATTCTTCCAGTGGATTTTACCCTTCATAATCCTAATAATAACCTGTCCTGCCAAGATAAGAACTGATAATCCCCTCCATAAGTACCTGGGAGGCGACCACTTACTCAAGAACGCTTCTCCTCCATATTCCCATTCTTCCATTGTAGATGTGTCTTTTTTAGATGCAGTTGTGTCCTCTTCAGAAACAGAGAGACTTGGATAACTATCATTAGAGTTGGGAATCACACAGAACCTTTTCGGTTTGGAAGATTTTAAAATCTTCTGGATCTGAGCTCCTTGATTAAAGTCAAATTTCTGGGGAAGCCAATTCAAGCTCCTCAAAATTTTTACACTTGAGTGATTACTCACCTTACTATACCTGCCTCTGCAATCCATGAGAAACTAATGTGAGTTAATCTAAGTGGCTCAGTATTTTTTAGAAATTCACGTCAGAAACCATGCATGGTAAACAGAAGTTGAATATAAATGCATCAAGTTACATGTTATGCCTATATACAGATTATTGCAAGTACATATACACTTTTTACTAATATATAAATGCAATCCAAGAGGCAAAGAGAGAGACCTTCCAGAAAAGTGAACAAGAGGATAGCAATGAGAAGCTGCTTGCATGTTGGTCTTAGATTACGTGAAATCTTGGTCTTTTATGTCCCTCTCAGCACAAGAAGAAGACCTGCTATAAGAAAAAGAAGCGAAAATCATTCCAAATGTAGAATCTCAACCTCAAGGAGAACATATTTTATGTAAGAGATTTGCAACAAAGCAAATAGATGGTATCTGTGACATTTAAGACATTTGATGTAGAAATCTGAGACATCAGAACTACAGAGTTGAGCAAATATCTTCTTTTTTCTCATCAGAAACTAACAGAGTCGAGCAAGTATCTTCTTATATGTCATCAGGAACATTATATCCATGAACGGAAACCCTCCCTGACAAAGTGCACAAGGTTCGGGTAAGCTTTTTGGCACTTTGCCCCTCTACTAATTCTATGGCACTCCGACCTTTAAAGGTATAAAAATACCCTCACTAAAGATGGTCAAAATAAAATGACAGGATAAGTTAATGGGTAACTTTCACGTGCCCTTTGAAGGCATATTCATCAATCTTAACAGAAAGAAAGCATATAAAAAAGTATATATACTACTAACGACGTCCCTCATACCACCCCAGTCCCCATATTTATAGTGAAGCACATCTTTTCGCATCCTAGAAGGTGCTTCTTGTGCTCCTCACCACATCATAGTGAAGCACGTCTTTTCGCATCCTAGAAGATGCTCCTTGTGCTCCTCGCCACATCACGCCTGAAGGTTTTTCCATTTCCTTAATCATTGGTTACCAGAAAAGCTTTTCTTCCTTTAAATATTTGGATAACAAAATACTAGATAGTGAACTGTAAACGACTAAAACAAAAATGAGGGGAAAATTGAGGGTAAAAAAGACAACAAAGCAAGAGAAAATGGACTTGCCCGGACAAAATCCAGATCCTTCCCAATTCCCATGTGATGAGTCTGATACCAAATCCTACAGTTCTTAACCCCTTCCACTCCAAAAATTCCCCCTACTTCATACCATTAACTAATAAACTTTTACTTTTTTTCTTATGAAATAAATATTTCATTACAGGTATCAAGAAGATGCAAATTAGTTACACCATTAATTCATAAATTTCATGGACTGCCCTAGTACAAAAGTGTAACAAGTTACCATTAGAACAATAAGCAGAAAAAAATTCACATAATTTCCTTCGCAATGAAACCAGTCGACTATATTTGGGTAAATCTCTCTATTTTCAACTGTAGCAACTTCTGGAATTCCAGCATTTGAAAAGACTATATTACTGTAATCTTGTAAGTTGCAACATAAGAGATTTTTTTTATCAAACGAGTAAAGTTATACTTGACTAATGTATGTGAGGTTAAATCAGTATTAGTAACTAGTTATTACGTCTAAAAACAATGTAGGATTTGTATAAATATTGGAAATGCAAGAAAGACTTGTGGTAAACACACGACAAAAAATAAAACAATTTCTACTTGCACTCTTCTTCCTTTCCTTGGTTTGATGCAATTGAGCCGAGGGTCCATCGGAAACAGCCTCTCGCCTCTCTACCTCCATGAGGTAATGGTAAGGTCTGCATACACTCTACCCTCCCCAGACCCCACTTAGTGGGATTTCACTGGGTATGTTGTAGTTTCTACTGGCAATGTTGAAAGTACATAGTGTGGGACTACATTGTCCTTTCTCTTAACGCTGACATGGAAGAGTTCGCTCAAACCTAATGTTAAATATTAGGCAAATGTGCTGAATATCATGTGTGTAAGTTCTGCAGAACAAGTAACTACTTTTTTTAGTTTTTTTTTCAAGTGACTACTACCTTTTTCATTCAAAACGACAATCTAATAGGAGTACGTAGAATGCTCCCTTTGCTCAATTACAAGATGCTTTACGACAAGCTAAAGAAAATAAAGGGAAAAAAGTACTTATAGATTCATGCTGACCTCCTACCCAATGCATCCAATGAAGAAAAATTTGTTCTCTAAAAGACAAATAGGAGTTCGAAGATCTTATATACGATGGTGAAAGTTTCAATATCGTCCTAAGCATCTTTAGTGTAGCAGTCGGTCTCTGATATGCAACAATACCTAAGATTACCTAATACATGTGAACGCTTCTGACTACATTTACCTTATATATGACTACTTTTCTAGTAAGCATCTAAATCTCAAGTATTCTTTCACCTCCCCAGTTGATGCTCAAGACTCAGAGAGTTTCACATTAGTTTTATTCACTCTTCCTCTCTTATTACCTACAATTAGCAAATCATAACCAAGATTAAGAGTTACAACTTCAATTGTTTCTGCACTCTTGTTTTTATTCTCTTCAGCAGACATCATCCAATGGTTATTCCTAGCTTGTAAAGTTGTACCCAAACTTTCTTTCCCTTAAATTCCCGATTGTACCTAATGCCTGGAGAGTTGTAATTTTGCCTTTCTGTTTCTGTTTTTATGCTTTCCCTGTTTGACTCCTCCTCTGCTTCGTTTACCTCACCCAATTGATAGGAACCATAAAGAACAACAAAAGTCATTGTGAAACTGGAGAAGGTTAGTAGACGTGTAAACATTGGTTTCAATCTAATTTACCGGAAATAGACTCTCTACCTCTAACATAGGGGTAAGTCTGTGTACACTCTACCCTCCCCAAACTCCACTTTGTGGAATCTAGGTATGTTGTTGTTATCATCCAACTGTGGAAACCATGATTCAAAAATATTATTTTTGTTTCCTTCTAACTGTTATTTTCCTTCAACAGTTTATGGATTCCCAAACTAGGATAAAAGAAACAACAAGAATTAAACTACGAGTAACTCATCAACAATACTTATCAAGAACTGAAGCATAGCTGAATAATTTTATATAGAAACCAATCAATGAAACTCTCTCTATGCACTTCAGCGATCTATTAACAAATCCAACAAAAAAAACGACGGAATTTTTTTATAAGAAAAAATCCAAAATGCCAACATTCGTTTAAAACTAGAAAAAAATGAAGAAAAAAAAAAGTAAATGATATTTGATTAAACAAATCATGGTTCACCGTTAAGAAACAAGTAGAAAAAGAACCTACCCTCTCACCAACGCAACGAGATTTTGTTGTTGGTAGCAATGGCTTCAATAGGAATCTCCACTGCAGACAAAATTACTGTAAATATGAAAATTGCACTGTTTGAGTACTCCGTAAAGAAACAAAAAAAAAAAAGCAAGAAACAGAGTTCAGTCTCTTTACCCGATTTCACTTTCTCTACAGGTGTATTTTTTAGAGAGAAAAATAACAAACAAGGCTATTGTTTGAAATTTTGTAACTTTTCTTCAAGAATACCATAAATTTAAAAATAAATCAGGAAAAAACCCTAGATAGAAGTGCAGGAAAAAATGAATGGAATGGAAGAGATCAGTGGCTGACCCGAAGAAGAAAAGTAAGAAGAAAAGAAAAGGATAAAAAATCCCAAAACTGAAATAAGAAAAAAAAAATAGAGCAACTTTCACATATAGCAAACACAAAATTCATATTTGTATGTTATAACAAAGTTTGCATAATTGCGCTCCATAGCAAACATATATATGTATAATTCGCTATACATATGCAAAAAAAAAAATAGTTGTATAATCTACTTTGGTATACATATACAAAAAGATCAATTGTATAAAGTGAGAGAGACGAGTGAGAGAGCGAGATCTGGGAGAGGGGAGAGAGGGGAACAAAAATATATGTATATATACAATTTTCACGCATTTTATACACTTGCGTTTTTGTATAAAGTGAGAGAGGCGAGTGAGAGAGCGAGATATGGGAGAGTGGCGAGCGAGATCTAGGAGAGGGGAGAGAGGGGAGAGGGGGGAACGAAAATATATGTATATATACAATTTTCTCTCGCTTTATACAAACACAAACACATTTTATACAATTTGCGTTTTTTGTATAAAGTGAGAGAGCGAGAT
>NW_006238985.1:1051780-1102159 GCF_000226075.1 Solanum tuberosum | reverse complement strand
GTTTATTCAATCTTATCAAATAAACAAAAATTTATAAAATCGCATAATAAATTATTCCAAAACTATTTGTTCTCCACTTAAATAATTGTTTCATTTAACTTTAATTTAATAATAAAAAAATTGAACATAAATTGTAGTGTACTAGTCTTTAATATAATCCTTCCACATAGTACGGACAATTTCCTCACGTTGAACTTGCATTTCTTGATCATGTAACCGAGAAGACGAACCAACATTGTTACTTTGAGCCATTTGTTGGTCAATATCATCCGCAACTATATTTTCATGCTCATAGATCATAAATATTTCATCACTTAAACAATTGGTTATGCCGGTTAATTGTTTCAAGTGAATGTTGAAAAGTTTCACAATCGTGAGGGGTGAGTTAAAGTGACTATATGTTGGTGAGAATAATAAATTTTATGTCGCTGAGAATAATAAATTTTTAAAAGTAATGATGTGATTATAAATTTTATTTACATATGAAATAAATGGTTAGTAGATATAAATGTGGGGTTGTTTTAACAAAATATAAACTCATGGATCAATTGTTGTATTAAAATATCTCAAATCATGATATGGAATTATCATATAATTCCATATCATGGTTTTTGGAGAATATGGAATCACATCTCACGATATGGAATCAAGAGATGGAATCAGTGTAAAATCGCATGTCCAAACGTTGATTCCATCTCACGATACCATATCGTGATATGATATCGCATGGTCAAACGCCTGCTAAGAAACAAATAGCGACGCTTAATACACCCAACTTTTATACTACTATACATGAAAGGGCTTAATTAAAGTATAGCTGTTATACTAAAATTAGGTGCAAAAAATCAACGGAAAATGATCAAAACTACCCGTCAACTATTTGAAATAGAGCATATATACCCTTCAATTATATTTTGGCTCAAAACTACCTTTCTCGTCTTACTATTGGTTCACTTCTACCCTTCCATTAGCATTCAATGTGTAAATTATAATGCCACATAAACGTCCACTTAAGCATACTCACCCCACCCCACTAAATGATCCAACATTCCCCTTCATTTCCACCATAGACTCCATAAACAATAATTTCTCGGGCAGTATTTTGGCCGCATCAGACTTCATTTTCTCCGCCAAGATTTTCCCATTCCCGCTACGCCCTTCATCCTTTCTCCCCATTACCACACTCTCAAAACTCTTTTCATTTGGGTCAGCCTTTTATCCAATGTCAATAGCACTGAGATTGCCCAAATATGTTCAATAACAATTGCTCTTTTTCTTCAAAAGCTCTACTGGACAAGTATGAATTTCTTCAATAGAGAATTCAATTGGGTTTGTTAAAATCAGCAACTTGACCTTTAGTGAACAATCATCTTACTGTTCATGGAATCGACGGTGTATTGGAGTTTGGACCATCGATCTCTTCTTGATCACACAATTAGAGCATTAAGGAGAAGACAATTCACCGTTGTTGCTAATGCGTTAATCATCAAACAGACGAAGTTGTTAAGTTCGACTTCTGTTTTCGTTTTTATGGCTTCTAATATAGCTTTGTTCTTATAACCTGACGGATTCTGTTACCGTCACCATGTTGTTCTCCGACGGTGCCGTTTTGGGAATCTTGCTAGAAATGCCATGGGTACTATGATTTTTCAAACTATCTGCTTGATTCTGGAAGCTTTATGTCTTCTTTATCGTCGGCGACAATGGACATCCGTTGTCCAGATGAAAGAAATAACGATTTTACCACCAGTGTTCTGTCAACATCTCAGGCGACAAGGGAGATCTGTTATCCGGATGAGATAATTAATGATTATAACTTATAACTCCAGTATTGTTCAATTTCGTTCGCCGAAGACAAAGGGGTTCCGCTATGATAATGAACGTTTTGACACGGGTGTTCAATTTCCTGGGCCTTGTAACGGGTGGGGATGGATCTGCTTAGGTGGACGTTTATGTGACATTATAATTTACACATTGAATGGCACATCTAACTCCGTTAAAAGGAAGGGTAGAAGTGATCCAATAGTAAGATGGAAAGGGTAATTTTGAGCCAAAATATAGTTGAAGGGTATATTTGCTCTATTTCGAATAGTTAAAGGGTAGTTTCGACCTTTTTCGAAAAATCAATCAGACTATCATGGAAAGGGAATAAACCAAAAATACATAAATAAAAGCAACAATTAGATCAAAAAATACAATTACATTATATAAAAAAAGTTGTTTCATAATTCGGTCATAAGAAAAGAAAAGTTTCATGATTCGTCTTTCTTTAAATAGATAAATTATGATGTATTTTAACATAGAAATTTTCGTTATCATTATAATTTTATCTATCTTTATGATAAAGAAAATTGTATTTATTTAAAATGATCGCACTAACTTGACGACATGTAATATGATAAGAAATCAAGAACAAACCGTCATATTTAACATACATGTTTGGGATAAGGCACAAGTATCCCTAAACTATGACTGAAATCTCAGAGACACACCTTAACTAAACTAAGGTCTTATTACCCCTTGAACTCATTTTTTATATAATTTTGTACACCTTTGGGCTTACGTGGCACACGTCGTCTCCACACAATTGAGGTGCGTGGTAGATATTTGGATACCACGTAAGCCAAAAAGATGTACAAGATTATAAAAAAAAATGAGTTTAGGGGGTAATAGGGCATTAGTTTAGTTAAGATGTGTCTCTGCATTTTCGGTCATTGTCTAAGAGGTACTTGTACCTTTTCCTTACATGTTTGGCAGAACTTAGAGGATTAGGAGACTAGCCAAATACAATTTCACTTACTTGACAATCTTTTTCTCGATTATAGATTTATTTGATCTACCTATTAATCATTCATTTCATCAACTATGAAGGCTGCAAAAAAAAATATCTATTAAGAAAACAATAAACAAACACTATAGTTACGTGGGTGTGTATGTCCTACGAATACCTTTTGTTCAATGAGGGAGGGGTCACAGCTTTTCCACTAGCTTAGTTTCATAAGCGGGATAAGTTTAATAATCGGAAAAGAGTCATATTTGTCTTTGTATTCTCACAAAAAAAAATTATATTTATCCTTTGTTATATTTTTTTGATATACTTGTCTCTGCAATTTAACCCGCAATCGCTACCTTTTTTGATATATTTGTGTCTGCAAACCAATCTGCATCCACTGCCGTTTGAGTGCTCACAGGGTAAAAACTCAACTTCTATGCAATAACTCACAAATCATATAGGAGAGGTAACTCGCCCAGAAGGCAAATTCCTTACTTTCGCTGGCAAGGGGTTTCAAACTCGAGACATCCAATATGAAAGTTCCAAGCTCAAACCACTGGGCCGCACTGAAGGGTAACCTCGAATTTAAATATGTGCCTAAAATTGGATGACAAAAACAAATATATTAAATAGTTAAGTTTCATTTATAAAATATTTTATTTTTAAACAATATTTTATGTTTTTTTAAAACTCAAAGTGCCCATGTAATTAATTAATTAGTTGTTTTGCCACATCAGTGAGTATATTATAATATCCTTTTTTTTTGCTTTGCCAATTATCAAAAGAAAAACCTAGTAAGACGATTTTTCAATAGGTTAAGTATTCAATTAAAATACCTATCTTAATTGAAGTAACTGAGGGCCTGGATGAGTTTATAGAAAGTAACAAGTTAAAAATTACAAGTAGACAGTAGTTTACTTTTGAATTTTAACTTATTTTAAAATTTTGTCCTAAAGATGGATGCTTAAAAACACTTTATAATCTTTTAAGACACTTTTAAAATCAAAACTACTGAAAAGTCAAAAACACCTAAAAATAAGTTAGTCCAAACGGATAGTAAGTCCCTACTTTTAAATATCTCTCTACATATTCCGTCTTTCTTTTGTACATATTAGTAAGAAGAAAGACTTAAAGTTACACATGAAGTTGTCTCGAATTTTCAAACAGACATTTTAACTATGTGAGTGTCTTATTACCCCCTAAATAATTTTGAAATGATATTATTACATCATTTTTTGATCAATATTAGATTTTAAAAGGCAAGTGATATCACACACCAATCATTACGTGACACATATTAATTTAATTTAAAATATAATATTTTTTTCTCTCTTTTACTTTTTGACTTATTTTATTTTTATTACTTCTTAAATTTCACTTCACCTTCCACCTCACCCCACGCCCCACCCCATCCCCACCCCACTTTCAAGCTGACCTCCACCTTCCATTTTCTTTCTATTTTTCTTTCTTTCTTTCTTCTTACCTCTCACTCTCATCCTTTCCCCTTTCTTTTTACCTCTCACTCTCATCCTCTCCCACCCATGTCAAGTTGTGTCCCTTTTATTTTTCTAAGAAAATTCAAATTTTTGAAGGTATCATCAATTAATTTGTCTTATTTTCACATAACTTCAAAATTAGAAATAATAACTATGAAAGAATCAATGAATTCCCCAAAAATTGAAAGAGCTTGATTGAAATCTGAATAAAAAGGTTAAATGATACCTCTTAATCATCTTGAAATCTAATGAGTTTATCAAATTGTTCGAAATGTTAAAAAAAATAGATTAAATTTTAAAATTGAAGAGACTTAAACTAATAATAGTTTTAAAAAAGAAGAAGGTGAAATTGTGGTAAAAATGGTGACGTTTAAAGTGAGGAGTTTTAATTGAGTTGACAATCAATTTTGAAGAAGAAAGAGAGAGGAAAAATAACAAAGAAAAAAAAGTTAAAATAATAAGAAAAACAAGAATTATATTTTATAACAAAATACTTATAAAAATAAGGTTATATTCATTATTTTAGGTTGCTCACGTTCTTTAAAGAGAGTGCATACACTTTATTATGTCCGGTGGACAAAAATGATGTAATAATATCAATTCAAGACTATTTAGGGGATAATAGGACATCCGCATAATTAAAATGTATTTTTTAAAATTCGGATAACTTCAGGTGTCACTTTATATTATTTCTCTAGGGAAAAGGCAAAACTGCCCCCTAAACTTGTCCCGAAAAGTCAGTTACACGCTTAAACTATTGTGACGACCTATTACACACCTTTACTATTTAAAAATGAATTTAATACCACCCTGAGATGTGTAACACCACTCTCACAGCATGTAGTGTATTACATTCGTTGCCACGCCAATTTTTATAATTTCTTATATTCTTTTTGTTTTATTTTCTTTATTAATTAACTTTCTTTTTGTTAACTCTATTTTACACTAATTAATCTCTAATTAATTATTAAAATTCTCTAATAATTATATATTCTTTATCACTAAATCCCACCCACTTTATCTCTAATCTCATCGGAGAAATCATTCATTTGAATTTATACAAGAATTTTCTTTGTCTTCTCCGGCGAAGAACAACCAACCCATCACCACCATAAGTCCACCTCCACAACGCCATTTTTTCTTCTTTTTCGATGAACCATCAGCCACCAAACAACCACTCAAAATTCAAATCAATCACCAACAAACACCAAACCAGACCCCTTACCTTATCCCTTTGCGATTTTACTCTTTTGATTTGTTTTACAGGTGTGTCGGCAAGCTCAAAACTTCAGCCATGGCTCCCATGAAGTTCCAAAGAGCTCCACACTTTCAGATCTGAATAACCAACAAATAATTTGAACAACCAACAACACCACTACTACACTCACGTCATTGTGAATTTTTGAGGTTGTGATGAAAATTAAAGAATGAAGAAGAAGAGAGTAATGCATGGGATGGAATATTTTGATTTTTTAATTCTTTTTCTAAAGGGTAATGGGAGGGGAAGGAAAATTTTGATTTTTTTAATTTTTTTTTTAACTTTAATTTTTTCTGATGCACCAGTTTTTTTTTTTTTTTTTTTTTTTTTGCCACATCAGTTTTAGGGAGTAAATAAATTCAATTTTAAGTAGTAAAGGTGTGTAATAGGTCGTCAGGATAATTTAAGAGTGTAACTGACTTTTTGGAAGAAGTTCAAGGGGAAATCTATGTCTTTTCCCTATTTCTCTATTAGTAAATGCACTATCATCATTCATCATACATGCATTATGATTCACATGTACGAGTATGACATGTCATTTATTTCTATACCTAATTAAATATTTAAAATTGATATGAAAACAAGTTATATACACGGTAATATTCTTTTCTATAAAAAAATAGATTATTCACATAAAAAAAATTGTTGTGACAAGTTTTACCAAATACACTCAAAATTCACATAGGGTTCTGGTAAACTCTATACCTTTTACAATTGAGATGATTGTTTCAAATTTTATCAAAAATACATAAATATCTTGCTAACGTAATTATGAAATAAAATAAATTAAAACGAGTCCATGCATAGGACTGGAGAGTAGAAAAATCGCACGAAAAGTTTTCTAATGAAAGGCTTGAGAATCTTGTGAGAAGTTACCAATATATTACTATTATTAGATTAGAATAAATAAATTTAGAAAGTTTAGTGGAAAAAGTGGTTGATTAATTTATTTTTTACACCAAGGTATCTGATAATATTATTTGTAAAACGTTTTATACTCTTATTACTCTACATAAAGTGGCAATTATTCTAAATTTATCTCTAATACTAATTATAGGCTCAAAAATGTCTCTAACCTATTATAAATGGTTCAGAAATGTCCTCCTTCCACCTATTGGTTTAAAAATGCCCTTAACGTTTTTTTGGGCTCAAAAATGCCGTTTAATTAACAGAAATCTAATGTGGAATTTAACTGAACAAGTGGCCAAATTTCATTGGTCCATCTAATTTTTTTATCAAATAAAATAAAATAAACCCCACCCAGCCCAAACCCGTTTCACTGTCAATTTAATTTTTTTCTCTGTTTTTCATCCTCTTCTTTCCTTCTTTAAGAAAGAAAACTTCCAATCCAAAACCCAGTGTATTTGTAAAGTCTTGTTATTTAAAAAACCAGACATACAGATTAAACAAGATGAAAACAAGCAATTAAAATATTTTCATACGATGATATAAACCCATATGTATGAAGTTTGAACTAATCCTAAATTTATAAAAAATTCTATCTTTAATCCTTTTTAAAAGTGATTCAGTAGAGATGATAAGCAAACAAAAGTTTAAATCTCCATGTGAAAGGAACAAGCAAATAACGGGAGGTATAAAAATCAAAAGACACGAAAATTGGGATAGATTTATCAAAAATGGCTTTGAGTGTAAGGTTTATTTGATTTATAAAAAGAAAATTATGTGGGCCACTTATTTTAAACTACCTTAAAAATTAAAATAATAGTTAAATTCCACATCAGATTTCTGTTAACTAAATGGTATTTTTGAGCCTAAAGAAAACGTTGAGGGTATTTTTAAACCAATAAATGAAAGGAGGGCAATTTTGAACCATTTATAATAGGTTAAGGGCATTTTTGACCCTTTTCCCTTTATTTTAATTGTCGATTACATCTATACCAAGATAATTAAAGAGAGTGTTTCTGTTTCACGTTGTCTCTTCGACGGAATATTGTTCCCAACTAAAATACTCGGTATAAATCCATCTTGTTTATATTTATTGGTCGAGTGTTGTCAAGTTTTATTTTTTGTATTGTTATTATTATTCCGTTCGTTTTTATTTATATGTTGTCTTCATTAAAAATAGACGGTCATTAATACTTATCATATCACAAAATCAATATTCCCTTTGTTTTTATTTATATGTCATAATTTTAGATTTTACATCCTTTAAGAACTATGGAAGTTTAACAATGTACTCTTATTTAGTTATTATGTGGAAGTCAAGTTTTCAATAAATGAACATAAATAAATTTATTTTGATTAATTAAATTGACCAATGGACATGAATTAATCATTTAGTTTTCATATGTTAGTCAAATTCATAATTTCAAGACTAATAGCTCCCAAGGGTAAAATCGGAAGAATAATGTCATTTATGCATTGATCTTGTGAACTGACAAATATTAAGTACCATTTGTTTTTAGTAAGGACGATATATAAATTGGAACGGAGGGAATATATAAATAATATTATTCTTCTTATTTTACCCCCTTGAAAGTATGACTTTAACCAATAAAGAAAAACTAAATGATTAATTCATGTTCATTGGTCAATTTAGTTAATAAAAATAAATTAATTTATGTTCATTTATTGTAAACTTGACTTCAAGAGAACACTAAATAATGGTAAAATAGTAAACTTACTTTGTTTCTTAAGGAACATGAAATCTAAAATCGCGACATATAAATAAAAGAAAGGGAAGATATTTTTTACTTTTTTCTTCGATTTTAGTATCACCAACCGTTTTAATTGCTTCAATATTGCATTATTTTATCTTCGCTATATGTTTTCTTTGTTATTATTTTCAGCATGACCTTTTTCGCTATTGTATTTGCTTATATACTTATTTTTATATACTTTAGCTAAGTCATAAGTCTATTGAAAATGACATTTCTATAACTCCATCTTTATAAGAAACCAATAAAATTGCGCACCCTAAAAATTTCAAATTCAATTAAAAAATTACACTAGATTATTTTTGTTGTGATTTTTTCCTATTAACACTCACACTGCAGAAAGGTCTTTAAATATTAGTAACGACAATCAGCGTGCATCAAATAGTCAAAAAGTATAAGAAGAGGAAGAAAACACAAGAGATTTTTCCCACCGACACTAGATTTACAAGAAACTCCTTGGAAGTTACAAAATATAATTTATTTCATCATTATCATAAAACAGGTTGTGTCCTTTTCAATGAAAATATTACTGTGAATTAGAAAAGTGTACCATTTTAAAATTTAATATTTTTCGAAATCAAATTTTCAATAAAGAAATATAAAGTAGTAATTTATTTTGATTAATCGATCTGATCAATGAACATAAATTAATTATTTAGTTTTCTATGTTGGTAAATTCATACTTTCAAAACTAAGAGCCCGTTTGAATTGACTTTAAAAAATAGTTTTTAAGTTAAAAATAAAAAGTTAAACGTAAGTAACGTTCAAGTCAAAAAATAAAAACTAGTGGGAGACCTACTTTTGATTTTTAACTTATTTTAAGTCATTTTTAACTTTGTCAAACATTTCCTAACTTATTTTAAGTTATTTTTATATTTGTCAAATACTCCAAAAGTAAAAAAATTGACTTAAAAGTAGATTTGACCAACTTTTAACCCAATTCAAACACCCTCTAATAATTCTCAAGGGTAAAATAGGAAGCATAATACAATTTATGCATTGATTTTGTGAAATGACAAATATTAAGGACTGTCTATTTTTAATAAGAACGACATATAAATATGAAGAAAGTAGATTGTAGAGTAATTATTACTCCCTTTGTCCAACAATAGTTGTCCACAATGATTGACATAATGAGTTTATCATTTTACCCATATTAATTATGAAATGAATAAATTAAAAATTTAAGATTTTTAAAAAGTTTTATCTTTTCTAACGTAATTAATTGAGGGTATAATATATATAAAAAATTATTCTTTTTTAATTTGTCAAAATAAATAAGTAAAAAATAAAATAAACAAGTCATTAGGGACAAAGTTCACATGACATAAATATGAGCAAACAATGTTAATATTTCCACATAGACAAAAGAGAAGTGCACAACTTCCAAGAATATGCAAAACCTTGAATTTTCCAAGAAAATATTAGTAGCTTGGTGAAAAAGTTTACTCAACAAATACATAATCCAAAAATAATAAGGCGTGTCTCTTTTCAATAGGTTTTATTTCTAGTTTCAATAAAACAATGACAAAGTTCCTTTCATTGGCCTTTGGTGTATGTGTAGTCGTGTCGACAATGATGCTGATATACTTGGCTTTTAATAGAAAAAAAATCGAATCTTGGATTAATTGTGTCACACATTAGTTTATCACTATAATGAAATAATTAGATAAAACATAACACATATTGAACCTACTAAAAACATCACCTAAGATGGGAGAGTTTGAAAGTTACGGATTATGTTAGATGGTTAGTAATTAACAGTTGAATGTTCATTCAATTTTTTGCGAAAAAAAATTATGATTGTACTTGGACCTTCTTTCCTATCATTGGTATTAATATTATTTTTGTAGTTTCTTATTTTTCGATTTTGATTATTATCTTCTTCTTTTTTGTGTGTGTTTTGATTATCACATTATTTTATAGACATTATTATTCCTTCTGTTGTACGTTATGGTTGCTTCTATTTCACGTTATGTTGTTTTTATTGCTTTGATTTTTGTATTCCCTATTTCAAATTGGTTCAAAAATGTGTTTATCTTAAACTGAGAATCTATTAGAAACAACATTTCTATATCTACACAATAGAAGTAAGGTTTTTGTACATTTTACCTTTTTCAAACTTCACTTATATAAATACACCGTATATATTATTGTTATTGTTGTATAACAAGAAAACAAAGCATCCTAATCTCCGGTCTTGTCATTGGCGTTAGTTTTTGTGTTTATTACTTAATTAAGTACTGCTAAGTACTTTTTTGTTTTTTCCCCCTCATTGGAGTGGAAATTTTGATTTTATTATTTTACTTCTATTTTTTTTTAAATTATTATATTTACTTTATAGTTTACATCAAGACTTTTTTGTTAGGATTCAAATTTGTTAGTCTCTTTCACGCTGGTTGGTTGTCTTCATTACCAAACGCGTTGGTTTTATCTAATTTTTCAATCTCAAAATTTAAGAAAATATGGTGTTTTAGATCAAAATTCAAATATAGAAAGACTTGCATAATATACATGATTAATGTATGATCATGGGTTTCTTATGTATGGTTGATTATTAATAGACTTTCATATATGGACTAAAGATTTGAAAATGACCAAATTCATGTTCATTTCATTAGATATTTTTTATTTGAACTATGTAATTACAAAAAATTCTACTTAAAATATCACTTATTTATAAACATACATGTATAGTCCATATATGAATGTCTGAATAGTCCGTTTATGGTCATCAAAATCACTTAATTTTAATTTTAATTTAATTTAAAGATGTAATTCAATTTTGTCTGATTAGTTTGGTCATCCAATTTTACCTGGTTAATTTTCTAATAATTTAAACTAAAATTACAATTTTTGTTAACTATTTAATGACGTAGCAACTTTAAATATCTCTTAAAAAATTATTTTCAAAACTACGATCAATACTTAGATATTTTTAAGCATCCAACCCAATGCTTGTAATAACATTCAACTAACACAAGGGCACTTATGATCAATGAAGTAGGTTGAACCAAGAATATGATATGATGGTCAATGAAATGAGTTGGTTCCTGGTGAGAGGTTATAAATATTCCGTGAAATCAATCGAGGTGCACCCAAGCTAAGATGGATACCACGATTAAAAAAAGAACTCGATTAAAAGAACATGTAATATATATATATATATTTTAAATATATTTTTATCCTATTAAATTAATATAATTTGATGAAAGTAACCTAAACACCCTTATTTTATCATAATATTATTAATACTCTCCTTTCCCCACATTAGTTGTCCATCTTACTGTAAATTCTGGATCCGACTCCTCTCCATTATCCCTTCCCTCCATTTCGTCATGTGCACGTCTAGATGAGAGATATGTGTCTTATTTAAGAATATATTGTAATTCTTACCAAATTTAGAGAATAGTTTTCTAAAATTAGTTGACTTAACTATGGTTATGATATTTAATAATATAATATAATCTTGACCTTTAAATTTTAAATAATACACATGTCTCTCATCTAGACGTATACTTGAGGAAATGGAGGGAAGTCAGATCTGTGTAAATTATTATCTCAAGTTACTTGTTAATTTACAAAATCAAAATAAAATTAATGTATTTTTTTCTATTTTACCTTTATACTTTATGGCACTAATACCCGCATTATATCTTAACAAAATGAATAACTACTCCTTATGTTCAACAATACTTGTTCATTATTGACTTTGCACACTTCTTAAGAAATTATAAACAGAAGTCGAGTTGCATATCGGTCGGTTCGGTTTTGAAGTTTATCTGTTTGGCTTATTGGTTACCGGTTTGTAGAGATGCTAAACAGTTATAGAACCATAAAGATATTGACTTATTAGTTATTTGTTTATCGGTTTTTTATCGTTATCGGTTCGGTTATCGATTTAACCGTTTAGATTTGACACAAAAAAAGAAACATTGAAAATCACTTAGAAACAAGGTGACAAGTCAAATAAACAATGCACATGAGTTCATAAGTTATATCTTGCTAAAAAACAAACACTTTTACATTGTAGAATAACCAAGTGTTTGAGACAACCAAAAATAAAAGTAGGAAACCAAACTCTAAGCCAAACACTTTATATACAAAATGATATAAATATAATTATTTAATTTACTATCGGGTTATCGGTTAACCCGTTAAGAAAAAACTTCAAACCGTTAAGAACCAATAACCTGATAACAAAAAAAATCAAAACCGTTATCAAAACTGCAACCAATAACCCAATAACTTTTTTTCAGTTCAGGTTATCGGTTTCGGTTCGATTTTGAACAACTCTAAATACCTTTCTATTATACTACTCTTTGAATAAAATAAATATAATATCTTGAAAAATGTAATAATATAGTTGATAACTATTATTGAGCGGAGGAATACTATATAACTAGGAGTCGCAAATACGCGTGCATTGATTATGTGTCTAGCGGCAGTTCCACAAAGTTTGGGTTGATTAGATCCTCTATATTCTTGTAACTAAACTTTCCTCGTATTTTTCTAAGTTCACGCGGTAGGTAATTCATCGTTGCCTACTAATTCTGGTTATTTTCTTGGATTTTTCTTCTTCAAATCTTGAAAGCCCCCATTTTTCCAAGTTGTGGATTTGATTAATCAGTAAAAGCAACAATATTTTATTCAAGATTCTCTTCTTTTAATGCAGAAGACGACATTGACTTAAACAAGTAAGTCTTTCAGTTTGAATTTTGAATAATAAACACAACCACACATAGCACCCACAATGTGTTTGTGTTAATGTCTAAGAGAACTACACACCCTTTGTGTTTGACAATATAAATTAATTGGATATATATGAAGCTTCTTACCTGTTTCCTGCTAATTTTGGGGTCATTATTTCTAATATAAGACTATAGTTGTTAGCAGTTGAACGTTACCTTCTAACATATTGTGCAGGACTATTGGTATCACTCCCAAATTGGACTTTGATGGTACAGAAACGGAATATCAATCAGGATAATGATGAAAACTCTGAGTTTCCATCTAGGGAATCTAAGCGCCAACATCCTTCTAATGCGTATGTTGAATAAAGTTTCTGTCTTTCATCTGTTTTTTTGTGAATTTGGGTTGCATTGTTCTGATTGGTGTTTTTTTTTTCACAGGTTTTTTTCAGGGTTAAGGAGTTACTCTTCTCCACAAGAACTTGCACTAAGGTTGGAGCCCTCAATCCGAAGCTGGGTAAGATTCTACTTGCTAAGCAAGAAAAATACTACTAGTATTATATCTTTCTGTTTGTAGGAGAAATACAATTTAGTCTTCAAGATTGTGCAAAGGGACAGAATTCGTTAAATTTTGATAACCTCATGAGCCTTTTTTGATTGGAAAAGTTCATTTGGTTAGTGAATATCAGGTTAAAGCCTGGACTTCCTTGACATTTGACAAGATATCTTCACATTTGTTCATCAAGTTGCATTTTACATTTCTGTAAGTTTTGTCTGCATATTGATAAGTTACAAGGTTTTCTCAGATTGCTTGCATCCGAAGTGTTCTTTACCTTTTCTTAATCCTTTTTGCCAGCCATTGAATATCTGTAGTATGTATCTCAGAAGATTCCTTTCTTCATCGTTTACTTCTCCATCTTGGTGATCTTTCCTTTCTGCTGATTGATCTTGATTGGAGGATTGTTATCGGATTGTGTTATTAGTGATATATGATTTAGTCCTTGTTCAATTACTGTTGGACAGTACCAGGCCATGTGAATTCTGCCGGTATACAGAGTGCCAGTGAAATTGTCATTCACAGGGCAAAAGCTTGAAGTATTTCTGTTCAATTCCCAATTGGAGTAGTCTTGAAAATTATTGCTATATGGAAGCTAAAATTAGTTATTGTCAACAGAGAGGAGTATTTTGTTTTATTTATTTTTACTTTGATTTGTCTTGTGTTAAAGTTTCCATGTTTATCATCCTTGGTTTTCTTAAATGGTGATAGGTGCGTGAAGAGATTGAGAGAACACTTCAATCTACCCTGAGGTCAGTTCTTGCACAATGAGGAATTATGTTGTTTTCTTAACTATAAACTTACCATTCTCTAAGCATCGGAATGAATGTGTTGGTTGATATTGGTATACAATGATTTACAAAGGGATTTCTTTTGGTTGTTGCAGATCCTCACTTAATGATGACAAGACTTCTCAATCTAGGGCTATTCAGTTACTTTTTGACGATATTCTCCCTTCTTCCCTTTTCACGGGCAGTAATGTATCCAGGGACAATAGGCCCATTAAAGTTCTCTTGCATGATGCTAGTTCGAACCAGAGAATAACATCTGGACCGTTATCTTCGGCAAAAGTTGATGTGGTTGTTCTTAATGGGGAATTTAACCCCAACGATCTAGAAGACTGGAGTGAGGAAGAGTTCAGCAAAAAGGTTATTCGTGCAAGAGAAGGAAAACGTCCATTATTAACTGGAGATTTAATCATTCAGCTAAGGGATGGTGTGGGATATCTGGGTGATATCAGCTTCACTGACAATTCAAGCTGGGTAAAGAGCAGGACCTTTAGGTTGGGACTGAAATTGATTAACCGCTCTGGTGAATTTAGGGTCAGAGAAGGAGTTAGCAAGCCTTTTACTGTGAGAGATCATCGTGGGGAGGGTAAGTTCTTTTTACCTGCCCTTATCTCCATTAACCTGTTAATAACACCCTGCAAAGCGGAAGAAGAGGACAGTTGGGTAGAAATTTGCTTAGCTTTGCTATATTATCCACTTCTACTTTCCTCATGCAGATTTGAGTATCCATTTTGTTGAGATGTTGCTCGTAGTACAACTGATTTCCAGTCTTTGCGCATATTATTTTGATGTAATATATCGGACTGACATTGTTTTATTTTCTTATTCCTTTGGTTTAGCTTATAAGAAGCATTACCCTCCCACTTTGGATGATGAGATCTGGCGGTTGGAAAAGATTGCCAAAGATGGTGCTTCACACAAACGGTTGAGTAATGAAGGAATATCATGTGTGAAAGAGTTCCTACGGCTGTTTGTCACTGACCCATCTCTTTTACGTAAGGTAAGGTCATCCTTAATTACATTAAGAATGTTGTCTTTGGTCTGAAGTCGACCTTTTATTTATATAAAGTTTGTTTTTGGTGTCATCTAAATTATAGATGCTGGCTTGTGGGAACAACATATGGGAGAAAATAACTGAACATGTGAGCACTTGTCCGTTAGACAACAGCGAGTGGTACATCTACAACGCCGGAGAAAGTATTGTACTTCTGTTCAACTGCATCTATGAACTTGTAGGTGCAATTCTTGATGGACAAAATTTCCAGTCCATTGACAAATTAGATGTATTTCAGAAGGTCTGTACTCTGTATCCCACATAGATATTTATTTGTTTCCTTACTGTAAGAGTTAAGAAGCTGATGATATTCTTATAACTGCCAGCGGATGGTGGAAGACTTTAAGCGTAGTGTTTATAAAAATTTGAATTGTCTAGCTCCCCTTGAGGACCGTTCTTTGATTGGCCAAGCAGCCCTTACATCCAATCTGCAAAATGGCCTTTCTCATATTCCTAGTTCAAGCCAACAGAATATGAACTACTCAGATGAGCAAGGTATGAACCATCAAATCTTCTTCTGCAGTCATATGCCTCTTTTTACCATTTATTTTTCCATTTTCTTTTATTGTGTGTTTCTTTTAATCTTTTGGTCGTGTGGTGTGTGTGTGTGGAGGGGGTGGGGGGGGGGGGTGTGTGTGGGGGGGGGGTGGGGGGGGGGGGGGGTGTGTGTGGGGGGGGGGGGGGGGTGGGGGGGGGGGGGGGTGTGTGTGGGGGGGGGGGGGGGGTGGGGGGGGGGGGTGTGTGTGGGGGGGGGGGGGGGGGTGGGGGGGGGGGGGGGTGGGGGGGGGGTGGGGGGGGGGTGGGGGGGGGGGGGGGGTGTGTGTGGGGGGGGGGTGGGGGGGGGGGGTGTGTGTGGGGGGGGGGTGGGGGGGGGGGGTGTGTGTGGGGGGGGGGGGGGGGGTGGGGGGGGGGGGGGGGTGTGTGTGGGGGGGGGGGGGGGGGGTGGGGGGGGGGTGGGGGGGGGGGGGGGGGGGGGGGGGGTGTATGGCAAGAGTATGCTTTTAACCAAGCATTTTGATACATCTGATTGTGCATAACTTAGTTGTGTTCTTGAAAATATTTTCACTTCTTAGGAGCTAATATTGAACTTCTTTTAGTGTCTAAACCATCTAAATATTACTCCCTCTGATTCAATTTGATTATCTAGTTTTGACTTGACACGAAGTTCAAGAAAGTAAAGACAACAAATTGAAACGGAAGCAAGTATAACTTAAAAGACCTGCATTTACCTACCCTCCCATTCCAGGTGGTAGTTCCTTTTGGAAGGGCTCTTTGGACCAATTTTTTTTGTTATTCCTCTTTTTTGCCTGAGAAATGATTTTATGACTATAAAAATGTGTTCTGCAGGTCAAGTGGAGTTCCAGAGCAACTCTGATCATGCCACAATTTCATCACCGCTAGCCTACACAGCTCAACAGGATAGTCCAACTGCAGTGTCCATGCCTGAAAGCTTTCATGGAATGCAAGCATTTAATTCGACCTTGGCAAACAGTTTCTTGGTTGGTGATCCCTGCTCCAGTATCTACCCTGGTGATTATGATTGGGGTTCCAATGGTTCATTTGATTCACTAGGGATGAGCGATTATCTACCTCCCAACAACAATTATCAGTTTGAGACACCAGTGTGGCAAGGGAATGGATTGTTAGCGAGTTCAAGTGTTCAGCCGGTGTCACCTAATATTGGCATTCACATCACAAGACGTGGAAATCCTAGAGCCATTTGGTGCACAATCCGTGCTGTCCTGAAATGGAAAACATTGGTTAAGCGAAAGTAGCTATTTGAAGGTGGAAAGGCTTTTACAAGTAGATATCTGAAGTTTGTTCGAGATATAACCAGGAAACTTCACCTCCATCTCTCAGCCTATTCTTTGAACTCTTGGGTATTTTGAAACATAAATATATTTATATGTCCATTACATATAGCATCCATCGTATATATGTGAGTAAATTGTACATATAGTAAGGTTTTTGTCAGGATGAAGGTGCATGTAGGATAAATTTTCTTGCAGAAACAGTAGCAAGATATCAAATGTTATGCTACCGCAAATGCCATCGTCCTTGGAGGAGTTTAGTGCTACCTCTTTACTAATAGTACTAGTAGTTTTCTTGTGTGTTTTCTGCATCAGATGTAATAAATGGTGCTTGTACAGGAAGTAATATTATTACCTTAATTATTAGTTTATAATAATGAGATGCTATGTCAATTGTTGTCAGCTGTATCCTTGGAGCTCGTCTGGCCCCATTGTACATTTTCTGTCATTACACTTCGTGGTATATAAACATATAGCTGTACATTACCTAATTGTTGGGAATCTTAGTAACTCGGTTGGCTGACTATTTGAACTTTCATCTTAAGGTGAAGGTTCAATTTCTTATCTTGTAATCCGTTTCCCCTTTCCCTACCCCCCAATTTTATATTTTTAAAAAGTGTTTATCTAATATTAGTGTTGGACATAAACCTTTTTTAGTTTGGGAGTCGCATGCTGGCATTTCCAACCTTACCCTCTATTTACTCTCTAAAATAGAGTTTTCTATTTTTTCAGACAATTAACTTCAATCCAATTCTCTATTTTAGTCTCTAAAAAATAATTTTCTTCTCTCTTCAATATTATATTATTATTTCTATCTTTTTTTTTCTTTATTTCATTATATCAAAATATAGAAAATAAAGAGTAAAATAGAAGTGAATTGGAGATGGTCTAATAAAAGAACGATTTGATGTTTTTAACTATGAGTTTAACTGCTTTGTTGGGGGCTCAAGAATCAAGTGACAATACTATCACAAACTTTCACTTAATGCCACATATGTCCTATCTTTTACATTATGAACCCCTCGAGGTATTTTTGTAAACTTTCCAACAACCACATAATATTATTGGCCAAAACAATATCTTACGGTAGCTTTCCATATAAAATTTGAGTAAAACTAAATGGCACGACACTTTTTTGACGCGATCTGGCATGACACTGCGAAATGATACAAATAGCCTTTTAGCTTTTGGCTCCAAAACCACCTAAATTTCCCTCCAAAAAAAAAAAAGAAAATCACCTTTGACAAATTTTTTTTATTTACTTTACTCATTTTATTTCATTTACTTGACTCTTTCAATATCTTTACTTTCTTTTTTACTTAATTCACTTTATCTCTTATTCTATAGAATGTTTCTTAATTTTTTTATGTTTGGTTGGCTTAAATATTTTAGAAAATATTTCTCAAATAATAATTTTTTCCTTACCTCACTCCGTACCCCGACCCTCCCCATTCAAAAAAACAAAATTTTTAAAATCTTCTTTTTTAAAAAAAAAAATCAATTTATTTTGTTACTACACCCAAACTAGCCCCTCCCCCAACAAAAAATAATTAACAACTTAAAATTTTATTTTTAAAAAACAGTTCAAAGTTAGATTTTTTCGATTTTTTACCCCTCTTAACTCCTGACAGTCCACCCCCACTTTCCACAAAAAAAATTAAAATTTGACCCCCCAAAAAATTTTTTTGAAAAATTTTATTTTTTTAAAAAAATAATCATTTTATTCTTTTATATATATGTATATTGAAACTATTCGTGCTTTGTGCGGTTGTAATGAAAATTAATAAATTAATTTATTTTATCATTGATAAAAAATAATTCTATGAATTACTAATAAATTTTTAATTATAATGAAATAGTATGGAATATTTATATTCATGCCAGTGACATAAAAGACAATGTAAATTTTTGCCTTCATATGAAACATGATATGTTTTTTCAATATGCTAAATAGACTTTATATTCATATGGTAAAACATACAATTTAGAGGTCATATTTTGAAACAACAATCTATGTATTAAGTTGAAAACAATACATTTTTTTGTTTAAATCTTATCTATCTTTTGAGTACTCGATCATTTATGATAACATCAATTTTGATATTATTTTTTTAAAACTTTCACGTTACGTCTTTTTCATCACATTTGTTTACTATTTATATATTAAAGAAATATTTTCTAAAATTATAACAATGAAACAAATAGGAGTTATGAATAATATTTAAGAGTAGAAGTTATAAAGAAGATAAGAAACATGAGTTATCATAACTTTAATATATAATATTATTATGACATTAAGTACATTAATCGTTGTGCATTGATTTTATTTGTAAAATAAATAAATGACTGAAAATATAGTGGGTAAAAATCAAAAAAATAAGAAAAAGGATAAATAAATTTATTGCATAAAAGACGTGTCATGTTACAATCTCATCAAAGACCACAATTAAATAATATATAGGCATAAATTTTTAGAATTATGTAGCTACGACATAAAAAATAATAATCTACATTATTATATTCACAAAGTAATAAAAAATGAAAAGAAAACTTCTAAATACATTTCAAGCAAAAAAAGAATAGCGACAAAAATAAATTGTTACATATGCATAAGAATAAACAACGATGTCATGTAATAATTTATTTCATCATATAACTTATTCTCATAATTCTTTTGTTTGAAATAAGATAGTTATATTAATTATGTTTTACAATAAAAAGTAGGATCATATAGGACTAAATGAGTAATGTTGTCAATATGTGTACTTAAGTTACTATAAATTACAAGTCAAAGTAAAAAAAATCTCTAGTAAAAGTAATTCCTAACTATGCTTCAAAAATATTCTTCTAAAGCCTTCAAGAAAACATACAATAAATAAATAAAGGAGAAAGCAATACAATACAAGAATCACTTTTACAATTTTCATTATCAAATAAATATGAATTCAATAAATCAATTCAAGATAAATTATTTAATTATAATAATATAAAACACAAAAAATATAAATAATTGTTAATATGGTACTGTTTTATGTATGGTATTTATGATATTTATATTCCCATCATGTCAAATAAAAAAATAATTATATTAAAAAAGGAAAAATAATTTAAACTATACTCGTAAGTTATGAAATTATCAAGACTAAAATTAAAGGGTATGAGTTATGAGTAGTTATTATTTATAAATATAGTAAATTATAAAAACTTAAAATATTAGAAGTTATATTTGTCATTTTATAATAAGAAAAAGGGCACAAAGAAATTCTCGACGAAAACGATGTCAAATAACTTGAGTATAAATTTAACTACCTTATACGTGCTCTTAATAACAACAATTGCATGAATAATGTAAAAATCAAGCTAAAAAGATATCAAGAAAATATATAATAAATAAATAAATAAAGGAGAAAGTAATACAATACAAGCAACATTTCTACAACTTTCATTATAAAAAAATATGAATTCAATAAATCGATTCATCAATTCATAATTCTTCGAACCCTTATCGTTATCGATATTCATTTCACAAGCCGGTCTGCATTGAAGAATTTTATTCTTCTACTACTTTAAATATGAAATAATAGAATGATCATATTTATAAAGATAAAATGATGGAATATCACACGGTGTTTTAAATTTTAAATTAAATATTTAGGAGATGAATATGAAAAGTATGAGTTATGAATATTATTTAGAGTAAAAATGGAATAAATGAGTTGTGAATGTAAGACTTTAATAAAGCAAATAAAGGAGGAATAAAAACAAAATAAAGAAGAGATGAAACAGTGCTTAATGTCTATAGTTACGGGAAAACTATTTCATGAAAATGGATAACAATCTTTGTTGTTTAAATGAATCTCAAGTAATAGTTTTAAATTTTCTAATAAATTATACAAATAGAAAACATTAAGAAAAATGTCAAAAATTATAAATGAAATTGGATTTATTTTAACAATCATACTAATTTATTGTGTATAAATTATTATATTAATTATTATATTTATTAATGAAAAATTGAGATGTCACTCCAAATTCCAATCATGCATTCTACTTTCTTAATTACATTCAATTATTCTACTTTAATTAAGAAAATAGGGGAAAATAAAGAAAAATATCAAAAAAAAAAGAGAAAAAAAAAGATAAATATGAATGGTGGCCTTAGAGAGGTGTCACATCATCTATATATATATTATTTTTTTATATCAGAACAAAAAAAATTGTACTAACAATATTAAATTAACGTACTCAACTAAATAAGATAATAACTTTTTAAAATATTTACCTATAAATAATAAATATTATTTAATTTTAAATTTTAAATTTTGTTACTTTTTATAAAATTCAAGAGCGAGGTAAATGTTTTTATTCTATTGTTAAAAATAATAATAACATGGCCCGACATTTCATTAGGAGTGAGGTTTATATTTTGAGGAAAATAGGAATAACTCAGTAATATTGTGGTCCTAAAAGAAACAAAAGTGATTACAAGACAAATTTTCAAACATGGATGATTATCTAAGGAATTTGCTCTTAAATTTCTTTTACGTCGCAATTCAATACTTTCTCCATCCCATAATAGTTGTGTTAGTTAGTTTATATATATATATATATATTAAATTACTTGTTTATTAATTAAATTAAAATAAAATTAGTTAATTTTTGTTTTCACTTTATCCCTACAATTAATACTCTTAAGGAAATATTATTAAAAAAAATAATTTAACTAGAAAATAATGGATTCATTAAATGTTTTGAATTTCATGAAAATTAGTAGTGTTGTTCTCAACGTGAAATATAATTATTGAAATTGTAAAATATTATTATTATTATTTTGTAGAGGTATTAATTAATCAATAAATTAATAAATATTACTTTAATGAATATTCTTAAAATTTAATGAATATACCTTATTTCCCCCCTTAAAAACAAGTGATACTAAAAAAAGAAGAAGAATGGAAGAATAAACAACAATGAAAGATAAACAAATTGGAAGAAAGAGTGAATAGAGTATTGAAGTGAATATAAATAAAGGCTTCTTGGACAGTGTTTTTTATTGGGAAGGAAAAATTCTTGGACAATGTAATTTCTTGAAACCATCTAGTGGTTTAAGATTTTTCTTTTAGTAGTTTTACTTTAGCGGGTACTTTGGGTACAACAAGAAAAATGAATTTACCCTATCACCTTTCCCATTTCTGTGAAATTACGACCTTGCCTTGAAAAAGAAAGGTCCTACCATTTTGTGTCAAAAAGTGTCCTGCCAAATACAACTCATCTAGTTGATAAAAAAAAACTAACTTATATGAACCCATAAAATCAGAAGGGCAAGAATTGCAAGAACACTTTTCACTACATATTTTTTCAGATGACATCTCAAGAAAAGTAAAAGAAATATGATAATAATAAAAATAATAATTTTAAACTAATCCTAAGAAACAAAAAAAGGACTACAAGTCAAAATAAATACTAAAGACAATTTCTAAGCCATAGTCCCCGGCAGCGGCACCATTTTTGATAACGTTCAAATATACTTCTTGAAAAGAAATATAAACGATCGTATGCAATATATTTACCCAACTATGAGTCGGGGTCGATCCCACGGAGAATATGGAAGAATATTGTCAATAGCAAATATTTAACTCGATAGTCGTTATATAAAAATGGGGGGATTTAAATTGAAATAAATAAATACAATAAAAAGATAACTTTGAACTAAGTATTTATTTATATTCAGATTATTAAAAGTAACTAGGAATGTGTTCCCATTAAGCTCATAACGAAGTAATCCTAATAATAGTAATCATTTTCTAGTATATTACATACAAAGTGATAAGTTGGGTATCTCTAAATTCTTGGTCCGGCATCTAGACAATTTCACCCCGCACCTTGGTCCGGCTACGTGTGTATAATTTACTAACCCTTACCTTTACCTCATATTAGACATCATAATCGATGTTTGGCTTAGTTATTACTTCGCACCAATCGACACTAGCCTATTAGATAGTATCACACTAAATCTATGTTGATAATTCTTTTCTTGTTGATTACCTCCTTGATCCGGCAAGTAGCACAAGGAGAGTTCTAACGCGTGCACTCGTTAAAAAGACTTTTAAACAAAAGAATTATCAATGCATGCAAAACACGATTCAAGAATTGCTTATTTACTATTCATACTTTGTTAATAGATCATGGTTCCCACAACCCTAGTTGTGAATTTAGTTACTCATATTGGCAAGAACACAATTCATATAGATAGAGAAACCCTAAATAAAATAATTGAGTTCAAGACAAATTAGGAAAACAAAACCCAATTAAATTGGGTTTTCCACTGTACGCGTATTTCTGGAATTTCACGTTGCTGACCGCCTTTCATTCTAATTTGAGCCATCCAGATGCTGAGACATGGCAGCAATAGTACCCAATTTCAATTTGAAAATTGTTCGCAGCCTTTTTCCTCATATATACAAATATATTATTTTATTAAATTTAATCAATTAAGCTGCTTGCTTGATTTCCTTCTTGAACCTTCCATCTTTAATTCGTTTTAGCTTCAAACTTCTCCAATTTTCCACCAATTTAATCCTACAAATAAAATATCCAATTTAGCATAATTCATCAAATTAATGTTCAAAAAGGACAAATATAAATAATAAATGTGAAGAAATAATGATTAAAAATATTTATTTTTAGCCTCACATCAGAAGCCTGAGAGGGTGAGAGGGGGTACAGTCTCAAACCATCTAGCCTTTTTATATAATAGCAATGAACTCACTTTACCCATAAAGTGTCCTTGTTGCGTGGGTTCCATAACAACATAATAATTGCAGCTCTGTTCTAGATAGTAATATCTAGTATGCTATGATCTCATGTTATCCTAAGCATGCACGCCTTATCTCATGCAAGAAGAGCCTTCTTAGTACATTCAACACCTCATGTCCACACAAATCTCTTACATTTTTGCTCTACAAGTTTTATGATTTTTGTTGGTAGAACAAAAATTTGAGACCAGTATACTTGAATTAAGAAGAACCCATTTATTGATCACGTTACTAAAGCAAAACTTTAATATTGAATACCGCTAAATGAATTCAAATCTCTCTAGAATAATAATAATATTTGTGTATGCTCTACACTCTCCTAGTATAAATGATTATTATTATTTTATTGTTAAATGGGTTCAATAATCTTTCCCGCTCTATTTAAAGACAACCCGAAACCATAACTGAGACACATAGTACATCTTGACCCGGGAACGACAACGACTTTTTCGGATCCAATGGCACCTATCGTAAATTCTGCTAACCGTCGAACCTAATTCCAAAACTCTCCTCAATAAAATATCTTCTCTCTTCTCGAACCTTCTTCTTGGCGTCACAAACTTTTTTCTTGCTTAGATATTTTCATCTTTCCTTCCTTTAACACAATCATCTTCTCCACGTTACACATTGCGTTTCTGCCTCCATATTTTCTTTTGCCTCTTCAAATTCTCTAAATTATTTCTCCAGTATCTGGTTCATAACTGCATTTATCTATGGTTTAATTGAATTAATAACTTTTTTTCTATACTCTGTACCCGTCAATTTAGGTACAGTTTCTGTTTTCGCATCATTTTTTTGGGATTTTGGCTCTGATTTAGAGACAAAACAATAAACGGTTATGGATCAAGAAGGAGGATCAGCCGGATCTTGTTATTATTCAGTTCTAGGGATACGCAATGATGCCTCCTGCTCCGACATTCGCTCAGCTTATCGGAAACTAGCTCTGGTACGCCATAGTTTCTTAACGTTATGTATTTATAAAATTTTATGAGAGAAAAAAAAATTACAACATTTTGTACAAATATATAGTACTCTGTATAGAAGTGTATGTGTGAGTATTGTAACATCAGCGTGAATTTTGGGTGATTTGTGAAGAAATGGCACCCGGATAGGTGGGCGAAGAATCCGTCGGTGGCCGGAGAAGCGAAACTCCGATTTCAGAAAATCCAAGAGGCCTATTCAGGTTACAATTCTTCACTTTTACTAGGCGTGTGTGTGGTTATTTTACTTGTTGAAAAATGTCTTACTTTTGAAGAGGAAATTGACGGTGGTTATTTGTCTTGGCAGTTCTCTCCGATCAAGACAAGAGGTCAATGTACGACGCCGGTTTCCTTGATATGCTTGAGGAAGACGAAGTACGTAAATTTGTTTTTTTCAGAAAGTAATCATATAACTACTGATACTGCTTCTGCAATTTCTCAACTGCGAGAAATTCTGATCGTGATTTAGTAATTCAGAATTACTACTAATTTTTAGTGATTATGATACTCCTTACAATTCCAAATTTATCTCTCCTGAGTCTTTCAATTGCAATTCAACTGAGTATCCCAATTATGCTTTCCAATTATCTTAAAGAAGATACAACATGAAGAACAGAACAGTGCAAGAAGTAGCCAAAACAACACCAAAATCATGTGATAATCGAAATACCATTTAAACATACTAAGATAATACAATTACAAATGATAGAAATAAATAAAAAGCAATGAACTACAATAAGACCAGACTACGCTACCTACTACCTTTTTACATGTCTTCCACACCTTCCTATTTAGGGCCATGTTCTTGATAACCCAAAGTTGTGTCATATCCTGTCTTATCACCAATCCCCACTAATAAAAAAATACAACTACTACTTTTTCACGAGTTTTAGCCTTCAATTATCATCGTGTGGGTATTAAAACACTAATACAATTTGTTTGTATGCAGGGAATGGGTGATTTCCTGCACGATTTGATGAACAGAATGGATCAAAATGTTGGGGCCGCGGTAAGATATTTTAATGAGTTGTACTCCTACATGTTTTTTGTGCGTGTATGATTCATTTTGTATGTATTTATTGTGTAATTAAATGGTGAAGGAGGAGAGTCTAGAGGATTTACAGAGGACATTTGTGGATATGTTTGGTGGAGATTTAGCTAAGATGATGGGTGATGGAACTTCAACGGCAAAGAAGAGGGCACGTGATTCGGGTTGCAGCAAAAGGGCTGCATCAAAACGCAACAATGTTACTAATGTCAACTTCAATGGCACCTGTTAGTTTTAAGCAAAAATACAGAGAAGGCCTCCTTTTCCTCTCTTTGATGTTGATTTTTGTGGGGCTGAGAGGAATTAACTTGTTTATTTGGTGGTAGATTAGGCAGAATAGAACCTTTTTTAGACTTTTGATTTCTAAGGAACAAGTTGTTCAAATGTGGGTGCCGTTGAGTTGCGTAATAAAATGTCTCTTTGATTAATTAAATTAGTAGTACAGGCTCTTCCAAAATATCTTCCAGTGTTACCTATATTATTTAAGAAATTTGGTACTTATAACATATGAGATTTGTCTGATCAACTTTTTTGATATTTCGCATGCACTACACATTCATTGACAAGGTTAAAAATCTGAATGATTCAAAAGTAAATACTGTACCCCTTTATGGGATATTTTATTTAAGTTACTTTAGTTCTTTTTAAGACAACAAAATCATTCAGCTATTGTTTTTTGATTAAAAAAACATAAGATGCATGTACGACTTGTCTTATCATATTAAATCTCCAATTTTAATAATATAATGTATTTAATTCATGATCCTTATCCATCTAGGGATGTATGTGTTTTTTAGTTTTTGATGCCTACTTTATTTTAAAATTATATATAATTTTTTTTTGGCGAAAAAAAGACATTTTATGGAGCGGAGGAGCATTGCATGGAAAAGATGTAGTAAGAGGAATTAAGGGGTCGTTTGTTTGTGGAGTGTATTAGCAAAAATAATGTATGCATCGTTATGAGAATATTATAATGATATAACAAATGAGAGGAGGCATACAAAAATGATTGAGGAAGAGAGGGAAAAGGTGAATGTTTTAATTTAATTAAAGGGAAGACGTGTAACGTGGTAGGGAAGGATGGGATGACACATACCCAGTGAGGACGATCATATTTTATACGAATTAAACATAAACAACACGCGTCATTTTTTGTCTACCTCTCTTTAATTTCCCTTTAAAAACTGAAACAACATTATACTAGTGCTAGCTGTTGCGCGCAACTACTGCTCCCAAGATCTCCGGCTATGCAAAAATGAAGTCTAAATTTTCATAAACAATTTTGAACTATGAAAAGTAAATGCTTAAAGAAGCTAAAAGGGTTTAACATTTAATTATATAAATAGTATATATTTTTTCCATAGGGTATGCAATGTACTTTCACAATGGGAAAAACGTTTATTTCCTCTCACTCCCTTTATTTGCCGCTTGAATCCAAAAAATAATAAAAATCTTCGTTTCTATGCAAGGCCCCAGCTAGAAAATGCTACTGCTAATTATTAAGGTATGAATTTGCTTGTTTATGTATCATATATGTGAGTTGTGGCCCACCACAACTAACAACTGATGTGAAATTTGCAACTCTGCAAAAGTTCCAGTGTATATTTGTTGACCATATAAATTCTATCTAGCTTCATAAAGATAAAATAATGATCAGGACCAATTCTATTTATGTATGTATATATATAAAATACTTTATAATATAAAGTAGTTTATGTGTCTACAAAATTATAATTGGACAAGCAGAACACAACATCATGTGTCAGAAGATGGAACTAGAAGTTGTGTTGTTTTGTGTTAATCTTCTTTGGAGTTCCCAGTCTAATTTAATTGATGAGATAGAATTGTTCAGATTGGTAAGTATTCTTCATTCTTAACTTAAAGATTATGAATTTGAATTACTAAGGGAGTAAAAGATGTGAAAGTTAAAAATTAAAATCTAAAAAAAATTTACTCATTTAATTATGTGAATAATAAATTTAATAATAATATTTGGTAATACTTATTAATCAACAAAAGTTTTAGAATGTAAGCGTTAAGAACAAGGAATCACATGTTACACAAAATAAAATATCTTACCATAGAAGGAAGATATTCGCCTTCTGTGGTGAAAAGGGGGGGTATGAAGATCATGTGGAATGTACATTTAATGCCAATATCTCTTTCCATTTTCCCTCTTCTTCTTTTTCATACCATATCTGATATTTATATTAAAATCTAATTAAATTTAAATTCATGTAAAAAAACTTCATGTTAAAGTAAAATGTTATCTAACAAAAGTGATTATGTATTTAGCAAAACTTGATTCATTTTTCCTTTTTTATTATTATTTTTATTTTGTTACATTAACCTGAATTGTGATGAAATAATTAAGATACTTTCATTTTTAATTCGAGTTTCAAAAATGAATTTTTTTATTGGAAGTGTCGTCTTTATAAATAGATCTTGTAATGCGCTAATTTAGATTTAATTGAGATCCAATCCGAATATTGATGAACACCTAACTGGAAAAAAAAAACTTATTTCACTACTACTATAATTATTTCTTTGTTTGTCTAGGTTTTACTTGGTATGAAGTTTAAAAAATAAAGATGACTTTTGATCTTGTGATTTTAAATTAACGATAATAAAATAATTAAAATATTTTTTAATTTTGTAGTCTTAAATATGTTACTTGAAAGTAAAAATTAAAGAATTATCAATAAAAAAAATTAAAATAGAGAAAATAAATAAATTATGCCAAACAAAAACGAATAAAGTTGAATTATTTTCTTTCTAAATTTAGCCAAGTTGCTACCTTTTTGTTTCTATTTCCAATTATATATTAATCCAGTTTCTAGATCATTCCATTTTGAAATTCACGTAACCAATGACGTTTCCATCTCTCGTATCTTTTAACTTCTCTCTCTACATCGAAAGAATTAAATTTGGAAGCACTAAACTCATTAATTAAGTTTGATCTTTTCAATATTTGTGGAACTACTCTTAATGATTTATTCAATTATTTTTTTGAAAATGTTTTTTTTTTTTAAAAAAAGTTACTACCTCATTTTTTTTAAAATATGGTTATACCTATCTATTTTTCTTCATTGATTTCATTATTTCAATAAATATCTAAATTCATGTATATATATTCGAAAGAGATAAGCTCACGTTTAAGTGGCTATCAAAATACTTTTCATTTATATTTTTAACGATATCATTATAAATGGCTATCTAGCATTAATGCGATATTTATATATGATTCGTTAAATTTGAATTTACACATAGCAAAACTTATTTCTAAAGGCTTTATTATTATTATTTTCAAGATTTCAAACCCGATGATATTATTTATGTCTAACTGATATCTAAACTTGAGGAGCTCCTTATGAAGAAAATAACCAATGTATCTACTTAATTCAAGCCCCATTTTGAGTTGTAATACAAAAGTGATTATTAATAGTTTTTCTGAACATAATTCAAATAAAATATTCTGAACTTTTTTTTGTTTGCTTTTTTTAATGTTAAGAGACAGAATGTGTTGGTTTTTGGTTGGACCGATTATTTTAATAACTCCCCAAATTATAGCTACGATATCTTGCCACACCGATATTTATTGGTCTCTAGAAGCATTATTTCAGTTTTAATATTTCATCTTTTTCTAGAAATAGGTAATTTAATCAGTTGGATAAATTTATAATGAACTTTTCCTCAATATTTTATTATTTATAGAGGTGATCCATAATGGTTTACTAGAAGTTCCTTTTATTTAATTATAATAAATAAAGTAGTTATAGAAAAATAATAAGAAACTGGTTCTACTTCTTTATTCTCTGGCCATTATCCTATTTTGCTATTTCATTGATTCTTTTGACTAGTTTTTTTTTTTAATAAATAAAAATGTGGAAAAAGGGTTAAATATACTCTGAATTATTCGATATGACTAAAAAAAAATTCTTTGTTTTAGAACAACGGTTAGTAAGAACTAAGAAGAGTAATTTTACTATTTTGATAGTTGAAGGATACTTTTCAATAAAAAAATATAGTAATAAGTATTTTTGAGCCAAAAATATAGCTGATGATAAAATTCACCCACTTTAAATAATTTAGAGATATATCTAACCATTTTTTCCTAAAATCAAATCTGACCGTGTGAAATTAGTTACAAACATCTATTTGATACAAGCTTATTTGCATTGGGTGTATATCAAAATGATGCAAACTACTATGGTTAAGGTTAAGTAATTTAATAAAATAAAAATATACATTAGTTAAACATAATTAATTTGGTTATAATTGTGAATATTTTAATACATATTATATTATGTATTTGATTGATTTGATGTAAATATTCTACGAATAAATTTGGATTAATTAATTATCCTTCTTCTCAATGGGTTTGTTTGACCATAATGGAAAAGCTAAAAGTGCTTAAATGCTTATATGAAAAAAAAACTATTTTTCAGAAGTCGGTTAAATACATATTATTATTTAATTAATATAGATAAAAATTTGTTTAAATTAATTTGCTAAAAACAATCAATTACAAATTTGGCCGATATCCATTAGGATGGATGGGTTCGTCTGATAGAACGGCTCGATTAGTGTTACATTATACAAGTAGGAGTTTGATTATATAAAACATTAATTATTGTGATTTATAATATTTTTTAATTTATTTTTAATTATATATTTTTATTTCAAAATACTTGAAACTTCATGTCTGAATTCAACTTATGGATCTCAAAATTGCAATTGTTAGGCATATGCCGATGAAAACAAAACCAAAAATTATAAATACGATGAAAGAATAAATATTGCAAAATCTCTAATACATATTGAAACCTAAATTTAATGTATTCATCACACTGCATCTAGAAAAAAATAGTATATATTTGTAGCATAAGAAAATTGCGACTACAATATTAATAATATTCTTAACAAAACTACTACATTAGTGTTGAAAAAAACTCGAATCTAAACAATTTTTTAAAAAAACCCTCCCTAGGAACTTCTACGTTTTTCGCTCTCATATTGACTCAAATCCACAATCAACCATTGATGTAATCCCTCTTGAATCAAGATACCCTTATTTACGTTGATGCACAGAGATTGAACGTGTAGGTATCCGTTCGAGCAGAGCCCTCCCTCTAATAGGAAGTGTGTTATGAGGGTGAAACGCTCTCGTGACACCTTTTGAGTTGACACTCACAGTTTGAATCCCACAGCTACGAACAATATGTGATGAAATATTTAATGACAATGTCCTCAATATTAATTTCTCAGCTTCTACTTCATTCATCCCTTTCTTCCATTCTTTTTCCAACAATTTATTCAAATGTGCAACCCCATATCCTCCTACACAAAAATTGGATTTCTCCATAACAATCCCAACATCACTTACCACGTATATTTTTTTTTCCTCCACCAATTATAACACTAGTTTGTAGCATATTTTTCATCCCAGGCTTAAATGCGGTCAACATCGTTCCTATTGACTCAACTGTGACCTTAATATTTTCTTGTTCAACAATAAAGTTTTGTGCATCTTCTAGTAAGATTTTTGTTTCATTCAGTGGAACCAAGAATGATACCATCGTCGTATATGACGCCAATAATGGTGGTAGTGTTTGAGGGATTGGGCTCGTTGGAATTAACGTTGAACAAGCTCATGTTAAGAAAATTGTTCAAGCTAAAATATTAGTAAGAAATAAGATGTGTTGTTGAATTGACCAAGGGGATTTCTTTATATAAAGAGTAATTTTTTTACTAATTTGATTCAAAGTAGGAATTTATTAACAAGACTTTACCTTAATAGAATCGTAAATTCATAGTTTTGTTATTAGTTCTATTGGATTAGGAAGAGAAATTAAATAGGATACTACTCCTAGTTTAATTAGGATTATGAAGAAGGAAAGTTTCCTAATATTTAATTAATGAGAAACTTCCTTATATCTTTTCAAAAAGGCAATTTCGATAAAACTTTTTTCGAAATAAAAATATATTGCCAAACAACTACTTATAAAGCAGTACTAGAATTTTGTGGGCTCCCACTTTTCTATAGCATTGAAGCCCAACAGTTTCAACCATTTGGGCCGATATCCATTCTAGGATGTTTGGGCTCCTCATTATGAAGTTGGTGTTAGGATGTAGAAATCGATTTTTCTTTAATTTGAAATTTCTGAAGTTTAAGTCGTGTTTAATCATATTTTTTGTAATTAACATTTGTTTCTTTGAATATATTGAAAGTGAAAAAGGGGGTGAGTGGAAAATGGGTCTTGGATGATTTTTTATGGCTAAACACTAATTTCTAATAAAGTGAAAAAAAAATCGAATAATGCTCATGACTAGACCATTTTGCCTAAAGATATTCCCAAAAAATATTTGAGAAAAAACTGGGCAAATATTGCTTGTTCTTACAACTTGTCATTATTTAGCAAAAAATCCAGATTTTCAAATATTAAAAATTAGAAAAGTCTAGTATTTGAGTCAAATTTTATTATTTGAAAGATTTTAAAATTTTCAAAATTTCAAATTTTAAATTTTTCCAAAACACCTTTCATTTATAGTTTTGGATCGAGTTTCAATCCTAATTTGTTGTAGTAATAGTAGTTTTTCGTATACAAATCAATTGTGTTTTAATGATTATAAGTAGTAATAGTAGTTTTTCGTATACAAATCAATTGTGTTTTTTCATTTGCTTTTTCCCCTCTTTTTTCAATTCTATATTAATTGTATTCATAGTCATGACTTTTAATGAAACATGTTTTTTTTTGGTAACTGTAATGTTTTATTACCAGATTTTCAATATGTACAAAGTTTGGATACTCTGGATGTGGACATCTTCCACTCTCAGAGCCCAGCTAATTCAAAGAAAACTATCCTGCTAGTTCTATTCTAAGGATAGAAGTTAAGCATTTGCATAAAACATGTAAATCTAGGTAGCATACTAGCTATACAATGTATGTCTTGTATGATTGTTCTAGTTATCCACTCCATGTTCCTCTCCGAAAGATCCTGTAGTTCCTCTCTTGCCAAATGTAGTATATTGTTGCTGCAAGAGTCATTCTGTATACTTCTGCTTGTATGGTTTTGTTTGAAGCATGCTCTACAGCCCATGTCAGTTCCTCATTCCATTCATTACTGACTCTAGTTATTGCTAACCAGTGCAGAAGTTTTTGCCATATCCCTTTTGAGATTCGACAGGTGAAGAATAGATGCTGGTGTGATTCATTTTCTTCCTTGCAGAGTGGACATATTACTTCACTTGTGATCCCCCCCATTTTTTCCTAATCTATCTCTGGTGTATAATCTTCTCTGAATAGCCGAATAGCCAGGTACAATACAAATATCCATTTAGGATTCCCCTGGTTATTGCATGTCATTCTCCTCCATGGCACCTTTAATGAAACATGTTTATTATTATAAATAATAATAGAAACTTATGAATATTTTTAATAGTTTTTAAGTACTTACAAATATAAGTTATATATATATATATATATATATATATATATATTTTAAATCAAATATTTTTCCAAAATCTAAAACCAAACACATGATGAAACTTTATTCAGACCTCCACACAAAAATGACTTGTCAAAAATATTTAAGAAATTAATTTACTGACGATTTCCAATTGATTCCTCTTTTTTTTTTTCCCTTCATGTATTTGTCTATTTTGTCAAATTAAGATTTTTCAGGTAGTGCTTTTCTGAACATGAACAAAAAATAATACATAAGGATTTTTCTGTAACATTGTAATTATTTTTTTTGGCAAACTTGTCTTGACTTGCTACTAAGAATAAAGAATTGTATTGTTTATGTTTTACTCGTTAGTGACTTGTACGTACGTAAATATATGCTATAATTAGTTAAATTACACTAATCGAGCAATAATATTTGTATAACGATGCGACTTAATGTGTTCAAAGATAATTTTAATATTAACAAGAGTACAAGAATATCCACATAATAAAGTGAGGCTCGATTAAGCATATTTATTGTTTACCTCTACCAATATATATATATATATATATATATATATGCAATGTTTATGGTAAATTTAAGTTTAATTTGTTTCAATATAATATTGTTAAGCAAAATAATTAAAATCTTTATTTGGGATATATTCTCAGGAGACTATTATGTGATACACTATACTTTGAGAAACCATGGCAATTACACTTTTTAGGTTCTTTATCTATATTTTTTCCGTCTCAATTTATATGTTATAGTTTGAATTTTAAGAGTCAATCAAGTTTTTCTTTGATTTGAATTTCTTTGTCCGCCTTTTAAATAATTTTAATCGTTAATTATTGTGATTTATAATACTTTCGAGTGGTTTTCATACACATTGATTTTATTTCAAAAAAATTTGATTATAACTTTTATGTCGGAATTCACAATAAAAAAATAGAAATTTAAATCTCAAAATTGTGATAATGTTATATGAATTGAGACAGATAGAGCACCCGCTTAAGTATATTCTGATGAAGACGGACCAAAAAAATTTCAATATGATGAAAGAATATATATGGAAAAAAAGAAGGGAAAAAACATGTATACGAAGCATAATAAAATCGTGACTATAGTATAATTTTGCCACTATGAATTCTCTTTTACCGTCCAATCAACTCCTTCTTGAATCGAGACATCCGCATTGAGGTTGACGCAAAGAGAAAAACGTTCACATACACATTCGAGCACATCCCTCTCCTCAGCCGAATGTTCCAAGTCCAACTCTTCTTGCATAGTCGGAAGTGTGTCACGATGATGAAACACTCTCGTGACACCTTTCGAATTAACACTCGCAGTCTCAATCCCACATATACGAACACCACCTAATGAAAAATTTAAGGATAATGTCTTTAATACCAATTTCTCAGCTTCTTCTTCATTCATCCCTTTTCTCCATTCTTTTTCCAAGAATTTATTCAAATATGCAACCCCATATCCTGCCACACAAAAATTGGATTTCTCTGTAACAATCCCAACATCATTTACCTCAAATATTTTCTTTCCTCCACCGATAATAACACTAGTTTGTCCCATATTTTTCATTCTGGAATTAAACGCGGACAACATTGTTCCAATTGTCTTTGCCGTGATCATAACATTTTCTTGATCAAGAATAAAGTTTTGCGCATCTTTCAGTAAGATTTCTGTTTCATGCACACAATGACACGAGACAACATTAGCATTGAGTTGTGTAGTTGTATCAGTGGAACCAAGAATGATACCGTCATCGTATGTGACACCAATGATGGTGATGGTGTTTGAGGGGTGGGGTTCGTTGGAATTAACATTGAACGAGATCATGTTAAGAAAATTGATCAAGCTAAAATATTACTAAAAAAAGAAGACGAGTTGTTGTATTGACTAAGGGGATTTCTTTATATAAAGAGTAAATTTGTACTAATTGGATTCCAAGTAGGAATTTATTAACAGGACTTTTCAATCGTGAATTTGTTGTTTTGTTATTAGTTCAATTGAGATTAGGAAGAGAAATTAAATATACGACTCCTAGTTCAATTAAATATACGACTCTTAATTATTTTTTGGTAAACTTGTCTTGATTTGCTAAGTTGCTATTAAGTGTTATTGGATTATATATTTATGTGTTAACGACGCAACTAATGTGTTTAAATTGCTATAAGCCTATAATTAGTTAAATTACACTAATTGAGTAATGATTTTGACATTATTGGTATAACAATGCGACTCAATCGGTTTAAATTCGTCATTGTAGTTGATATTTACAAGTACAAAAATAGCCACTTAATAAAGTTAGGCTTAATCAAACATGTTGTTTATAAGAAGTATAAAACAATAATAATATATCTGGTGTAATCCATTAAATAAAAAATTGAGAGATAGTATATATGCAATTGTACCCATACATAGCATAAAACATAAAGGAGATATTTTTCTGATAAGTAAAGGTTTAATGTGTTTCGATAATTATATTGTTAAGTAAATGAATTCAAATCTTTACCTGAGATTCTATCGGAACTATTATGTGATACTCTAAACTTGAAAAAACATGATAATTACATTTTTTAGATCGTTGTAATTTTGAGAATCAACCAAGGTTTTCTTTTATTGAAAATTTGTTTGTATATGCTTTTTCAATATTTTAAATTTAATTATCATAATTTATAGTGCTTTTATGTTGTTTCTAAATATATAAATTTTATTTCAAAAACATATGTTTTTTATGTCCAAATTCACAATAAAATATTAGAAGTTTGAATCTAAAGTATATGAGATATGTACTTATCTCATATATTTTTTTTCCTCCACCAATAATAACCACCGTATATTCTCCATTCTCAGGTTAAACGCGGGCAACATTGTACCAATTGTCTCGGTCGTGGCCATGATATTTTTTCGATCCAATTTCGGCTCTTGAATCTAGACACCTTACTTGCAAAGAGATTAATCGGAACGTGTCTGCCAGAACCAAACAAATATGAGGCATAAAGCCAAATTTTAAAAAAAGAGATGTTATGCTATATATATATTATTGTCATAAGTTTTTTAAGATTCATGAGTATTAATTATTATTATTTTCAATTGTCAATATAATATTTCTTGTAATAATTTGTAATACACTAATAACATATATAACTTTTTATACGTTATATAACACTACAAATGTTTATATTTGTTCTTATTGATTAAAGTTTCAATTTTTTTTAATTGAATCAATTGTTATACAAACAATCAAAATATTCTACGAGTATAGTAGGAATATTTAAAAAAATAAAATTGAAACTTCACCTGATTGAGTATACCAATCAGAGTATCATTTTTACTTGTATATATTTTGAATTATATTTAATTACGAAAATAGGTCTAAACTATAGTGATTGTTACGTTTTAGAAGGCATTCAAAGTTAAGATGTTTTTTTTTTTAACTTTGAGCTTAAAATGTCTAAGAGGCACCTCAAAAATTTGAAAACAGTCTTACAAAACTTAATTTAAAATATGATTGATTCTAATTGAAGTGAATTAGACAAATTAAGAATTAAGAAGTACAAAGTAATTGCAACTTTAAATTCATTAATACATAATTAGACATACTTAACTACCATATATACATATTTTACCTCTAGTTTAAAAATATTGCTCATAATACCACTTTTTAATAATTATACCATAATATATTTTAAAAAATTAAATCAGATATACAAATTCCTTAAATATGGTATTGGATAATTATCTTAAAAATTAAATTCCTTAATTAAGGGTACTTTAACAATTCAATCTCTCTCAATCTCCTCCCCCATCCCCCACGTTATCCACCATTTTTTTTCTCTTCCTTCATCCTTTCAACATATAATTTCTTTAGAATATCTATCAAAAAAGATTTTCATTCATCCTCTCAACACAGAAATGAAGATTACTCCTATTCAAACATGAACTACTTCAAACTAAACAATTTCAAAACCAAAACTTGCAAATTTTATAAAAATAAAATCAAAAGCCAACAAGAAGAGCGAGATCGGAGCAATCGGAATCATTATCACTGTTATACCTAGATTCGGCATCAACACTACTACTTTTCTGACTATAACAGTCGCCGTTGCCGACACTGTCTTCTCTGTTCAGCCAATTTCCTCCGCTTTCACCATCGAGACTATGAATTGTGTTTGATTTTGAATATCCTATGTATCTAGTTTGTTTGTTTCATTTATCTGATGTAATATTTTTATGTATTTGATATTTTATGTTAATGTATCTAAGCTTTCAATGTTTTGTATTTGCTTTCTGTTAATGTATCTAAGTTGTTGATGTCTTGAATCTGATTTTCCTGCTAATGTATCTGGTATGTATATGAATTTGGCTATAGTGAAAACAACTTTCACCATCATATTTTTGAAATGGAATAAAAATGGCTATTATGAAAAAAGCAGAGATCAAGATTCGGAGAAATAAAATTGAATCAATGGAAAAAAGAAGATTTTATACACTTTTTATGTTTCTCGAAAAAGAATGAACAAAATTCTATATTCTTGGGAAAAAATTGAAGTTGTTATGTTGCAGATCCTCAAAAGCTGTTAACAGTAGTGAATTACTCTATTGATTGAGCAAATTAGTTATAATCATTTAATTCAAACGCTTTAAACATGTATATAACTTCAATTGTATCTCATAATTTACTCCGCTAATTAAGGCATTAAGTTACAATATTTAATTCAAAAGTACGTGTATCTCGGCCTCATACACCAGACTGATACATGTATTTGAGACTTTAAATCGTGTATCTCGGTCTTATACACCCGACTGATACATGTATCTGACGTATCTCGACACATGTATCCAACAGCCAAAAATGATATAGAATGTAATATAAAAACTATCGAGATTCCTAGTAATTAGGATCTAAACTAGTGGGATTTATGTAGTTTACCCTTAAGAAAATTAATACTAATAATAAATACATAATTATTTATATTTATATATATTACCATTGAATAATTTTGAGACCTTATTCTTTAGCGACATAAAGCCATTACTTCGATGGCTTTAGGATAGAGCCTCCCCAACGTGCACATAAGCATTCCAGCAAAGTTCTCTCTCCAATTGGAAGTCCATAACAATACAATCTACTATAGTCAAGTAATTTAATAAAGTAAAAATTTATATTAATTAATTATAATTAACTAAATAATAAGTGTGAATATTTTAGTACATGTCCTATATTTATTTATTTGATATAAACATTCGATACAAAAGTTTTAACCAATCAATTTTGGGGTGTCCTCCTTGTCGATGGGTTTGTTTGACCAAATTAGGGAAAAGCTAAAAGTGCTTAAATACTTATATGGAAAAACTATTTTCAGGTGTCCAAAAAAATAGTGTTTAATTGAAAGTACTTTGAAACTTTAGTCAAATATAAATTAATATTTTAATATTGATAAAAGAAAAATTAAGTTAATTAGCAAAATACAGACAACTATTCGAAAGACAATTCTAATAGAAGTATTTTCGAAATAAACATATTTTAAATCTCGTCAAACAACCAGTTATAAAGCTGTACCAAAATTTTGTTCAAACTATAATTAATGGGTTTGGTTAATTTGTTGGGAAATTTATAGAAATTTCATATATTTGGAGGCTAATTATATTTTATCCTGATTTTTTTTTAATTACAAAAAAATTGGATTTTTTAATGCTTTCGGATACATTTCACAGTTGTCCGATACATTGCAAAAGATACATTACTTAATGGGAGGAATGTATTCGAGAGGGTAGGAATGTATCCAAAAGGGGATAGAGATGTATCAAAGAAGGAATTTTGTAATTTTTTAAAGAGGAATTTACGCAAATAGCTACTATAATAAAATTAATTATGCTACATAGCTATAGTTTGCATATTTAGGGTTTGTACCTACAATTTTGTGTTGTCTCGTTTCTATAATTCACAGGTGAGTTTGTATAATTTGCGGGTATGTGTAAATAATTGAGTTATTTTTGTATAAACTCGAAATGACGAATTTTTACAAACACAAACATCTAAACTTTAAACAGTTGTACAAATATATTATACAAAGTTAAACAAATTATATTAACCAAATTCCGAATTATATAAACGTACGAATTATACAAACTCAAAACCTCAACACACATAATTATCACTAAATATTGATCGCGAATGGTAATTAATATACTAAATTGATAATATTCTTAACAAAACTACTACATTGCCACCTATTGAAATAAAACGAATGCCACAATAAGTGTTGAAAAAGATAGAATCTAAACTTTTTCGATCCCATTGGACTCAAATCTACAATTTACTATCGGAGCAGTCCTCTTGAATCAAGACATCTTTATTGACGTTGATGCAAATAAACTGAACGTGCAGGTGCATATTTGACAAGATCCCTTCCTCTAATTGGAAGTGTGTTATGAGGATGAAACGCTCTTGTGATACCTTTTGAATTAATACTTGCAGTCTGAATTCCACAACTACGAACTCCACCTAATGAAATATCTAACGACAATATCTTTAACACCAATTTCTCAGCTTGTTCTTCGTTCATCCCTTTTATCCATTTTTTATCCAAGAAATTATTCAAATATGCAACTCCATACCCTCCTACAGCAAAATTTAACTTTTCCATAACAATTCCAACTTCACTTATCTCATATAATTTTTTCCCTCCACCAATAATAACACTAGTTTGTAGCATATTATTCATCACGGGCTTAAACGCAGATAACATCGTTCCTATTGTCTCAGCTGTGACCTTAATATTTTCTTGATCAACAATAAAGTTTCGTGCATCTTCTAGTAAGATTTCTATTTCATGCGCACAATGACATAAGACAACATTAGCATTGAGTTGTGTGATTGCGTCTGTGGAACCAAGAATGATACCATCATCATACATGACACCGATGATGGTGGTGGTGTTTGAGGGGCGGAGCTCGTTGAAGTTAACGTTAAACAAACTCATATTAAGGAAAATGATCAAGCTAAAATATTACTACTAAGAAAGAAGATGTGTTATTGGATCGACTGAGGGAGGGGTTACTTTATATAAAGAGTAAATTTGTACTAATTTGATTTGGAGTAGAAATTTATTAACAAGACTTTCCTTAGTGGAATCATAAATTTGTACTAATTTTGTTATCAGCCAATTGGGAATAGGAAAAGAAATTGAATATACAACTTCTAGTTTAATTAGGATTCCGAAGAAGAAAAGTTTCCTAATATTTAATTAATGGAAATTTTTTTAGGCACCTCCTTTTTGTTTTTATTTGTAGTTAACTTCCTTATGTTGAGTTTTTCACATAAAAAAAATGTGTGATACGTATTCCAAGTGTCCTTAATTTTATGATATTAATCTGGGACAATTTCATATAAATAATTAAACAATATAACGATATTAAATATATAGTGCATAAAAGTTCTAGTTTTTTATTGTTTTCTTTAATTTGGTTAAAAGGCTAGCTAGTACGTTCCTTAAATTTGGTCGAAAAGCGAACATTTCCTTTGACCTATTTTTTAAGATTTAGACAAGACATGGACGTGCCACGTTAAAAATAATCTTTAACGATAATAATTTAGTTATCGTTAAATATGTATTTTTAGTGGTAATTATATATTTTAAAAACATTTCTAAAATTTACTGTCACATTGACTTAAAAGATAAGTAACTAATACCGATAAAGACTTTAATACATTTTTTTTATATTTATATTTAGGGGAATTTTCGCATATAGCTGCTCAAAATAATTTAATTATGCTCCATAACTATAGTTACTAATTACGATTCGTAGCTACATGTTAGATGGAGGAGTGAGACGACCCAGATTGGAGAGGGAGGAGAGAGGCGGGCGAGAGAGGACCGAGAGTGGAGGCGAATTGTATATGTATATCTATCAAATAATTGTATGTATGTAACTGGTATACATATGCATTTGTATATCTGGCGAACAAGATTGAGAGAGGGAGGAAAGAGGTGAGCGAGATTGAGAGAGGAAAAAAATGAGCGAGAGAGGGCAGAGAGTGGAGAGAGGCGAACTGTATATGTATATCTATTAGATAATTGTATATATGTAACTAGTATACATATGTATTGTATATTTGGCTAGTGAGATTGGGAGAGGGAGGAGAGAGGAGAGCGGAATTGGGAGAGGGAGGAGAGAGGAGAGCGAGAGAGGACAGAGAGTGGAGAGAGGTTAATTGTATTTGTATATCTGTCATATAATTGTATATGTTTATGAATAATTTGTATTTGTATATGTATAAAAGAGGAGAGAGGAAGAGAGGAGCAAGTCGAGAGAGAGGAAGAGAGGAGAGATGCGACGTAATTACAACTAAAATTAAACTGCGAACCGTAATTAATTCAAACTATAATTGTAACTAATTAACAAGTATATATATTTATTTATCCGTGTAATTTCCATCATATTTATTACCACTAAAAATTATTTTTTCTTTCTCGTTGCTCACTCGAATCTTTCTAGTATTTGACAAGTTTTTTTTGTTAATAGTGGACAACAATTATTTAGTGCATTTGACAACTTTTCATCTTGCTTTTTTTTCTTTTAATTCATAGAATACTTATCTTATTAAAAAAGTAATTAAAAAAACACTTTATAACTAAGAGTCCTGGTGCATGCAGTTGGACACGTGGTATACATTTAGCATTAGTTTAGCAATTATCTATGCCGTCAAAACCAAAACCCAAGGGTATTCCCGTCATTTCACCCGTAAAATTAGGGTTGAGTCCACTTTCTTTTCCAGTGTGTCCTTTATATCATTACACTAGCCACCTCACTGAACTCACTCTGTTCCTGCAAAACACACATTCGCATTATCAAATAATCAAATCTTTTTGCCTTTTTTCTCCAATTTTTCCTAACTTTTTCACTGGAACCAAGTCTTTTGGTCCATTAATCTCTATACATTGCTTTGGGGTTTTCTGCTTTTCGTTTTAGCACGAAAACCCACTTCAGATTTCTCCCAATTGCCACTTTGTTCTGTTTTTTTGACGAGTTTAAGTTCATGGATCCGACCCAAAAGGTAAATTAAACCCCTATTCGTAATCAATTTTGCCCGCATTGTTGATTGTTCTACTCTTTTTTCTTTTCAATTTGTTTTAATTTTTGGTTCTTGATTCCTTTTCTGTGATGTAGGAGGAATCTTCGGGTAGTGAGGCAACTGGGATCTCAAAATCTTGCTCTGATTGCAAAACTACAAAGACACCCTTATGGAGATCTGGTCCTTCTGGGCCTAAAGTAAGTTTAATTACACTCATTTTCTGATCTGGGTTTTGATCCAAATCAGTTGATCGACTGCTAATTCACATTGCTAATTACTTTATTTGCAGTCACTGTGCAATGCTTGTGGGATCAAATACAGGAAGAAAAAGAGTAGCCCAATTGGGTTAACCAAAGGGGCAACGAAGAAGAAAGAGAAACCCCTTTCCAACAGTGGTAGTACTGAGGAGGTTGAGTACTGCAAGAAGGGTAAAATCGGAAATGGAAAAGATGGGAAGCTTAGCAAAGTATTGAGGGTGAAATTGATGATGTTGGGGAAAGAAGTAGTGATATTACAGAGGCAAAGATCTTCAATGAAGAAACCAAGAAATCAAAGAAAACTTGATGAAGTTGAAAGAGCTGCAGTTCTACTGATGGCTCTGTCTTGTGGCTCTGTTTTTGGCTAAAGTCAGTCATCAGCACTAATAGTCAGTATTAAAAACCCTAACCTTTTTTTATTAGCTTATTATTATAAAAGTAGAAAAGTAGAAAGATCCTTTTTTAAGCTTGTAGTAAAAGCTTTTTTTTAGGGTTATTAAGAAATAGTGCTAAGTGAAAAAAGAAAAGAAAACAAGAATATGGTTTTTAGAGCCTTTTTAGAGAAATGGCTTGATTTTGGTAGCTTTAGGATGAAAATGAAATTGTATAAAATGATGATGATGACTTTTTGATTATTTTGCACATTGTTTTGTTTTCTTGTGAAGTTGTTGAATATCCTCAAATGTTGCCAATTCCATGTTTTCTTCAATGGATTAATCGTAATCGTTTTAATTTGGTTGTCTGGTTTAAAACCAAGTTTTTAAGAAAGAAAAAGAATATTTTTGAATCTTATGATTTTAAACATGTCAATTGAAATCGACTATAAAAATAAATAAAAATACAAGACGAACTTAGTGAAATAAAGATGGGAGAAAAGAGGTATTTGCCAATTAAGACTCATAATAGAGTAGTCTTTTTCGAATGCTGTTATAAATTGTACTTGTGTTTAGTTTTACATGTAGATTAGTACAGTACTAAAAGTATTGATTAATACACATTTTTTTTCTCAGAAGGACATTTGTTGTTGTCATTTTTTTTTTGGGTATTAGGAAAAGATAGGAAGAAAGAGAAATTTCATGTGTGTATATGATGTTGCTGATGATTGGAGATGTGGCTTATAAGTTTTGCACTTTATTTGTTATCTGTTTGCTGCCTAAAATTGGTTGAGATTCTGCTAATGTTTAACTTTGGTTGTCTTGTAAAGTTGATGAAGATCCAAAGTTTCCATGTTTTCCTCAATGGGCTGATTAAACTGAACAAGCCCATTATTCAGCACACCAAATAGAGGAACTTTCACATATAGCTACTCAAAAATAGCCTGATTACTCTTCATAGCTATAGTTTGATAATTACAATTCGTAGCTACATGTTATAGGAAGGAGAGAGGTGCGCGAGACTGGGAGAGAGGCCAGCGAGAGAGGGCAAAGAGTGGGAGAGGTGAATTGGTATATGTATATCGGTTAGTAATTGTATATTATACACATGTATTTGTATATATGGCAAGCGAGATAGGGGAGAGGGGAGGAGAGAGGCGAGCGAGAGAGGGAAGAGAGGTGAATTGTATATGTATATCGGTTAGATAATTGTATATTATACATATGTATTTGTATATTCTGGCGAATTATACATATAAAAACGCGACTAATTATACAAACTCGAAGTCAGTCCACGTAATTAATGTATAATGTTAGTCGCGAGTGGTAATTATAACAAACTATAGCTATGATGAGTAATTAAGTAGTATAAGTTTGCTTAACCGCATAATTTTTTCCACCAAATATGATGTAAATATGTACTTGTATAACTCTAACGAGCTACCAAATTATCCTAAATGCTTTCTATTGCAAAACTTGTGCGGATTTGTTCCACACGTACGCAATGTCGAATTTGAATCGTTCAATCATGTATGTGAGCAACACAAATAATTAGGTTGATATCGCCATCCCATACCTTTTTTCTTCTAACAATGGTAAGTTTTTCTCTTTACCAATTCTTAAAAGTTAAAACAGATAATATTAGTGTACTGTTTAGGTAATCAACAAAATTCCTTCCTCGTATAGTAAATTTGACTTGATAGCTTAAGAAAAAGTCATAATGGTTTAGGATTGTCTGGTACGTTAACCTAAACAAGTTGAGAAAAATAACTAAAAAAATTACAAGTGCAAAGAGACATTGATTTGTTAGAAGTAGTTGAAAGCTAGTCAAGGTATTATTGTAGAATTCCTAGTAAAATTATGTTAAAGAATGACAAAAAGTCCCACATTGGTGGTTAATGAGATGTGCGGACTCCTTATAAGGCTTGGACAATCCTCCTTCTTTTGAGCTAGCTTTTTGGGTGTGAATTAGGCTCGAGACCTAATTTCACATGGTATCAGAGCCAGGGCCCATCTCACCCAATGTTGAGGCCCCCAAAAATTTGTCCACGCACTAGATGCTAAGCACTGGGCGAGAGGTGATGTGTTAAAGAATGACAAAAAGTCCCCATTGATGGTTAATGAGATGGGTGTTTGAGCTAGCTTTTGGGGTGTGAGTTAGGCTCGAGACCTAATTACACAAAATGATTAATACTGGCTTATTATGTAGAATATAATTACCTTCTTAGATCTTAAGAAATTGACCCTTGGAATTGATTAATATTGACGGAGCTAGAATTTTTGATAAGGGGGTTCAAAATCTGAAGAACTAAACACACGAACTAATCGAAGGGGGTCCGACATCTACTATATATACATAAAAATTAGTTTTAATTATGTATAAATAGTAATATTTTTCGCCGGAGGGTTCAGATAAACCCTCTAACAGAAAGGCTGGCTCCGCCCCTATGCGACAACGTTTGGTAGTGAGTGAAAACTTACATGACAATTTTATAGAGGCTTAAATATAGCTCCTCCCACTCCTAGCCTCTATCGATTTTTAGATGTGAGAACTGTTTAGTTTTAAAAAATGCTATTTTGTATTCAACAAATTAGAATGAAAAAATGTTGGTATATATCTTCTGGAAAGAAAAAAAAACAAACTTAGGTTTTCTCAATAATTGATGTACATGCACAATTAACCAAATAAATTGTAGATATTGCGCTGACCTTCTTAAACATTTATGTGTCTACATTGGCTAAAATAATAATACATACAAGTAAATATAAATCTAGAATTAAACTTTAAAATCACCACCCAAATCCACTTACAAAATGAATTGGTGCAAAATTCTATATGCGTTTTGTGACGTTGAACTTTTCAAAATAATATTACTAGTTGGATTATATTTGTACCAAAAGATTCTTTTGCTTTGAACATATGGCTGTAACGTCTATACTTGTCGAAAGCAACACATTTAATTACAAATTAAACAACAATTAAATACGTTTTATATAAATTTTAAAACTTTAATACCTTGACAGTGTAATTTATTTATTTTTAATTCAGTTTTTAACTATTAGTGTGTTTTAATTTACCTTTTTTTGTTCCCAATCACTTATTATGATCAAAGAGTCTGTTTGGATTAGACGATGGTAAACAACATATACATTTTAAATTTCAACATTTTAAGCGTTGAAACTGATTTTTATAAATAAACAATTATATGGTTAGATAAATTGCTAAGAATCAACTTATGACTTTTGGTTGATTTTGACGTATAAACAAATGAACTTTGACTTTCTTTTATTATGTCACTGTAGCAAGGTGCAGGAAGATTCATTGTGGAAAACATACTGCATTCTACTGGTTTCCATTTAACATTTTAAACTTCCTCTTGTGTATTTCAAATATCATATTTTAATCTATATTGGGCAGCAAGAAAACAATATCATTTTAATCATTACACATATGTCAACATTTTATTGCAGTAGTAGTGACAGCACCATTATGGAATTGGCCTACAACCAAAATTTTATAACTATAATTTCAATCGTTAATAACTGAGTTTAAAATTTAATATTTGTACATATTTAATAAATTTGTCAACAAATATATTGAGTATTTGAGCAAAAATACTGACTTCTCCCCTAAGTACCAGGGCAGTGGGGAGGGTCCCACCTCCAAAATAAAAAGTGAAACTTTAATTTCTTTTCCACATGATAACTGGGGTTGAAATTATCCATGAAGACACAGTCCAATCCATACACCTCATGTTCCTATTAAACCTGAAAAGCACTCAACAACAACAACAAGAAAAAGAAGAAGAGAAAAGAGATGTAATATAAGAGGTTTCTTGTGTTTTGCAAAGGGAAATTTAGTAGAAAAGGATCAACTCCAATTTGATGTTCAACAAGTCTACACAAGAAAAAATGACTTGGTTTATAGAAAATTCAAGATTTATGATCACTATATCAATTGTGATCATTTTGGCTTATCCTTTTCTACAATCTTGCCCTCCTGCAGAAGCAATAAAATCATCCAATTCAGATCTTGATCCTCTGTTTAACTATAGACAATCACCAAATTTCAAGAACTCACCAAAATGTACAACATTTCCTATAAGTTCAATTGCTACAAAGATTTGTAATCCTTCTTTAGTCCATATTTCAATGACCCTTGACACTAAATTCCTCCGTGGATCGGTCGCTGCAATTCATTCAATCCTTCAGCATTCTCACTGCCCTGAAAATCTCTTCTTCCATTTCATTTCATCATCAGATACTATAAATCTTGAACCCCATTTGGGAAAAATCTTCCCTTTATTGTCATTCAAGATTTACTATTTCAATCCAGGGATTGTGCAGAACAAGATTTCGTCTAGCATAAGGCAAACTCTTGAACATCCATTGAATTATGCAAGGAATTACTTAGCTGAACTCTTAGAGCCCTGTGTCGAAAGGGTCATATACTTAGATTCTGATATCGTTTTAGTCGATGATATATCTAATCTGTGGAAAGCAAGTCTTGGATTATCAACTGTTGGATCACCTCAGTACTGCCATGCTAATTTCACCAACTATTTTACCCCAAAATTTTGGTCTCACAAGAAGTTTTTTCGCGCATTCCATGGCCGGAAACCTTGTTACTTCAACACAGGTATGATGATGATGTTTCCTTTTTCCTGTAATTGTTTATGATCACATTGGATACTCTTTCTTAAAGAATGGTTCAACCAATATGCATGAATGAAATACTTTGTCAAAATGCAATATAATAAAAATATATGCTTGTTCGGTACTATATTTTTTATAGTAATAAAATACACATGTACATGTCCAAACATCCACCTAAGCTACCCTGTTTCAATAACCATTCATCAAGTAAGTCCTTATACTTTACCTAAAATACAACTAGGAGTCAACGACTAAATCATGCATCGGTATAAAATGATGGATTTAACTTATTTATACCGACAGCACAAATAATAACTTTTACACTATCAAAGCATGTTAATGTGTTATAAAGCTTAGTACTATATACTATCCATCATATATATGGTATAAAATGATGGATTTAACTTATTTATACCGACAGGTGTAATGGTGATTGATTTGATTAAATGGAGGAAGTACAGATACACGAAGAAACTAGAAAGATGGATGAAGATTCAGAGAGTGCATAGGATATATGAGCTTGGTTCATTGCCACCATTTTTATTGGTATTTGCAGGGAAGATAGCACCAATTGACCAAAGATGGAACCAACATGGACTTGGAGGGGATAATTTGAGTGGAAGTTGCAGAAATATACATGCTGGTCCTGTTAGTTTGTTGCATTGGAGTGGAGGTGGCAAACCTTGGCTCAGGCTAGACTCTAACAACTCTTGTCCTTTGGACGAGCTCTGGGCTCGATATGATTTGCATGGCTAGAAATAGCGTTCAGTGGCTACTTTTCGGCCTTATGATCTTTGAAAAATAGTCATTATACTGAAGTTTTAAATTCCATGAGTAAAACTTCAGAACAATAACTATTTTTCAATTATAGAAGCTGAAATGTGACTATTTGTAAATTTCCCCCCTTTACATGGACCTCCTAAGTGATGACCACAGATTTGAAAATTACAACACACATACATACTCTTCCCAATTTCTTAGGTTTTCCCAATAAGATTCTCAATGCATCACTTTGTGAATCATCTTATCAATAATTTATACTAATACTACTATGTTTCTGCACTATCTCTGACTCTCTGTACAAGTATTTTACACAATCAGATTAACCCATAGCTACATAACTACACTTATTAGTCATCTGACATTACAACGGTGGAATTAGGATTTTCACTAAGGGTTCAAGAAATGAAGATGTAACACCCAAAAAATCGAAGGGGTTCAACATCTACTATATATGTATAAATAATGTAATTTTTCGCTGATAAGTGATGAATAATTGACACTTCTAATTTTAATGATAACAAAACTAATGTAATGACTTTATTATTGTTAAGACTAAAGATTACTGATCTTGATAATACAACACAAAAAATTCAGTTACTTCAATGATACAGAAAAATAATTTTTATGACCTTGTTGACAAAGCTTATAAAGTTGTACTAATAAACTTTGGAGTCATAAACAGACTAAAAAGGAGTAACAAGTTATAAAAGGATAGTGTAATCAACTTACCATCTATTTATACTCCTCTTGTTCTATTCTGGATTTGCTGCTTTATTGCTGAAAATTTTAATTTTAGGCTGAAAAGTTTGAATTCTATACGCTTCTAGACTAGAGATTTAGAGTTCTAATTTGAGGAATTTTGAGTTTGACAGTATAGAATCTTCACACACACAAATATTTACTTTTTCTAGCTATATACATAAATTATACATCATAGGAAGTAGGTTGCAAATGTGGCCACTACACTTATACAATGCCTCCATCCTAGGAGTGACAAGCGAGCGAGTCGAGTCGAATATGAGTCGATCGAAAACGAGTTAAATAAAAATGGGTAAAATACTCGACTCGACTCATATTTTAAATGGGTAAAAACGAGTTATCCAATGGGTAATATGGGTATCCATATTTACCCATATTATTATAGGTAGGGGTGTACAAAACCGAACTGAAAATCAAACCAAATCGCAAACCGAGTCAAACCAAGAAAAAAAAACCGACTAGTGGTTGGTTTGACTTGATTGGTATTGAAAAATAAAACCCGACTATATTTGGGTTTGTTTGGTTTTAACTAAAATAAAAACAACCCGAGACCAAACCAACCTGACATTATATATATAATTTTAAATTTTTATTTTATAAATAAAAATATTTACTTTGATATAATTTTTAAATATTTCTTATACTTTTTCATAGTTTTTATCTTTTAATATATTATTTCAAGTTTGAAACTTAGAATTCTGAATGATTCAATAAAGATTATAGTCCACAGATGTTGGTAATTATAATAAAGCTTAAATCAAAATAATACTAATGCAAAAAGAAAATCAATGCAACACTAAGAATGACAATAATATTGAATATTTGTTCTTTAGTTTTACATTGGTTTAGACAATTAAAATACATAATCTAATTTTAATTTCCTTTAATATTTAGTCATGTAACTAATACTTATTAAACTTATTTTAGCATGATTTAGTACTTTTAAATTATGATCATTTTCATTATGACTTGTTAATTTGCAATATTTGTTTTACGCGATTTCATTATTATTTTTTTGTTGGATATTTTAGTGTCATTACTCATATCATATTTTGT
>NW_006238985.1:1050154-1051711 GCF_000226075.1 Solanum tuberosum | reverse complement strand
ACAACCCCAATGCCTAAAAAATTAAATTTATTTATTTTATTTGTTTTTTTAAGAAATTAAATTTATTTTTTACTATTTTGATCACCCACCACCATCACTACCCACCCACCCGCCAACCCCAACGCCTAAAAAATTAAATTTGTTTTTTTTATTTGTTTTTTTTTAAAAAAATTAAATTTATTTTTACTACTTTGATCACCCCACCACCATTCACCATTACCCCCTCCATCCCCCCAACCCCCCATCCCAAAAAAATGATGATGCTTGGGAAAAAAATGTAGAGAACACTTGACACTTACAAATCTTTCTTCACTTCCCGAATACTTAATATTAATAGCTTATGACATGAAGTTAAATTTAAAATAGGGATGCGTAATACAGAAAAGAAGTTTGGACAAATATTACGTCCATCAAATGTGAGCCTTGTAAAGATTTAGTGAGTCCACCCTATCAGTTCCACTGATATCCCTGCTAGTTTAGTTTCTTTTTTCTTTCTCATAATTTGATATCGGCTTTAAGACTTGAAAAATTCACATACTTATTTCTTTTTCTTATAAAAGGTAAATTGCTTCCTATAACTTAATTCATATGTATTATTAAATTCAAAAATTTTAATTAAAAATTTCTATAGTGTAATATTTTATCGTCCCAGCACCAAAAATTGATGATAATGGTTGTTTAGTTGGGAGACACCAAAATGCTTCCGCAAGGCGTGACGCTAATTGGTAACAAAATGACGATAATACTATAATAATATTGGCAGATCTCTATCTCTATATCAAACACAAACAAATGGGACCCACATCATTCAAAGACCAGTCAATGCCGCCAGGAACTTGGGGCTTACGCTTTGAGCTTTCACCGGTTGCTCCCGGTCCAGGTTACTATTTACTTTTCTTAGTGGGTTCCGTAAAAATAATACATTTTTTAATTTTTTTCACGGTTAGATTCAGTTGATCATAACTATTTTAAGTAAGAAAAATAATCTATCTGATTGAATTAAGAAAAACAAGTTTAACATTCCACTTTTTTCAACGCAGGTCAGGAGAATATGTTATCACGCGTGTGAACTTCGATTTATTCTTAATGAATTTGTGCAGTTATTTATCATTTTTCTTGATATTATGTATGTTTATTTTTATTTTTTTGTTAATGTAGATCGATTGATCAAATCATGTTAACGATTTTTCTTTTGATAGATGTTGATCAAACTACGTTAACGATATATTTTTTCGATGAAAAAATCACCTCATATATCTATTTAAGGCTTAATATTACAGCCTTTAGATGTATTTTTTTATATTACTACTTATAACAGTTTAATTACAAATATTAACAGATTAGTTTTAATTTATAATTTAATTTAATTAATTAGTTGTTTTTATAATTACATTATAATTAATAAGTAAGAAAAATAACATTAATATTAGAGAATCAATTGTCATTATCTCTTTCACCATTTTAGGGATAACATTAATATTAGAGAATCAATCGTCATCATCTCTTACACCATTTTAGGGATTTTTTTCCAGATTTCACACAACAACCCCCACCTTT
>NW_006238985.1:1001119-1048953 GCF_000226075.1 Solanum tuberosum | reverse complement strand
CTTTAAGTATTTGATATATATAATATCCATTGTTTTATTTCAAAAAGATACCAATTACATATGAATTATAGATTGACTATTGTAATCGCAGGATACTAGTTATATATAGACTGCATTCCAAATGAATACACCATTTTAAAGATAAATTACACATTGACTATAATAATTCTCGGGATAACAGTTATATACAAAATGCATACAAATTGGATTCAACATTTAGAGTTTATGATTTTACAATGTCTTATTAACTAGAAAGAAATCATACTACTAATTTAGAGTTCATGAACTAACTCTGACTTATAATTGGTATCCAAAATGTACACCTTTGGCATCCAAATTCATATTCTAACACAAAAAAAAAATAAAAAAAAATGAAGTTGGTATCCAACAGGTATAAATACCTTGTATAAACGATTATGCCAATGTAAAATAGTGATAATTGTATTTTGTAACAACCTCAATTACATTTTTGTTTTACATTTTTTTCATCCTGGACAATTTACAACCTAATTGTAAATTATATTGTCTTAACAAGCGTGGATTAAGTATTTTTAAAGATGTATGAAGTTGTATACAATCTGTATAAATACTGGAATAAACGAATCTTACAATTTAAAACAGAGATCATTAAATGTTGCACCAACATCAATTACATCTGGTTTTATTTTGTTTTTTTGAAAATGGATAAAATAAGACTTTTAAATTAATTTTAACAGATTAGAGTGAATTAAGGAAAACAAATATTCCTAATTAGTTTGAATCTCCTAAATTTATGCTAATTAATAATTATCATCAATCAATTCAAATTTAATTAATACATCTATTTCCATTTTTTCAGTTTTTTTCTTTATTATTTCTAATTCCGTTTTCTTTTTAAATTTTTGTTTATCTTTTTTTTTTTTAAGTTTTTTTCCAATTAATAAAAACATTTCTTTTTTTTTTTGTAAATTTGTTATAATCTGAAAGTCTAAATCTACTGCTATAGCTTGAAAGTCTAAATCTACTGCTATAACTTGAAAATAGTACTATAATATATGTCATATATGAAATTTACATTTTTTTGATAGATCTCTAATTTATCTTCTTAACTATGATCTTTCGAGGTTTGTTTTATTAACTTTCCTGTGACACTTTGATTATTTCAATCCTAACAAGTAACAACACAATCCTTAAAGCACATCACTACTCCCTACCCTATCCTCAACTTCCACCTCTCATAGTATTTACTAAGTTATATAATAGTAATTTTTTTCAAAATACTATCTTTTGCTTACATATTAAAAAATTAAATATTTTTTTCCGATACCAAACACACCCTTTATATATGTTCGAGTTCAACCAATTTCTTTTGATAAAATGTAAGAAGTGGCTTGGTCAGACTCAGTCAGTCCTAGTTAGTAAGTATGTTAATTGCTTGTAATTCCTACTCCGGAATTTTGTTTGCTTAATCATGTGTGTTTGGTAAAGTTTATGAAAAATATTATAAGAAGAAACATTGACGAGACAATGAATACTATTTCCTCGTTTAAGTGGCGGATTCTACTCTCTCCGTTCATATTAAATAAGTATCTTATTAAGAATATTTATCTCATATTACTTGATCACTTACTAAATCAAGATAGAATTAATTAAATTTCTTTTTTTATATTTTACTCCTACAATTAATATTAATATGAAACAAATCAAACTTTTTTTAAAAGACTAATTAAAAAATAAAAAGTATTTAATTTAATATGGGAGGAAGAAAATAAATATTGTCGCATTAAAGATAAAAATAAAAACATATATGAAATGAAATGATTAACTTGATGTGTAAGAAAAGTTATAAAAATGGAAAAAAAGAGAGATTCAAATTCTAGAATAGTCAAGTTAGGATAATTTAGTCAAAAGACTCAACTAGAAAAAGTGTGATATTTGGAGGTATTTTAATTTATATATGAGATAGATACAAAAGTGGAGGAAGTCATCAAAGTTTTGATTCTTCACCCCTGCTCGGATAATGTCAATTTGTTCCCTCGTCAGTTAACCCCACCACTCTTTCAAAACAATTCAATATAATATTATCTTTGTTTCTATTTAGGGAAATCACATACTCTCGAATTAATACCCATCGTCTGGTAGTCAGAAAAAAAAAGTTTTTTTTTTATATATTATATTGTGTATAACTTATACGATATTTAGTAGATATGTGAAAAATAAGTTATACATATATAAAATAATATGATGTTTGATTGATAATTTAGAAAATCGCATAAGTAATACATGTATAAGTTATGAGAGATTCTATATATTATTTTATACAAAATAAAACTTAAAAAATAAAATGACTAATACATGAATAACTAATTTCTATTTAAAATAATACATATATTTCCTCATAACTAATCTCACGTTATTATTACTTGCCAAACTCTAACCATCTAAAAGGCAACAGCGACCCCTTATTATTTTTGGGAGTTTTATTATCCGTCTGAGTTATTTATGTTGGTTTCAGGTTTATCATTAATGAAATTTTGGATAAATGGTTTTCAAATTTAGATTGGAGTAATTATTTTTAAAGAATAACTAAAAAGAAAAAGAAATAGGTTCACATGACAAAAAGTAAAAAAGGGATTCAGGTGCATCTTTTTAGTTTGATTTAGCTCAAATTTAAGAAAATAAAAAACTTTTCAATTTTGTGATTATAATATACTAAAATGTTCTTTAATCTTATGATCTTAAACATGACACGTGAGAAGTTGATGTTAAAAAGTTAGCAAAAAAAAAGCAAACTAAAAAAAAGAACAGATTATTCTTTTTTAAACTGAAAGTATTATATATGGAGTTCGAGAAGAGATCAAATTTATCCCTTCATTTTTGTAAGAAGTTGTTTTTATAACTCTCACCACGATCTTACGATTACATATAATAACTTTATCAGTTAACTCAAAATTTCCTTTTAAAATTTATATCTAAAACAAATTAATTGATGTGACTATAAATTTCCTGTATTTTTAATTCTAGAAAGTTGGCCTTTTATTTTTGGGAGGAAAAGAAAAGAAACCGATAACTTGCTAGGCTGCTTACCTTAGCCGGTCACGATTCACGAGTGGTTGGGTTCATCATCATCAACATCTACTTCCTGGAAGTTGCTATTTTTTCATTGAATATTCTAACCCTTCTTCTTTACCTATTATTATACACTTGTATATATTCCAAGAGAAACCATTTCTTAGCTTCCAACTTCAATACTACTTCTTCTTCTATTCTACTATTACTTACTACTTCAACAGCATTTTCTTCTATATATCAGGTACCATTCTCAGTTCCTATTTTTTGTTTCAGTTTCTTTTCTTTCTTTTTTGTTAGAATTTCTGTGATTCTTGATTTCTTCAATCAAACATCTCAGAATTTAGTAGCTCAAACCAATTTCCATGGAAGCCCTTTTTCAAGAACAGCTTTTTCCTTGTGCTGATTCTTTCATTTTTAGGCACCCTTCAATTCCAATGGATCCAAGAAAAGATGTTGTACAAAATGGTGTCAATAATCATCCTAGTTTTGTTCAAGATTACCTTTCAAATCATGTTGTTGGAGAGGGAGATTCTTCTTCTCCTAAAGAGGAAGGGGAAAGGGACTATTCTGATGCAATGTACAAATTCTTAAGTCAGATGCTTATGGAAGAAGATGATTTGGAGAATAAGCCATGTATGTTTCATGACTGCATGGCTCTCCAAGCTAAAGAGAAATACTTATCTGATGTACTTCATGGATCCGAAAACAACTATTCCCCACAATCTGTCATTATCAATCCACACGAATCCTCTAGTTTTCTCAGCAACTATTCACCTGATTCTATTGAGTCGCCTCAATGGGATCTTAATTTCGAATCCCCTGTTTCCGTGTCGACTTTATCTAATCATGACTCTTTCTTCACTTCCTTCGGAAATGGCCATTTTGAAGGAGGAGCTGTTAATGTGTTCCGAAGTGGCAGCAGCAGCAATTCACCCACTGGTTTGAGGGAAAAGAAAAATCGACATCGAGGAGATGTTGCTGCAGACCTTGCTGCAGACCAGCAGAGGAGTAACAAACAGATGGCTACATTTGTTCATGATGAATCTGAACCATTGGAAATGTATGACAACGTGTTGCTTTGTTTAAACAATCCATATGTGGAACATCATAGTGCTACTAGTGTCACTTCCTACTCGCCGCCAAATGAAGCCAAAAAAGCAAGCAAAGTTGGAAGGCCGAGAGGTGGTAGGAAGCATAGCAGCATTGTCAAGAAGGAAATGGTGGATTTGAGGGCTCTGTTGACTCAATGTGCTCAGGCCATGGCAAGCTATGATAGCAGAACAGCTAATGAGCTGCTGATGCGGATAAGAGAACACTCTACACCTCATGGCGATGGGACGGAGAGGTTGGCTCATTATCTTGCCAATGCCCTTGAAGCACGCCTGTCCGGCACAGGAACAGCTTTGTATACAGCGTACGCACCCAGTAGGATATCAGCTGCTAACATTTTGAAAGCTTACAAGGCATTTATCACAGCATGTCCATTCAAGTTGCTGTCAAACATGTTCGCAAACAAGTATATCAGAAAGGTCATTGCTGGAGCACCAAAGATCCACATAATTGATTTTGGGATTTTGTATGGTTTCCAATGGCCCTGTCTCATACAAGGTCTATCCATGAGGGCTGGGGGACCTCCAGAGCTTCGCATTACTGGAATTGATCTTCCCCAGTCAGGTTTCAAGCCAGCAGGGAGGGTTGAGGAGACAGGGCGTCGCCTGGAGAAGTACTGCAAGCGATTTAATGTCCCTTTCGTATTCAAAGCCATCGCGAAGAAGTGGGAAAGCATCACGCTTGAAGATCTTGAGATTCAAAGGGATGAAGTGTTGGTAGTTAACAGTTTGTATAGGCTAGGAAACATACCTGATGAGACAGTAGTACCAAACAGTCCAAGGGATGCTGTCCTGAATTTAATCAGGAGAATCCGTCCTGATTTGTTCATCCATGGTGCGTTGAACGGTACTTTCAACACTCCATTTTTCGTCACACGATTCAGGGAGGCGCTTTTTCACTTCTCCTCACTGTTCGATATGTTTGAGGCTACTATGCCCCACGAGGATGAGGACAGAAAGCTATTCGAGGAAGAGGTTTATGCAAGAGATGCTATGAACGTGATAGCTTGTGAAGGGACAGAGAGAGTCGAGAGACCTGAAACATACAAGCAATGGCAACTTAGATGCGTTAGAGCTGGATTCAAGCAGGTGCCACTTGACCAGGAGATTGTGAAGATAGTGAGGAATAAAGTGAGGTCGGAGTACCATAGGGACTTCTCAGTTGATGAAGATGGACACTGGATGCTGCAAGGATGGAAAGGACGCGTAATTTACGCTCTCTCTTGTTGGAAGCCTACTAAGCAGTCTGTAAAATTAGGAGTCTAGTTTATCAGGCCATTTCTTCTATGGCTGTATTTTCATATGCTAGTGGAGTTTGTAGCAGCAGCATTTTGGAATTTATTCTAATTTAGTTTCACTCTCTCAAATGCTTCAAAAATTTATTTCACTTGACGTGCAGAAGCATTACAGATTTGTGAGCTTCAAATGGCCGGAAGCCTTCTTTGAAGCATAAATTCAAATAGCTTACGTGCATTTGGATTTTGGATTAAACAAATTGGTATTTCACTATATACGGCACAGATCACTATCAAGCTAATGCTGTCGCCTTCACCACAACGGCATCAAGATAGTGAGTAATAATTATATATATGCCTATAAACATATAATCAATCCAGAACAAGTTTTTTATTCTACTATCACCTGTAAATCAACTGAATTCTTTTCTTCTGAGAAACAACATGATGGAATTACCAATTAAGGAGACGAAAAATTGAATTGTAAAGTGAATTACCAGCAATATGGCCTTCACTCCCATCAATTCGCAGGAAATCCTTTCTCCTGGACTCTGCAGCCTTTCTTCTGTTTGGAAACATCTGCATACGTGCAGTTGAGAAAGCATATTCTCCTTCCCTTCCAAAAAGAAAATCTAATTTAATTTGGCAGTAAATAAAAAAGATTGTCAATTTTGTGGTTCCAACTTCTAAATCCAAAGTATATCACATTAATCAAAATACTTTTAATTTTATGATGTTAAACATGAAAAATTGAAATTGAAGTTTGCTATTTTTATTAAACTGAAGGAATAATATGTTGTCAAATGTCTGACTTATTGCAAATGGGCCCTTTATGGGTGCATTGCCCAAATGATCCTCACTTGATAGAAACTATATAGTATAAAGGCCAAACACATAAACATATCCCTAAACTTGTTGGGGTTTTCCCCTCAGGTACCTCAATTACGTCATTTTCATATTGAATTCTTGAACCACCCATAATTTATTCCTTTTAAACACCGTGGCTATGTGGCACAAAATTTCCGCAAATATTTTTTGTTGATTGTGCGCGTGAGATCCACCTTTCCCGCGTGAAAATTGCAACCAATCAAACTTCAATCCATTTACACGTCAGCACCACATAATCATTTTCCAAACCCAAAAACCTAAAACCCCTTCATTTTCCCTCCAAAACACTTCTGACTTGAAGAAATCAATGAACAAGATAACTTCGACATTGGAACTTGATGATTAAGAATAAATCAATAAAGAAGAGATATATCCTGATGAGCAACTCCAACTTAATGATGAAGAGAAAGAAAAGAGGAGAAATAAGAGAAAAGGGGAGAAATTAGGGTTAAAAGAGGAAGAAGAGCGTTGGTGGGTGGTTCAGGGATCCGCATCAGCGCCTTCAAAACGTCTTCACGCGCTCAAGTGACGTGAGATCACATTTTGTGCCACATCAGCCCACAGTGTTTTAAAGAAACAAATTATGGATGGTTCAAGGATTCAATAGGAAAATGACGTAGTTGAGGTACCTGAGGGGAAAAACCCAACAAGTTTAGGGACCTGTTTATGAGTTCCGCCTAGTATAAAACTATATACTCTCTGATTCCTGAATGTGATGTTATTTGACATAAATTTATGATCTACTCTTTTTGTTCATTTTTAATTGTCATATTGCTGCGTTTTCCAAAAGTTAATTTAACTAATTCGTAAAGTTAAATTAAATTACGTTAATTTGATATTTTAAATAAAAAGTTTAGATACTCAAAAACTATACGAAAAGTACATAAATTACAATTTCTAGCATATCAATATGATGAATAAATAACTCGTAAAATATTAGTCAAAGTTCTTGTAGTTTGACTCTAAAAAAAGAAACTATAACAATTAAAAGTAGACGAAAAGAGTAAAATTTTTTTATTGATATTTGTGTGACTATAAAATTTTAGTACTAAATATAGAAATATTAAAACTGCGTAAAAAAAGAAGAAAGAGTGTGTTATGTGGGACATAGGAAGTAGTAAAACAATTTTCTTTTCTTTTTTAAACAGAAAAGTCACTTTTCTATAGCCATAATATCTGACTTGTATTGTTTGGACTCAAAACTTGTACTTGCATGATACGTGCAAATATATTTCGAATTCAATAAATCATTTTTTGTGATAGAATACTGAAGGCAAATGATAATATTTAGATTTTGAATTAGTCTCCACACAAAGACGTGCACTATATAAATGAACAGTTGGACAATGTTTGAATAATAATAGAAAAGAATGAAGCATAACTAGAATAAAGAAAAGAAAAAAAAAAGATGCATGATAGAATATTGAAAGGAATCTATTAATATTAAGGAGAGAAATGAAAAAGAAAAAAAAACTAAAAATTTGAATATTTCGCTGAAGTGGCGGGATCCACTTTATTTTTTTCTTATAAAATCCCGTTTCATAAGAACTCCCATACACCTACGCAAGTAACCGTCGACGAAAAACAGAGCATTTCGCGGCTTCAATCCCGAGAAAATATTTGATTTTGCTAACCATTTAAAATCTCATTTCATTCTAAGTGACTTTTCTTCCCATCTTCTGCTCTGAATTTTCTCTACATTATTCTATCAACTTTTAGGCTCATGAAAAGTTCGAATTCTATATGATTTTAGATCCAATGTAACAGTATAGTTTTTTTTTTTAACCCAAGATACCAACCTTTGCCCTTTGGTTGAGCACTTTGTTGTGAGCACGGTGTAGTAATAGCTCTGAAAAAAATAGTATAGTTGCAAAAGTATGAAACGTCGGCGCAAATTGTCTCACAAAGAAGGAGTGGTGGAGGTTTCTGATGATATCGTAATCAACATACTGCATCGTTTGCCTTCAAAATCTCTAGCAAGGTTTAAATGTGTATCCAAATGTTGGCGGAAGTACATTGCTGATTCATCTCTCAGTTATAGTTGTCGTTCTCGAAGATGGAGGCCACAACCCTATCTAATTGGTTTCTTTTATCAAGCTAGGGATACCTGTGAACGTTCGAAAATTCAGTTCTTCTTCTCTTCCGAGGAATCATCACTAGATATTGATAGTAGTTTTGATCAATCAGTCAGTTTTCTAGGCAGGAGCGCGTATATAGTTGCATCGTCTAATGGTTTTCTCCTTTGCAATAGGCAGAGGGTTTATTATGTTTATAATCCTGCTACGAGGCAGAGAATGGCTCTCCCTAAAACTCAAATCGGCATGAATGATCCAACTATTGGATTTATTTGTAAGGTAGATGACCCTAATAGAGATGTTATCTCCTTTACTATAGTTCGCTATTGGATTGTACAATCCAATGTGACAATTGAAAGTTTCTCTTCTGAGACCAATGCGTGGATTGTGGATAATTTAATTCTCAATGTACCTCTTAGACTGTATTTTTTCGTTTATATGAAATCACCATCAGCTGGTGTAGTCGACGGAGTATTCTTTTGGCTTGATCAAGGACCACAAATCACTGTTTATGATAGTGTCCATAAGAGTTTCTGGGCTTTGGGATTTCCTGAAGATATGGTGGCTACAGGCAATTATTTTCTCGGATTTTCAGGTGGGGATTTCTATTTTGCATTGTATATTAAGACAAATATTACTGTGTGGCAACTCAAGAGCAATATTCGTAGTCGAGATGCACTGTGGGTTAGGAAGTATGTCACGGATGTCGCGACTACAGTTCCTTTTGGACTTACTGGATTTCTACATACTGAGGTGCAGAACATGGACATTCATCCTGCTATTCCTCACATCTTTTATTTGGATGTAAAAGGTAAGGTTATTTCTTATGACATGGAAACAGATATTGCAGAACTTGTGCATGATTTCGGAGAATATGGGTGGAGAACTAAACACTTCAAATTATTTTCTTATGAGTGGCATCAATGGCCGCGCGGCATTCTGTAGATTGTCAAGTTTGTTGTTTCTTCTAATAACATTTGTTGAGTATCCTATTTGATGTATATAGTAACTTTTATGAATTTCCTTCTTTTCATTCTACTGTGCCATTTCATTATCTGGTTTTCATAAGACATGGAAGCTCGACGAATTACCAAGTTATAACTTTGCACGAATAAAAAGGATACGAGATTTTATACCTCTCTTGCTATGATGTAAGGTAGAAATAAATAGTCACATTAATTTCCAGAAAGAAAACAAAGGATCCTCTAACACATCTGCTAAAGCAAGTTAACGCCCAAAAAAAGGAAAGAAAAAATGGATCAAGATGACTGATTCAAATAGAGTGAACAGCTTATACCTGGAAGAACTATCCCATCAGCACTTAAAAATAAAATATGCTCCTTGTAAACTCAATCCGAATCAGAGGAATATTGATAGGGCTTCAGTGTCGTTACCATCTTTGACAGTACCTCTCCCATATCTTCCACTTCATCTTTTCCAAAACCCCAACTTTGGAGCAATGGTGCCCCAAGGGCTCCTCGCTCAATACCAAACCTACGAAGATTTCCAAGTTTTCTTTCCAAAAGAGGCAAAACAGCAGTGCTTGAACGTAATCTTGTTGCCATAGGAATGGAATGAACTTCAAGGGATCCCCTAGATGAAGAACCTGAAATTGGGGTTTCCAATAGCTCACCGTGTTGGCCAACCATATTGCCAAAGATCAAAGGGAAAGGCAAGGGTATAGGAAGAGGACAAGTAGAAGCAGATAGGTGTGAGAATTTGGGCCTTGTGACTGAATTATCATAAGCAGACTCAACTGCATCCTTAACTTCATTAATTGAGGCCCTTTGGTTTCCTGAAAATTACATGGAGAACTACAGTTAAACAGATCAAACATCGCTAGAAAAGCTATAAGCAAGAAGGTGATAACAGAAAAGGGTCACTAAAACAACACTGAAGAATCAAATATGCTTTGAAATGTGGGCATTCATCATTCATCTCACTCTCATGCGTTAAAGTTACAAACTCCCTTTAGGAACTATTATTCTGTATAGCGTATCGTATGTTGAAGTGCTTTGCTACCAAACATAATCCACTATTTAGGTTGGTTTTACCTTTAAGGTTTAGTACTCATCACACACTGGAACACCTCATTCCTAACTTTTCTTTGTTGTGTTCTGTCCATTTGTCTCTAGACTTGCAAATGAAAAGCTTAATTTTCTTCGTTTTTTTTTAATGATTGTGGTGTCCGGGCCAGCTTTCGCACACCTCGACTAATTCCATGGGATACCTTCCACCTCCCACCAGCAACAGGTGCCATGTAATTCTGTCCACCAACACTAGGATAGGTGGGAAGAATTACCTAGTGTTTTTGTCTCCGCTGGGAATTGAACCTGAGACCTCATGGTTCTCAACCACTTCATTGACCACTAGGCCACACCCTTGGGTGCATGAAAAGCTTAATTTTCATTGCAGGGATTTGGAAGTTGCATTTTAATCAGTAATTTTTCTGGCGATGTATCTTACCTGTTCAAACTAGGATAAGTTCATGAAATATTTGCATACTGTGCTATAGCTTGAGCTTCTCAAAGGTAAAACAGCTTAGAGATGAGGTAATATGACATATATTATGTAGATGGGATTCCAAAAGGAGATGGGGAAGCCAGTACGCAAATCATCAAACTATGTACCAATACAAAAATGGGATCAGAAAATTGAAAAGAAATGTTAAAAATATAAGAAATATGCTAAAGATCAAATCAAGTACCAGATGTAACTGCTCCGTGAATGTTCATAGTTTCCACTGCATGGAAATCTTCAACATCTTCTGATATGTCCGGAATCAAGGGCTGCAAGTTTCCGAGAAAGGAGTGCTGAGCCCGGTCTGCTGGGGTAAAAGAGTTTCCAACATCAGGAGTAGAAGTAATTGCACAGTGACTTCAGAAAAATAAAATGCTAGAGAAAAAAAGCATACCACTTAAAGAAGGTGCCGGCATGGCAACATCCAATATAGTTACCATGTTTTGCCTCATTTGGCCTGCTAGCATTTGTACTGTCCCATACATATCCAGAGCACCAGACGTAAAGAGAGATTCTGCAGATGGCCCTGATTGTTTCATCCTAAAAGGGAGAGTAAATGAGTGCATTGCAGACGCATACACTGCACTGGAGTGGTAAGGCTTTTCGTCTTTAATGCAGAGAAACTGGGAAGCTCTACCTAGATAATTACATATATGCAAGTATCAGCCACAGGAACTCATTCAGATAAGAGAAATATGAGAAGCATACAGAGTAAGAGGTCATAAAACAAGATTCAGTTACAGAAGTTGACCTGCACCAATACTAGAAAAGACAAAGGTACACAAACAAGACATAAGCTCATATACAGGTGAAGAACGAGTTTGCAAACTATACAACACCCATCAGTTTTAGGAACAAGTGAATGAACTGGCTAAAGAAAACCACATGATTACCAAACATTTTGCTGTTAAATATACAGGTTTAACACCCATGATTTCACTCAACAATTGTTGAATCCCCCTGGTTCCTTTAAAGTACATTGGATTCACATAGTTAACTGGAATTCAAATTTGTTGATTCTGTTTGATGCTGAAAATTGCTGAGGATATAGACAAAATGCACACAACTTTTTGCCTTCTGAGTGAGGAAAACCACAAGTTTGCACGCAGCAAATGAAAAAGTGTGAGGCACAAACCATGATATCTTAAAAATGCCCCTTACCTCAGGCTTGTAATTAGATATGTTCTCAAAATTTGGGGAGGACATCTATGAACTCACAGGTCAGCTACTCATACAGTATATGTGAACCCATTAAGTATCTATTTGTTATGGCCAGGAGTCCTTACTGATAAATAATCTCCTTTGGATGGACAAATATGCAGTACAAACTTACAACTCAATTTAGTTCAACAAAGAATAAAGAATCTAGTATGCCTGAGAGAACCATACGAAGGGAAATTGCATAGTTCTACTGAAAAAATCACATTATGAGAATAGTAGCTCTTACTTCCACTCAGGGAGGGCAAACCAACCGGGATAATCAATTTACATAGCTCAGACAACCTTGAAAATGAGACTGCATCGTGAAGATAATGGGAGATAGCTTGCTTGCGACCTTCGGAGTCCATGTGCAAGCTAGGATTACGTGCATTATATAGTAAAACTGGGACGTTTGGGTACTCATCTGCAATGCTCTCCAGGAACATTGCAGATACACCAGAAAACCCTCCAGCATCGTCCACAACGCATTGGATCCCCTGCAAAGAGATTCAATTAAAAAAAAATTAACAACTCTTGCCGACAGGAAAAGAACACAAGTGCAGGTGAACCGTGAAATCATTTTTGTTTAGGCATTTATACAGATATACATGTAAGGCAGTAAAGGAAAATAAAAACAGTTAGTCCAAAAAGAGCACAAGATTCAAGATCTCAGCAAGCAAGAGGAAGAATATAGAGTCGCATTGCTGATACTCAAACTGCTATAACAGAACTGTTGAAGACCAGATGAACTAATGAGGTTGTTAAGTCAGTAAACCAATCTGACAGCAGACAAGATATTATGGCAGTATTGTGACGCTGCCCCCAGGTCTTTGGTTCAACTGTAAGGATGCAACACATGAAATGTGGGTTTGTCGCACGTAAGGTTTCAAACCTCACCATGTACAAAAAGTCTGGAATCTAAGTTGGGAGAAGGCTAAAGGGGCGGACCATTCTCCCCAGAGTTTTGTACCTGCTGATACCCCACAAAGTGGGTATACAGGTGATTTCTATGATATCAAAAAATAAAAATACTGTGAAGGAAACAGGACTAAAGGGAACTGTAGTGATATACTCCGTGAGGACAAAGTTCATTCACCATCAAGAAGAAACTAACAAGACAAAGAAATGCTCTCAAACATGTACAGAAATAGTAATACTATCACACTGGAAGGAATCAGAATCATTGAACGGGACAAATTTCAGGTGGTTGATCTGCCTACAAACCTGAGGGGATTCGCAGCAATAAACTAACTAGACAATATAGTAGTCTAGAGGTTTCAATCATGAGTACCTGAATATGATCACATTCTTCAACAAAGAAACGAAGTCTGTCATCTATTTCTTCACCGTGTTGATGCCCACAAAATGCCTCCTTCCCGAGTCCATAATTATCGAACTCCTGAATATCTGCCCATAATCCACTTAATTCATACAAACTCTGTGGATGATAGTGTACTTTTGAAAAATCTGTCCAATATTGAACATCACTTTCCAAACATTCAACGATATCCTTATCTTGAATTTCTGCTGGAGAATTGTTGTTCACATTGTCCAAATCATTAGCTTTGCCCACGATCTCCTGTTCTTCCTCACTTAAGCTTTGCAAGAAGAGATTCCTCCTTAAAGGTTCAGATGCATGAGTTGTGACTCTGCCCTTCCTGCACATTTGTCTAGAGACCTTCATTCATATAGTTCCACTCAAACTTATGTAAATGATATTAGTAAAGCAAACTTTCCCCTCACACGTACACCCACCTCCTCTCTTGAAATATTCCTCCAACATCACAAGTAATGTACTGTAGGATATGCAAATGTCCTGCTGGTTCTTATTGATTATTTCATAAAGTGTTTTGATCAAGGAGGCCTCTTTTATACTGATTTTGCATCAAAAAGAATTGTCTTTTTCCTTTTTCAGCAACTCTTTAATTTCAATTTTCCACATGGCATGTTTAAGACCACAAGATTAAAGGACGTTTTGGTAAATTCTACATATCTTTAGTTTAAGATCACAAGAATCAAAAGTCTTATTTACTTTCTTAAAATTTGTGTCAAGTCAAAACCAGACAAACAAATTGAACGGAGGGAGTAATCAATAACATTCTGTAAAGCTCAAACTTGTCTGTTGAAACTGAAAGAGAAACAAACTGGAACAGAAGAGGGCCACCGAAAATCCCAGTGAGTTGTTCAATATAACTACAAAATCAATTTTCACTTGGTCTGCAGTGTGGGAGCATTATTATCAGCAAACAAGTTGCAGAAATGGCGATGAATGTTTGGTGCTTCCTGTGTAAGGAACATGGGAGGGAAGACGGATCATCCTGCTTCATTGCAGGATTGCAACAGAAATTGGAACACTGTACTCTTGTTGTTTAACATAGCACGGGTGATACTAAGGGCAACAAAAGAGGCAATCACAAATTGGAGATTAAAGAATGTTCCAGGAAAATGAGATGGATGTAAAGAGTCTAAAAAGAAACATATTTATTTTACTCCTACATTTCTTGCAAAGAGGTATTCTCTTTTCTATATACAGATAAAGTAATATATTTATCAATGTGGGGAAGCCCCGATATACAGTAAAGAGAAAATTCTCATATGTGTAGATAGCTGGAACTTGGAATTTACTTAATAGATGAATGTGACTGCTTGTAGAAAAGGGAATTTTGGCCTTCAGATGCAGAATCGGTCAGTGAAATGCTATGATTTATCACCAAACTGGACTAGTAAATACTTTTTAGACTTTGAAGGTTTGCCTAACATGATCAGTATCTTGAAAGTAATTACCAAATTAAACTTCTGTAATGATCAGGATCACTGAAGGCATAAGCCGATTCCATGAATTACACTTTTAAAAACCAGGAGTGATATATTTGAAGGTAGTAAACAAAAGCAGAAGGCTCATTTATCATGATTTATGGATATAAAACACAGGGATGCTGAAATAGTTAAATGGAATGACACTTTTATTGTTGTAACAACCATTTCCAAAGCTCTATCAGCAAGCAGAAAGAATGTGTGAATCAAAGGAGCACTTATTAAGGAAAGAGATGTAACAAAACAGCTGCAAGTCTAGACCCCTTCTTTGTGTTGCATTATTTTTCTATTGAACTATTTTCTTCTCCCTTCTTTCGATTTTTCTATGTTTAAGACAGGGAGGGCTGGGCGAGCGGGAGAACATGTCACTCCTTATTTACTTTGTGGCATATTATTAAACAGAGAGTAATGGATTAAACAACAAAAAGGTTTTAGAGTCTCACCATGTCATAACATCCATGTTTTTGGCTTGGATCTGATTGTACAACGATCCACGTGAACTCACAGATCCAAGGGACCCTGTCATGTTACAAATGTGCAAAAGACCATCCATCAGATCAACTAACTGAGTGGGGATCTATTTATTCTCTAGCATAATATGAAAATATATTATTTTCTTCTTTTGCTTGTCAGTTTCACGAATGGGTGACAGCAGAACAATCCATAACTTAGGTAAGAATGTGGTAGGGCCATGTATTTGTTCAAGTCATGACATGACATAATATGCATGTCTATTCATGGAGAACAAGTTCCTTTTGTCAACAGATGAGTAGTTGGAATGACACAAGTGAAGTAGATAAGCTTGAGGTTTAAGCCTATACAATTATAATTTGAATATTGTATACATGGGATAACAGAAAAAATCAAGCAGCGTATTTTCGGGCTTGACCAACTCTTCAATCATAAGTTGTTCATTTCAACAATTAAGAACATCAAAGCTACCTAAGGTGCAAGTCTGCGGCAAAAGTGTAAAAATAAGAAAACAGTTTGAGTTCACCGAACCTATAATGGGGGGGGAGGGGTTTAAAACAAGAAACAGAACAAAGTAGGAAGAGTCTGATAGGCAGTAAAATCCATGTGCAATATTTTGGGGCTGCAGATAAACCAATAACTCCAACATGCCTGATCCTTTATGGAAGTACGGTTCTAATTAAAGAGACACTTGGAACCTCAGCATCACAAATAGCTCCTCAATTGTTGTCATGTTTACTGTGAACATACCTATGAATATGATGAAGCTCTTGTTTCCCCTTTTATGTCTTATATAATATGTTTTTCAGAATCGAGTCATTTCCTAAATAATATACATATAAGATAACAGCTAAATATTCTACTGAAGATATGGAGGTGCAACTTCCTAAGAAATTTGTATACTGAGACAAGCTTGAGGCCCAACATATTCTGATTGCCAACTGGAACAAAAGCCAATACTAAGTAGATTAATATAATTCCAAGACAACAGTGTAAAATAAACCCCGAATCATGTGCTTAAGAAAAACAGATTTTTGTGGCAACTTAACATAAAAATTGGATAATATACCTTGAAAGTTTACTGAGACCATTCGAGGGGTGTATGTAAGGAGACCCTGCATGCCAAAAAGGTGAAAGAGTAACTCTAAGTATGTGATAGCTATATCACAAAGACAAAATCCACTATATAGTTTATGATCAGATAACTCACTTGCTGAGTTTCCCCAGTACGATACAAAACATCCATATCAAGGCTATGATTTTTGAATACTTGATCACTTTCAGGGCTTTCAGCCAATCCAAGTAATTCATCCTTCAAAGTTCAATATTGAGTAAGAAATATTAGTCAGTAAAATCAGTAGTATTTGACCAACCTGCAGCCTATTATCTTGAATTACAACCATTAGGAACATATTCAACTATTCCCAGTAGGAACTTATACAAGAAAAGAGAGTTGAGGGAAAACAAAGAAGAATTAAAAAATAAAAAATATCATCAACCTGAAAATAACAGAGAATCCACATTAACTCAAATCAGTGGATGGAGGTACAATCATAATCCTTATCCTTCTTTTAATGATCAAATGTGGTGCTTCACAAACTCCCCTGCCACCAGGTGTCTGACTTAATGATTTTGTTATTTAACTCATTTGGTTTCCAATATAATAGCACATAAGATGATTACCAAAGAGAAAAAAAAAAAAAAAAAAAACTATCATACAATTGCTTGGAAATTTTGTTCAGTTTGTTCTTTCTTTTTCGGTTCTATTAGATTGTGAATTAGTATATCCATTAACGTCCCACATTATTATTTCCGTAGTACCCCATAACTTACATGGAAGGAAAACGGTCACTTAAGCCAAAAGGGCCTCAACTAGGGGTGCAAAAATCAAGAATTGATCTGTTTCTTGAATGCAAGATAGGACTATCTTGAACTCAGCGTCTGTTCAAAACAAGAAAATGGGTATTCGATAAACCTACATATTTGATTAAATCATAACAGTTAAACACAGAAGCAATCTGTTTCTTTGCGCAGTGCCCCCATAGCTGTAGCTAGAATAAGATATTACATGGAAGGAAAGTACAAAAATCAAGAATTGATGTGCTTCTTGAATATCTTGAACTGAGCGACAAGAAAATGGGTATTCGATAAACCTACATATTTTTAATTAAACCATAACAAGTACTAAACAATAGTGATGTGTTTCTTGAATTAGAGGGTTAGCAGTAAAAGGGTTTACCTGGAAGTTCCAAAAGTGAGAGCCAATAAAGTTGGCGTAGTTCCCAATTTGAATAGTTACGATTTCCCTCATATTTGAATGAAACAATCAAAATCTTTAACAATGTCACTGACAGAAAAAGGATATAGCAAGAGAGGGAAAACGCTACCTTAATAGAATGTCTTACTTTTCTTTTTTTTGGAAGATTTAACTGGCGAGTACTATAAAACGAAAAATGGTCGAGAATAGCCCTAAGTCCTAATTTTTTTTATTTATAAGTGGCATTTGATTATCCTAATTATATGAATCAGTTATTCGATATTTATATTGGAGCTTGATTAATTTAAATTTGTGTGTAAGATTCTGAATAGGAAATTGTTTTATACCTGTGGCTCAAAACTGAAACCTCTATTCAAGGGAAAAGTAACTTCATCTGTTGCACTACAGTCTACACTTGAGACTTCTTCTTTTCTCTTACTCCCTCTGTTTCTATTTATATGTCACCATTTTAAATTTCACGTTCCTTAAAGAAATTAAGTAACTTTACTATTGTATTTTTATTTAGTGTTCTCTTAAAGTCAAGTTTTCAATAAATGAACATAAATTAATTTATTTTGATTAATTAAATTGACCAATGAACATGAATTAATCATTTAGTTTTCCTATGTTGGTTAAATTCATATTTTTAAGACTAATAACTCTCAAGGGTAAAATAGAAAATATAGTGTTGTTTATGTATTGGTTTTGTGAAATGACAAGTATTAAGAATAATTTATTTTTAATAAGGACGATATATAAATAGGAATAAAGAGAGTATTTACTTTCTTCATATGTCATTTGGAGATAATTCTATATTTAAAAAACCGACTTTTAATGTTTATATTTTTGTTTTATGCCATGGTGGAATATTTCATTGCGATAGAATGCAATAATATATATGTTCAGAAAATTTTATAAGTGAAGTATAATGTGCCGTAAGAGAATGCACATGTTTGTGATCAATAATCCTTTTAGTAAACAAATCATAACTTATTAATATATGATATTCTTAGAAAATGGTTTCTACAAGGCCATACTAATATTCTTTTTAACTAAATAAATGTGTCTTTATTCATAAGATTATAGAAAAAATATTGATAATAAGATAAATACTTTTTTTATATTGGATATTTTGAGAGGCAACAAAATAATATTTGAAGGTTGATAATTAAAGTATTTAAGTTGAATAATAATATCTTATATGTCTCCGACCAATTAAAATTTCAGAAAAGTAATTAGTTTTTTCCCCTTCTTGTATGAGCATTTAAAAACAAAAAAATTATAACTTGTTTACTCTTAATAAATTCAGATAGATAAATAGGATCTGTAAAGCATATTTTTTAAACCAAAATCTAAATGATGAGAAGGATTGGTAGGAGTCAGGTAAAGGGCTCATCATTTTGGCATATTGTGATTGCTTCACCTTTTATCTAACCATTGTCCTTGCTATTCTATTTTAATTTTTTATATTTTGATGCTCTTTAATCTAAATTTTGAATCGGTTATTATAGCTAACGAGAGCATCCACAAGACCATAACCTTATTTACTTGTATCTTTCTTTTATGTTTTTTCTCTTTTGGCAACGAGACATAAATTTTAATTAAGTTTTGTTATATGTCTCTTCAAAAATTATAATCTAAATTAATATATCAATGGCAATTTATTGTCTAAAACATATAAAGAAGAATCAAGATACTTTATAATATCTTCTCATGATTGTTAATTTTTTTTAAAAATCTTCTAATAATTGTTTTTTATGAATCAAGATATATTGTTATATTTTGATATAACTATTATAATAATGTAAAAAAAAAAAGAAGAGTGAGATTCTTGTTAATTAAAGTTATGCACACTTGATATCATTTTATTAATTGATGTACTTTCTAATTTCATGAAATGATACCTTCTTTGTTTGGATGGTTGTAATGTAATGTTTCGTAATATATAGTATTGTGTTGTATTATATCGTACTGTATTATTTTAATGAATATAGTGTTTGGATAAATTGTATTGTTTTTTGTCATTATCAGAGGCGAAGCCAAAGTTAGGAGTTTAGGGTTCTAAATCAATTTTGTTTGGGGGTTCACGTGATAATAACATATATTTATTTGGATTTTCTAATATAAATATAAGATCTACGAAAAAGCTAGTGGATTTGTCCGAACTCATGAACTCCACCTAGCTCCGCCTTTACCTAACGATAGATTTAAACGATACAATAGAATTTAAATAATCATCAAAATAAATATTATATTTAAACTAACAATATAATACAATACAACGGACAACGACCATCCAAAGAAGTGTCAATTTACAATGGAGGTGTTGTTTCCTATGTCCAATTATCTTTTGGAACACTAGAATTGTGTAATTTTTACTCCAATATTGTTCAAACATCCTAAAAGTAAATTAGAGACCCTATCCTTTTAAAGAAATATCATAAAAAAGAAAAGAAAAATGGCAGTGGTCCGGAAGCCATGGATCGGAGCTTCATGATCCGCACTTTATGCTCTCCCTTATTTCTACTTCACTCCAACGACACGCTATTCTTTCTACACTTTCTTCACGACTTCTACCTTCATCCATTTCTCTTCTTTTTCTCTCTCTCTAATCTTTTACAATCAACCCCATTTCTCGTCTTCCATATATCAGTCAAAAAACAAGAAGCTCCTAAGTAAATGCTTGTGTTTTGTTCTTCGAATCACTACCAGGCAGGCATGTCTTTTTTCCTATTTTGGTTACTAGTAACATGCTAATTTCTTCTATTTGTATTGTTCGCTTTTCAATTTTTCGAAATGGGTCTCTTCTTGAATTGCCATTTTTGTGTAAAAGGACTAGTTTTTTTTTTTTTCTTCTTATTTGTTTCAATGGGTTCTTCTGTTTGTTGGGTCTATTTTACTTTTGTGAGATTGTTTAGAATGTGATGTGTTGGTCATTGAATGTTCAATAAAGTTAAAAACTTTTCAGGTTTGCTGTAATTGTTGTGTCTATTCTGAAATTTGAATGCTTTGGGTTGACATGAAGTTCTCTAAAGCTAAGAGCATTTTAAGCATTTTCATTTTTAGTAGTGATGGTTTTTGATAGAAGGGTGTCTCTTTTGAAATTTGAATGCTTTGGATTGGCTCAATTTAGGTTATGATTTTAGGAGAGTTATTTAAATACTTTCTTTTTTCTTTCCCTATTGGATTAACTAAACGTTGCTCAATTTTCTGGGTAGTTTAATTGGCAATGTGTTATCTTTTGTGTTGGCTATAGTGCATTAAACACATTCCAAAATGGTAATTAAGTTGTTCATCATGTCTTTACCAGGCCAACTTGCTTTTTTGAGTTATAGTATTAGGGTCTAACTCAAGTTTTTGCTTTTTAATAGTTGGAAGAAGATATTAGGATCTACTGCTGAGTGATGATATTAGTTTTTAAGGCTTGGAGAATGAAATTTGGTTATAATCGGAAACACTCTATCATTGTTGGCATTAAAAAAAATTGGAAAACAATTCAACTCAAATTCATCTCATTTATGACTAAGTGCTTGTAAACCGTGTATGAGATTACAGTGAATATGTTATTGTAGCAGTAGCTAATGTATAGAGAATACATTTCTTTTGAAACCCCTCTTTCTGAATATTTGGTTGCTTTTGATCTGCAGGTTAATATATCTTCTTACTTCATCAATTTGAGCTCTTCTTTAGAGTAATTATTGGATTTAGATGAGAAGAGCTGCAATGTGCTTCTCACTGTCACAGTTTCCTCGATGTAGAGTTCATACATTGACTAATTCATGGTGGCAAAGTTTCCATCATATAAATAGGATTGGTAAGGGAAGCATTAGCTCCAAGGTTCTTGCCACTGGTAAACAGGGGCTGGAAGGTAGATTTAATAGTACTGAGAATAGACGGACTCTAACTACAAAAAGTGAAGGGAAGAATAAGGCTGCCTTAAGTGAAAAAACAACTATCAGACCCGAAATATTGGATGAAACAACAAAATCTGAAGTAGACATATATAGTTCAGAAATAACTGAAATAGGAAGTACACAATATGTTGATATTCGACAAACAATTACTGAAAACAAAGACTTGGCCAAACTCATGACTTTTATCATTTTTGATATTGAGACCACTGGGTTTAGCAGAGATCGTGAAAGAATTATCGAGATTGCATTGCGGGATCTTCATGGGGGTGAAAACAGCACATTCCAGACATTAGTCAATCCTGGATGTATTGTTCCAAATTCACATATCCATGGAATTACCACCGGTATGGTCAACAGGCCTGATGTCCCCAGGTAATTATGATAAATATTGCTAGGTTGTTTCACATGCTTCTTCTCTCTCACTGTATCTTGTCTTTTCTTCACAGAATCCTATATGAGATTATCTACAACTTAGTTTGTCTAAATAACCAGAGAGTTATTGAAGGAATATTTTTGTCAATCTCATATTGGGTATTGTACTGATATCTGAATGCGATATGTATAAATATAACTAAATGGTAATTTGATGCTTTAATGGGTTTCTCTTATAAGCATACATCTTTACAAAATCTGTCCATTACATGTAATTGTTAGGGTTCATATGCTAATGTGTTTTGCCATTTACTTGACGGGTGGGCTTGTATGTCATAATGCATGTGTTTTACTCATTAATATATTTAATTTCCTGTGCTAAGACAAGACCACTATTTGAGAAGAGAATTATCAAGACATATTATGCATACCTTGATGAATTACCCTCTAGATGAAATTATGTGCTTTCATAGTTGCCCCGCTCTTAACCATGGATGTATATGTTGATAATAGTTATGACAACCTTATAAGCATACTGAACTTAGTGTTGTGAGAATAAACTTGCCTTAAATTACTAGGCTGAAAAAAGTATCTTGAACAATATTTGGTAAAATCACATCGTCAAAAATAAAACAAAACCTGGTTGTGCAACTTCAACCATAAATAGCTAATGCAGTGGAATTAATTTTCTTTAGGTCTTGTTTGGAAACCACTGTGTGATTACTAGGATTTATAATTGCACATCCAAGTAATTACACAATATGGTAAATACAATGATATGTTTGTTTGCCTTAACATAATTACAGTGTGAGTCTTAGTATCATGTTTGATTGCACAAGTGTAATTACATAGTTTGATATTAAACATTTTTCAGATGAACATGTAAATAAGTTTTAATGTGTTACAAATGTGTGTATATAAGAAAAATATTAGAAGTGCAAAAAAAAAAAAAGTGTAATCATCACCAATTTTTTGCGCTCTCAACAATTGAAGAGTGCAATTGCCTCCTCCCAGGTTACACCCAATTTCATGCTCACCAAATAATTATTTGTCCAAACTCCAGACAAATAAGCCAAACCATGTAGTTACACCTAATTACACCAAAATCCAATTACAAGGTGATCTTCCAAACAGGTCTGTAGAGGTGATACGACGTGGCAAATTCGAAGTCTCAAATTAAAGTTCTTGTCATAAATTATTATTCTCTCCTTTGAGATGTATGCGAAGAACAATCTTTTGACTAAATTATTGAAGAGCCAAGAAAGTCAAGCGGCATAACAGGACACAACTATTCACACACATGTTGAACGGTCTGTCTCGTGGTGGAAAATGTGTATTCTTTACCCTTTTGGTTTGGAATAAGTTTCGTCTTCTTATAATGCACGTATAAAATATCCATCTTTGGCATCAAATTTCTTAAGCATAGATTGTGATATTTTCTGATATAAGAAAATGTATCTTTTCATATGCTATATCTTATTCTTGAAATCGGTGTTATCTTGCTCTCACACTCTGCTTTGTATATATCAGGATGGGGGACCTCATTCCGATCTTGTTGAGATATGTTGGAAGCCGCCAGAAACCTGGTGGATATGTGGTGTTGGTTGCACATAATGCTCGTGGTTTTGATGTTCCTTTTCTAATTAAGGAATTCGGAAGATGCTCTTTTGATATTCCCTCAAATTGGTTGTTTGTTGATACTCTTCCTTTGGCGCGTGAAGTCATGAAGTCCGGAGGTCTTTCTACTTGTCTTTGTTTCAAAAGCTCCCATTGCGTTGGATGTGTTTATCTTGATATTTTTACTTTTGTTTTCCAATTAGGGTCAAAGCCAAAACTCAAATTGCAAGACCTTGGTCAACACTATGAGATCCCTTTAGTTGGTTCTGCACATAGAGCTATGGCGGATGTGCACATGTTAACAGCAGTTTTTCAACGTCTGACTTTCGACCTGAAGTTGACAATCCCTTCTCTTATCGAAGGGCATTCCTTTTGGCCATCAGAAGTAGGAAGGTCAAAGAAGAAGAAGAATTCTGGGTAAGCATACTTAGATTGTTCAAATAGTCAGGTCAGGTGTAACATTCTTTTTAGAGAAGTTATTACTGTAAGCAAGTTGTAGAGTTAGCTAATTCTTCCATTAAAATGGCTGGTCATAACATAATCAAGTGTCGTTTGTGAGCCTTGGTTGCCACTCTTGTATTTTAACTTCTCTTTCCTTGGTGTTTCATTTTGAAGCTGTCTTTCATATGACTAATTGAGATTGGCCTTGTGTATTAGTATTTTATTTTACCTTGTCTTTCAACTTAAGTGACCTTGTGATTGCTTATACTTCAAGGAACTCAAATAGACACTGGATAAGGCACTAAAATCACATCATTTTTTACTATCTTCTTTCCTTTATTTAAGATACCTTATGATTGATGTTCTTTATCGTCCTTCCCATTATTACTAGTTTTGGAGTTTCCGGCAGAGGTAAATAGTAAAAAAAATGCTACTAAAATTTATAAATTTGATACTTGGTCTGAACAACTAGACTGACAATTTACATCAGAAAACAGAAATGAAAAAAATGCTCTCGTTGAGAGTTGAACTCAAGACCTCCCGCTTACTAAACGGGTGCTCTAACCAACTGAGCTACGAGAGCTTATGATGTTAACAGTTGGTCATCCTTACTTTTAAATAATAAACAGCCCACCCTTCAGCGCCTTGCATCAATTTGACGTCTATGAATCGAGAAGCAAAAAATTAATCCAATATGTAGTGCATGAGATTTGAACTTAGAACGTTTAGTTGAAATTTGAACTCTTAAATCACTGAGTCAATATCTAGTCTTGCGTTCATATATTATTTGAACTTACAACATTTTTGATAATGGAGTTCGAATGAACACCCTCGCCTCTTCCTAGATCCGCCCTTAAACAAGACCACTATATATTTGGAGGGAGACAGCTAATGTGGATAATTTTTGACAAGTAAAATTCACAAATACTAAGAATTGATAATATGGGAGAATGAATTATAGGAAATCAAATTCCTTCTTTTGCTAGATTTGAGTTGTATAATTTATGAGGATAGTGTTGGACTCAAAATTTTCTTTAAAAGTAAAATTAAAATATAAAATAGTAAAATGTGAAAAAGCCAAGGACATCCCAATATATATACATATTAGGTATTAGCTATCTGCACATTATAAACTTGCAGTGAAGTGTAGTGTCAATGGTATTTTATTTAGTCAAAATTTGAATACATACACCAAAAAATAAAGGGCTTCATTTGCATCGACTAACGGAATAAGATAAACAGCTATACTGTAATCTATAGGAGCCGCAATGCATTGGATACCTGTCATTGGTGCTGTGGGGAGCTATACCAGTCAATTTAGATAGTTATCACTTATTGTTTCATAATATACACTATTATATCTTATTGTATTTATTTTTTTTAATAAATACAACATTTGGGATAGATTATGTCATTTTCTATCGTTACCTATAGTATTGGTAGAACTTCTATATATAAAAAAAAAAGGTAGGATAAATGATTAAATAATAAAGATAAAATAGCTAAAACATGAACATTGAAAGTGTAAAATCATCTGTAGCATCTCAATTGAAAATGAAGGGCCACAAATACAGAATAAGATGTATCCTCCTCAGGCATATAATGTGAAGTCAGCGAGACTACAAAATTCTCCAGGGTAAAGAATATGTATCGTGCTCTCTACCAAATAGCATCGGCGTATTACAGTCGATGCTCTATACAGGATCCCTGGAGATCTATCAACTTCCTCTGACTATAATACAAACTTTCCGCAGTCCTCACTAACAATACAGATACAATAAAATGTAGTAGCCGAAAAATGATATGGAACTAGCTCACTGGATTCTCGCACATGTGTTGGGCTTGCTTCACCGTGTAGCGTTGTGAGAAACAATACTATGCAAAGTTTGTAGATAATACTCTTTCAGGAATCAGAATATTATCTCCTTCAAAATTAAGAGGACTAGCATTATAAAGCACATGATAACTAGAACTGTTGCACACATGACCATTCCACCTCGTTTCTGACTTCGTTCAGCCTGCAATTCAATTAAGCCCAAACATAACATTAAATGAAATGACCGCCTTAATGAAGAAAACATTACAGATGACTGCAAAGATGGGAATTTCTGTGAATTAGAATGGCAATGGAGAAAGCTAAGTGAGACCTTCTTTAGTTGTTTAAGGCCGTCCTCAACTGTTGATGCAACATTTTGAATATTGTGGTCTATCCTATCCACGATAGTACCCTGTATTAGACATAAGTTCAGTACACCAATAACCCGTGCTGAAGCAGAACTTGGTGAATATGAAAAGGTGTTGTAAGTTCAAACCTGGTCTATCACCAGAACTGATAGATCTTTCATAATTTGGGCAAGGTCGTTCACTGATTCAACCACCTAACATATAAGCACATGGAGGCTAAGACGCAAAACAATGATATGCACATTTCAGAAAAACACAAGCAGCAAAGAAATATCACCTGCTGTATTTCTCTCTCTCTTTCGACAGTGAATGCCTCACTTTTCTTTAGCTTGGCCATCTGATGCTCATTAAATCCCTGGACAGACATTTGGTGCAGTCAAAATTTTCTTGTGAGATAAACTCTCCAAGGTATCTCACAAAACCACTCTTCAAAGGCAGGAAGGTATTTTAAGGACGTAAGACCAAACACCCCCCAACCACAGCCATAAAAGGCAACGAGGATTCCAAAATGAGAGAATCCAATCATACAAATGTCATAAAAGACTAAGATCTATAGCCAAAAGTAGCTGATGTTAAAACAACAACTAGTGTTCTTTCTTTACACCTTATGCGATCACCTGAGTTAGTACCTTCAGCTGGTATCCGAATTAATCAACTCATGTCTGTTCACTTGCAACAATAATATAAATGGTTGTGTAATTCTAATTCATATCTAACAATGTAGTGCATTTTAATGGTAATGCTCCATTTTACTTTTGCTGATCAATAGTAATGATATTACCAAAACAAAGTCACCTGACTATAACATACACATCTTTCCTGATTTCATTTGCAGGATCCCGAGTAGAAGTAAGAAATAAAATTTATATATAATAGAAATTGCATACCAAGTCATCCAAATCATCATCATCCCTTCTAGAATGGCTCCCATTTAAGTTCATTTCCAAGTCAACTCCATCTGGACCCTACATGAAAAGGCAACATTAGAGGAAACCTAATAAATATATATTTCAGGAATCCTCCCCAAAAAAACTATCCTTGAAAAGCAGGCAGCATGCTGATTATCATCCATAAAATTAATTGTATACATGAACAGTTGAAAATATACACTAGACAGCACAGCTACGCATACGGGTGCCATAATATAGGACTTTGATTCGTGCAATCTCAACGACTCCTGTTAATACCTCCGGCTAACAGATTGTGGCTCAAGCTATAAACTATTTGTACACACCTCTTTCTGCTGCTGAAGCCGCTTCAAATAAGTAGACTGTTTTCTGCGAAGCTCCATTGATAGGCTTTGAAGATCTGTAGCAAGAGAGCGCTGTCATAGGAATATCACATTGTAAGCACAAATGCAATATGCAATTGTTGTAATCAGATTTATAGCAGAATCAAACTGATATTGTAGTTCAAAAAACATTCGTTACTAATGAAATTGAATAGAGCATACGAAGACACTTTATTAGCCATGCCCTTATCAAAGTTCTAAAAAATAGAACACCTCATTTTTTTGTGAAGCTTCCATTTTACTCCCTCTTCCCAAATCAAATAGACCCAATTTGGCCATTGTTTAAGAGTATCACATTAGTATACATAATTATACTAAGTTTGGTAAAAAAGCATTTAATATATTAATGAAATGTAAAAGTGAGGAATTTGTTGAAAAGATGCCTCCATCAAGTTTTAAATGATATAAATAATGATAGTTCATATTTATTTGAATCTGTTTGATATTATTGACAATGTCTAATTCTCAAACTAGGTGGGATCAGAAATATGAATCTCTATCTGCTCTATTAGGGTGTTCAAATGATGCATTATGGAGTATAATTTATTTGATGAAAAAAAGATTCATGATATTATGACTATTTTTGGGTTTATCGTCAATTTACTGCAGCTTTTTTCCTTTATCATGACTACAACAACAATTATGCCCCAATCTTAAGCAAGTTGGCATTGGCAATATGAATCCTGATTGTCCATGCCACAACATTAAATATGACCATCTGTTTAAGTTGCGAGGAAGATAAATTTCCCATATAAGGGAAGAGATAGAACTCTTTGGGACTGACAAAAAAAAAAGGAACATTAGTTTTACTCGGGCAGAGGGTGTAAAAGTTAAAAGTCTTGAAGACAACTTATGGATTCCAGCTTGACAATGAAAAGAAAGTCATACAAATTTGTACTTACCGTATGTTATAAAGGAACCGATTAATAAGAAAATAGCTGGATGTACAGAATCTCCAGATCCTCCAACCTCATATTTTGGTGGGATGGAGGAAAGAAAATAAAGGAAAACTAGTGGAACAAATGCATTCAGGCTATAAGTTAAAATCAAAATTAGAAAGCACAATGGAATTATAGTCGTGAAGGCTCACCTGTACATTTTTCCTAACATTTGAATCCTCGGAAGGCCCAGCTGCAGAAAGTCTTTGTAATTTTTTTTCCGATCTTTTGAGAAGATCAGTTATTTCATGGGTAAGAGCCTCAATACGATGCTGATCTTCCTTACCATCTCCAAATGATGGCATTAAAGCCTTAGCATGAGCTTTGGCTAGTTCAGACATCTTTGTCCGGACCCGTTGCACATTAGCCGTGATTTCATCTGATAAGTCCACCCAAGCTGGCGGTAGACCTACTGTAACTGTACCATTACTGCAACAGGGGAACAACATGTAATCCAGAGCAGGGGAAACCATAAAGGACATCCATATGATCTAGGAAATATAAACTTGATAAAAAGAAATCTAGGAAGTATGTAAAGAAAACACGATACTGAGATCTAAGAAGGCTGCCAAATTGAAAACGATGCCCAAGAGATTTAAATGAAAAGAATTTCTTTTTCAGAAGTATAATATGACAACTGACATGGTTCTCAATAGTTATGTTTTACATAGTGACTGGATATCCTTCTTCAAATCTTTGCAGTTGTTACAGGTATAATAAGCACCAGAATTTCTCAATGTTTCTCTTCTTCTTTTTTTCCAAAAAGCCTGCAGTACGCTTTAGTCGAAGATAGACTTTTAAATGCACGGAAAATGGGAGAACACCAATTTAAGGATTCAACCACCATAGTAACATAGGAAGATCAGCAAACTGGACTTCACTCTTTTAGATTCACATTTGAACTCTAATCGGCGGGCTAAGGGAAATTGCAGGTGATGCCCACAACTTCCTCAATAATGACATACCAGAACCAGGTTCCGTTTCCATGCCAAATGTGCAGAAATTTTCATAGAATTAACAAATCGGATGATCCCCCAACAAATGAATGAACTAAATATAAGCAACCACACAAATCACTTGTGTGATAATAAGACACCATTTTATATGACATGTTACCGTTCTAAAGAAAACATTTTATTGGTCAAATTAGAAGCTCTGATATGGTTTTGCTAGGATAATAAGATATAAAGAATTAAACTTGCTAAATTAGACAGTCATGTTTTCCCTGTTGCAAATTGCAGCACATTCAGCAGATCAAGTTAATTATCAGAATTTCACCCGAGTAAATTCCACCGATTATCCTCCTTTCACGAATATCGACTAAGCAAACTTCATTTGAATATATATGAAATTGCATCATTACACTCATCACTTCAATAAACTCTCATAGGAACAAGAATTTGAAACATGATTAAACAATAAAAATTACACAATTCGTAACAAAAAAGTAAGCAACTTGGACTTAGTAATTTCAATCAACTATTATCTAATAGTCGAGCTTCCTGTCGGTTATCATAACAAAAGGAATTGGACAAATAAGTTCTCAATGCCATCCGTCAAAGTTACTTCCAGATTCTGAGCTAGCATAATATGTCCCTAAACTTATAACTAAATATTCAGGAACAAATTCAGAAACAATAATTGAAAATGCAAGGACCTATATAACAAACCTGGAGGTTCCGGGGTCTTCCGTACTGAGAGGAGCATAAGATCGATTAGGATTAAGCAAAGACGTCGTTGCCAATTCGATCACCGGCCCACTACCATGTCCGGATGACGTGGACGGTGAAGAGCCCGCCGGGATCCGAACACTTCTCAACGCATCTCTATACTTTCTAAACACAAGCGTTCTATTTCTGCTCGCCATTAACGTTTTCTATACAGAAATCCAATAAAATGGAGGAGTAAATTGCGCCCAACGTCCTACAGATAAGTAATTCCACTTGTGCTTAGATCTGAGATCTCTTGATCGGAGATCGGCGAAATGGATTCTCCGGTAATGATGGAGTTGTGTAGGAATTAGAAAACGAGTTCCAATCTTTCAAGCTAAGTTTGAGAAAGATGAACCGAACCGGAAGGGCACTTTTGGTAAAGTGTGGGTCCATGCCTTTATGTAGTTTACATGAAATTTGTAAGTATATTATAAATAAAATAAAATAATAAGAATAGAGAAGAAACAAACATCAACCACAATATTATATAGTATAGCCAATATAATTTCACAATCGACTTTGAAAAAATATTTGACAATAATTTCATGGTATGATTTAATATGCATTCGATTATTGATATGAATCAATATTAATTAGATGTTATCAATGTATATATTTATAAATAACACTACATACAAAAGTTCGAACTCAATATATATTATTTTATTTGTTTTAACATTGTAATTTTATTATTAATTATTTTCATAATATTTTAAAACGTATTTTTTTTTTAAATAGAGCAACTTTCACATATATCAAACATAAAAATCATATTTGTATGTTATATCTATAGTTTGCATAATTACGCTCCATAACAAACTTTATGTTTGCTATGACTATTTATATGTATATTTCGCTATACATATACAAAAGAAAGCAATTGTATAATCAGTTTCGGTATACATATACAAAAGAATCAATTGTATAATCTATGTTTATATAAAGTGAGAAAGAAAGAAAGACAACAGAAAACTGGACAGGGGAAGATCGTATTTGTATAATCATAAGTGTATAGGACGAAAATATATGAATTTGTATTTGAATATACAATTTTCTCTCGCTTTATACAAACACAAACGCATTTTATATATTTGTGTTTGTATAAAGCGCGAGAGGCAAGGGAGACTGCCCAGCGAGAACGAGGGTGGCGAGAGAGATTCACCAGGGAGAGAGGCGAAATAGCAACAGTTTGCTTTGAAATACAATTAAATCAAACTATGGTTATAACATTTAATTTGAATTAATAATTTGCTATTATATACAATTTTCCTTTTAAAATAATATATGTGATACATGTAATATTTTGACTATCCTAATTTGTAAATAGTCATAATAAATTTAAAATAACTAAGTTATTCTCAAACTTAATAGATATTTTTAAAAAATACACACATCAATCGAGACGCGTGTGCTTATTCCTTCTTTCTTGTATATTAGTAGTGGATATAATACCATCCCCTAATATCATAAGAAGTGTGTCAAATATTGTTATAAATAAAATTTCACAACCAACAAGGGTTGTGATTGAGTGGTAAGTACTCCTTCATCCTTAACCAAGAGGTTTCGGGTTCGAGTCTCCTTGGGTACGAAGTTACCTTTGTTAGAGAGCGGTTTATCCTAATGTGAGAAAAACTGACAAATGCAGTTTGATTCAGTGGATAAATATTTTCAATTTTGTCAAAAGTCTTTGAGCCAAAAAAAAAAAACAATTAAAGAAATTAAGAAGAAGAAAGAACACATCTTTGTATTTTAGAGAAAAAGCCCAGAATATCTTTTTTTATTTAGGGTTAAGACTTAAAGTTATTCTTGTATTTTTATATTAGTACATTTTTGGTTCTTCTCCAAATTTTTATTTATTTTTTAACATTGATTTTGTCCATAATTTTATGTATGAAATATTCAGTCATGTTTTTGTATATTTAGTAGAAATAATAACTCTATGTATGAGAAGGTGAGAAGAAGAACACATTGTTTTGCTTGGTAGAAATATTATTGCAACTACACTAAGAACCTACCTTTGATTATCGAGCTACATCATTTTATTGTTGATCTATGACGTTACAAGAAAATATTTTTTATCCTATTATGCGTGAAATTGACGCGATGAACCTCTTGATTTTAATTTTAAAAATAAAAGTTTGATGACAAACCAAAAGTGATGAAAGTGCCGTCAAATTTGTCTTTTTTTATTATTATAATAGAGAGGTTCATTACATTGATTTCACGTATAAAAATTTATTTTCTTGCAACGTTATATGTCAACAATAAATTAATATAGTTTGACAAGTAAATGTAGATTTTTAATTTAGCTACAATAATGTTTCTACTAAATAGAGTAAGACGTTCTCTAATCTCTTCTCACCTTCTCTCATATCGAGTTATTATTTATTCTAAATGTATAAAAAAACGATTGACTATTTCATACATAAAATTTTGGATAAAAACAATATTAAAAAATAGGTAAAAGTTTGAGAGAGGACTTTTCACTAATATTATAAACTTAAGAAACTATTAGTTTTGAGTCTTAATAAAAAAATAAGAGACTATTTTCAAAATAAGTTGTCTAAGAAAAGAACTTTGTAATTTTGGAGGTCAAATAAATAAGGTCAAATACATATGCAGATTCTTAAACTTGTTCCTAAATTTCATTTTGACATTTCAATCAACCTTGTTCCATTTTAATCATTCAACTTCAATTTTTATGTTTCATTTTGACACTTTTTTCCAAAAAATCAACAAAGTGGGATGTGTGTACTTAACATGCCATGACATGACACAAAAACCAATTAAAAACACATACACAACTCCTCTAACTTGCCCCCATTTTTCATTTTGTCATGCTAACTTAGCATTGTACCATTTTAATCATTTAACTCTAATTTACATAGTATCATTTAAACACAAAATATTAAATTTATGATTTCTTTATTTTTATTTATGTTCTTCATTTCCACTTTTTCATTTTAGAAATCAACGTCATATTTTTTCTTTTTAAAAATAATAATAATGGATGAACATCATTTTTTTAAAAAGATATTTTTTTAGAGTCTCTGTACATTATTGTGCGAAAAAATAATCGACGAAAGTGTGTTGGTTTTCTTTTTTAAACCATTAATTAAATTGAATAACACCACATTTTTTTTCTTCATATCTAGTGTATTTGGACTTACTCAAATATCAGCTTTCTAATTTTTCATTAAACTAAATACGAGTAAAAAAAAACTCATGTTCATTGCTAATTAATAACACTATAAAAAATGTTGAAACTCGATAGATTTCGTTGGGTTGTCATTGATTTTCTTAAGAAAGAAAATCGACGCACTTTCGTCGGTTATTTTTCACGCAAAAATATAGGGAAACTCTTAAAAAGAAATTGTTATTTTTTTAAAAAATAAATCAATGATCATCCGTCAATTTTAATTTTTTAGAATAACTAACGGATGAATGTTGATTTTAAAAATGCAAAATTGCAGTTGAATAACATATATAGAAATAAAGAAATCATAAATTAGTATTCTGTGTTAAATGGTACATAAAAAAATAGAGTTGAATGGTAATATTTTATTATTATTTTTTATTTTTTTTTTGTCTTTCACTCTTTTAAAGAAAGTGTGATACACACACTCTGCCACATCACTTAGAAGTGCCAAAATGGAATATAAAATTTAGAGTTGAAGGGTTAAAATGGAACAAGATTGAATTGGAGTGACAAAATAAAATTTAGGGATAAGTTTAAGAGTTTGCATATGTGTTTGGCCAATAAATAAATAAGGAATAATGTTTCCAAAATTATTACTAGTAATTAAATAAAACAAAAGGTGTGATACACACACTCTGCCACATCACTTAGAAGTGCCAAAATGGAATATAAAATTTAGAGTTGAAGGGTTAAAATGGAACAAGATTGAATTGGAGTGACAAAATAAAATTTAGGGATAAGTTTAAGAGTTTGCATATGTGTTTGGCCAATAAATAAATAAGGAATAATGTTTCCAAAATTATTACTAGTAATTAAATAAAACAAAAGGTGTGATACACACACTCTGCCACATCACTTAGAAGTGCCAAAAATGGAATATAAAAATTTAGAGTTGAAGGGTTAAAATGGAACAAGATTGAATTGGAGTGACAAAATAAAATTTAGGGATAAGTTTAAGAGTTTGCATATGTGTTTGGCCAATAAATAAATAAGGAATAATGTTTCCAAAATTATTACTAGTAATTAAATAAAACAAAAGAAAATTTGGCAAATAGTGTTTGTCCATACAATTTGCCATTATTTGGCAAATATTTTTGGCAAATATCCCAAATTCCCAAATACTAGTTTTTTCTAGTATTTGGGCCAAATCTCATTATTTGGGATCTTTTGAAAATTGAAATTTTACACCAAACTTTTATCTTTTACAAAAACACCCTCTATAGTAGTTGTTTGCGTTGTATTACATAATTTTTTACGTGAACACCAAAATAGTGATGAAATATTCAGTGAATATGAAGTGATGATATGGTTGTTGATGAAAATGATGAACAATCGGCTCAAGGTAACAAAGTCATGTGCTTTGTCTACTTCACGATGTATGAAATGATGTTTGTTGCACTCACTCCAAACTACCACATTGCTCTAGTGGCATGGAAACTACTTGTTATTTGTTGCAACGAAGATCCAATTGACTTGTAATACAAAATTATGGTTAGTTTTGATAGTTTTTAAAACTTATGGGTATAAATCATATTTTTCTAAAAAGTGAAATATATTTCACAAATACTATGGCCAAACACATGATGAAATTTCACCCAAATTTTCACCCAAATAATATTTGCCAAGAATATTTGGAAATCTATGGCCAAACGCTAGCTAAGAGTTTGCGTATGTGTTTGGCCAATAAATAAATAAGGAATAATGTTTCCAAAATTATTACTAGTAATAATTAAAATAAAACAAAAAAGACATAAAAAAAGGTGTGGAAGACAAGTCTCGTCTTGTTTTTGGTGGAATTTCACATTTTCACCTGCTTTAAGCCTAAAGGCCTCGCTACCTCCTCTTCATCATCTGCTTCTTCTTCTTCTTATACATCATCTTCATTGATTCGTCGTCGTTTTCTCACACCAAAATCGCACTCTTTTCTCTTCGTTCGACAAATCTCTCTCTACACCGACACTCCTTACAATTCATAATTTTATCAACTCATCATTCTTAGGGTTTGTGAACGAACGATTGAGTCGAATTGGTACTTGAATTTCACTGTTTCAAATCAGAAGTAGATCTTAATCTGTGAGGATTCAAAAGTAAAGTGAAGCAAATATGGATGCTGATTCATGGAGTGCTCGTCTATCTTCTGCTTCCAGGCGCTATCAATCTGCTTTTCAGTCTCGATCTGGTAAGTTTTTTCCTTTATGTGTTAGAAGTTTCGGGGTTTTTTCAATTAAAGATTGGATTTTTATGTTATTTATGCGGTTAATTTTTGTGTAGGAATGAAGTGGGAGAATCTTGAGGCGGAAATGTTGATGGGTTTTGAGGAACTAGACGTTGATGATGATATAAGAGAGGAGTTCCCTTGCTGCTTTTGTTCCGAGTATTTTGATATTGTTGGTTTATGTTGCCATATTGATGATGAGCATCCTGTTGAGGCCAAGAATGGGGTATCGCTCTCTTTTCTCTTCAGTTGTTGTATGGTTGATCATCCTTAGCTGTCTCCCTAGTGTAGAAAAATTGAATATTTTGTTGTTTTACACTTAAATTATCATGAATGTGTAGAAGTTTAACTTCTTTTCATCTGTTGGAAGATAGAGTGTCGTGTTAATTGTTTTGGTTTACTAGCTGAAATTTCAAGCTATGACGGCATGATTTAATACAGTTGCCTTTGATGGTATTACATTTTTTGTATGTACTGTCGGGCATTCTTGAGTGGTACAGAGACATGTATATGCCTCTGGCAACTGTTCTAGTATTTCCAAATGTCCGTGAAATCATGCTAAAGATGTTCTACTCATTGCTCTTGGTTAAGATTTCATCTTGTTCTCTTGCTCTCTCTCTCTCTCTCTCTCTATCTATCTATCTATCTATTGGTTGAGATGCTTTATACTAGTAATATATTTGGTTGTCTAGTCAGAGATGTTGTGTGGGTTGCTTAGATGTTAACTGTTCCTTGTGCTGGTGTGTGTGTCTGTCTCTCAATCTTTCTGGAGGAGTGTTGGTGCTCGGGTGGGGTAGAATCCCTCTGAACTTGTTGTATGATAGTTTTCTCCGGTCTTGAATGTTGTTCTCATTTGCTGATGTGAGTGCTCTGTCAAGAACATCTGATGCATATGGAAGCTATTTTTAGAACTAATTCCTCACAATCGCCTTCTTTGTGTAGGTGTGTCCGGTTTGCGCTATGAGGGTGGGCGTTGACATGGTTGCACACATAACCTTACAACATGGGAATATCTTCAAAATATCCTTTATTCAGTATCTTAATATCATTTTTTGGGTTCATTATTGTGTAGTACCCTTTTGGTACTTCTTTTATTTGTATACAGCAATGTCTTGTGCAAAAATTTCACTTAACACAAACGTAGGAAATGGATTTTTCGATAAGTTGGGTATAACTATAATAATTCCAAGCTTTGAAAGTTACTCCAGATGTTTAAAGCATTTCTTTTCTATCATAAATTGGAGTGAGAGGTCCTCCACCAGTGGATAATGTCAAACTCTTCCATTATCAAAAAAAAAATTCCTTTCTAGTGTGTGTTCAATTAAGCTCCTGAATCAAGATGGTTGACTGTTTAAGTAACTTTCTGGGGGCTTTGGCCACTCGATGCAAGCTCTTAATTGGTATTCTTTTTTTGTAGATTTCTGTAAGTCAGTTTCTTTTAGGGCCTTTAAGATGAGGTTCTCTATGGTTTGGTGCTCACTGTTTTTTTCTCCTGGAAGAGTTTGAAAATCTGCCCTCAAATTCTGATACCTTTCTCGGCCTTTTGGCTAAGATCAAGTATTTGAAATTTGACGTAATTTTTTTGGGGCATGTTAAGTTATTTTAAACCTTTGGCCATTTGAAAGCAAGCTGCTAAATCCCTCTACTTTAAAGGCATGCCATCTAAACTTCACTATCAAAGTGCACCTTCACATGCATCTTTGACTCGTCTCAATGACATACAACTTTACGTTTTCATTCCATGTCAGTCCGTTGGAACTTTCTGGGCATGCTTTAGTATTTGTCATTTATCATTGTCCTGGAACCCAAGGATCATTTTCTTGTACACATTGAATAAAAGCACTCCAGATGCAGGTCTTTTGAAAGCTGATACTCTTGCTTAGGTTGCGTAGCTTCATAGTTGTGATCAGTGACAAGACTAGTTTTACTTCCTTTTCTTTTCTGGAGGCAGGGAGTTAACCTAGGGGTTGCCTTTGTGATCCAAAGCATGATAAAGGCTGATCAACATAGCGTGTAAGGAGTTCTGTTACTTTTCAAAATCCTGATATCATGAGAAAAAGAGGAAGTAAAGTTTCCCATGCATTCTGGTTAAGCTGTTTATTTTCTTATAATGCCTTGTGGTTCCTTGTTCATCAGGGTATCATACAGAAAAGCTAGATAATGATTTAAATATTATCATGTTCATTTGTTAGTTTATCAGTTGGTTAATATTGAAATTTGGAGTAGAGTTGTAGAGATCAGAGGTAAAATTTTGGGGTTTAGGGAAGGTTGAATCATGTTGGTAATGATGTCCCTTCCAGATGTGCGGAGGCCATAATCTCTATTTGCTCCTCCCATCTTCTTCCCTTATTTTGACAAATTCTATATTTGTGGTGGAGTGTGACAATGAGGGACTCCATTAGCTATTTTGAGTTCCTTGACTTCAGCTTACATGCAGCGCAAGAGGAAATCTCGCAGACCTGGTTCTCATTCAACACTTTCCTTATTAAGGAAGGAACTGCGTGAAGGAAATTTGCAGTCTCTATTTGGAGGGTCTTCTTGTGTAGCTCCCTCAACTAGTACTGCACCAGACCCCTTGTTGTCATCATTCATTTTGCCAATGGGTGATGATTTCAAGAGTGCTCAAACGCATTCTCCTGCTGAAACAATCCCAGCCAAGAAAAGCTCAGTAGTAACTGCCTCTGAAAGGTATGTATTTTATCCTTTTCTGTGCTCTGGTACAGTAGCTTCTTGTAAACACTTGTATAGAGATGCTACCAACTTGTATAATTAAGTGAAAATCGTAGAGATCTTTCAGAAAAGGACTTTGTACTAAATGTTTACCTAAAAGAACATGTCTGCCCAAACCTCAGGGCTTAGCTCAATCAGCGAAGGTGGAGAGACTTGTGAGTTGTGACTTAGGCAACATCTTTGAGCCCTGCAGCAAGTGAACTAAGTCTGGTATTTAAGTGAAGGTAGAGGGGCAGGCCCATTAGCCCAGAGTTTCGAAGGCAGTTGGTTGGAGCCTGGAGGTTTGAGTTTTGACTGTGACACCCCACCCTTGGTGTTAGCTTTAGAATAGAAGTCACCTATGGTACTTGTGGAAAGACTGGGCGAACACCTCTAACTTCTGGGTGAAGTGCTAAGGGTGCTTTGAGCAAATAATCTTTTGCCCCCCTCTAGTTGTGGGCTGAAGCACCATAGGTACCTGGTTTTTTGTTTCAAGCTGTATGTCATCAACCTTTTGACTAGGTACAGCCGTACATGTATTGTGGTTAGTTTCATATTTTTTGAGAACAATAAACACAAGTGATCTAATATTAATTTGTTTTAGTCGTGCTGGTAATTTAAGTTAAGGATGGGAATAAAAACCGGAAAAAAGGGACCGATTTCAGTTCTTCGGTATTCGGTTTTAGGGTCCCGAAACCAATTTCTTTTAAAAGAGTGATATATATCACCAGAGTCATGAGAGGAAGCAAGAGTGTGAGCTGTGAACTGGCACTCAATTCTTGAGAGAAGAAGTGTGACTTCCTTGAAGGGTTTTGACAGTTCTTAGTAATCTGTCTCACTCTCTCTCTCTATCTATATGCTCCTCTCATTTTCATTTAATTAAGGGGAAAAGGACAAATATACCCCCAAACTATCGTAAATGGTATCTAAATACCCTTCGTTATACTTTTAGGACACTGATGTCCTTACTGTCCGAATTTTGGGGCGTATATACCCTTTCTACTAACGGCGGGACACATGTCACAATCTAAAACATTTACCCATATTAATTAAAAACCCACCCCAAATTATAACCCAAAACACTTCTCCATCTTCTCCGTTTCTCATCCTCCGAATTTTGGTCAAGTTTGGCTGATTTCTGGCCAAGTTCTTCGATTTTCAAGCCGTTGTTCACGGAAAATGTTCCTGCAAATTCCAAACGAACTCAGCCCCCCACATGGTAATTAATTAATTAAATTTGAACTGATGCATTTTGATGGCAGACACAAATAGGAAAGCCACATCAAGATTACCATTTCCATCAGGGCTATTAAATGGAAACAACCATCTCTAAATGACACTATTACCTTGCCACGGTAAATTTGGACCAATCCCATGGGATTGGGGATCAAGTGCTTGTTTCACAAATCACTGGACCTATCATGGAGTTTGCAATTGCTAACAAAAATCCATTGGGTCTGTTTATAATTGAATTGAGGATCAAAATGGGTTGATCATTGATGAACGAGGATACACGAAAAATTTGAATGGCAGATCGTAGAGGAAGAGGAAAAAACAGAGGACGAAGTGCAGATACTAATAAGTGTTTTGGGTTATAATTTGGGTATGGGTATTATGTTATTTGGGTGGATCTTTTAATAATGGGTAAAAATTGTAATAAAAATCGGATAAATGTTTTAGATTGAGACAAGTGTCCCGCCGTTAGTAGAAAGGGTATATACGCCCCAAAATTTGGACGGTAAGGGACATCAACGTCCTAATAAGTATAATGAAGGGTATTTAGATACTATTTACGATAGTTCGGGGGTACATTTGTCCTTTTCCCCTTTAATTAATGCAAGAGAAGAGGAAGGAAGAGTGGTGAGTAGAAGCAGTAGTATGCAACGACTATTTATACTAAGAGCAAATGTAAAGGGGATTCTATAAGCAGCTTTTTTTATTTTTTCTACGTCTTCAATCATCATCATCATTGGACGAGGACATAGTTCTGCATTTCCATTTCCACATTGTTTTCATGATCGCCATGACTGAAGAACTGAAATGGACCGAATTAGAAAAAAAAACTGAACTAATTTTGGTTCGGTATTGGGTATGCACCCGTGAAGAAGCGAACCCGATGTAGTTTGGTATAATTTGGGTGTGCTAAAGTATCTGGTTTACTGCTTTTGAGCTGCATATAGTGAAGCAGGCAGAAGTTTGAAATTTTTGCATACATAATTTTCGCCTTCAATTCATGCTTAAGGGATTAATGGTCAACTAGAATTCTGCTAGACCCGCTCTTGTTGGTGGCTTCTATCAACTTGTGCCATGAAATGGAAATCACTGTTTTCTATGGTCAAATAGACGGGAATTAGAGGTTTTTTTTTTTTTTTTAATTTTCCTAAATGAATTAGAGGTGTTATTACCTTGTGATATCTTTGTTATCAGTTCATTCCATAGAAAACTCTCGAAAAAAGCAGAAGAGAAATAGTTATCATTTTTTTTTTGGGGCTTTATAATCTGATGAAGGGAATAGGAATCTAAGTTGTCTTTATCATGATAGTATCATCGTTGTTGTTCCGTTACTTTTGGGTCTTATATACCTAGCACTGGGTATTTGTTGTTGTGTAGTGGTAACTCGCATAGTCTTATGGGTGTATTTGAACTTATTTTGCAGGAAAGTTCAACAGGCCCCATTGTCAATCAAGGATCAAGAGGAGAAGGCAAAAAGGAGTTCGTTTGTTCAAGGATTGCTATTGTCTACCATTCTGGATGATAATTTATAAAGGTTGACATGAATGCTGCCCAGGGTTCACCAGTTTACTGATAAAGCCGTGTGGTTAGTGATCCAGCGCAGTGCGCATGCTGCTGGCACAATTGTAATCCAACCGTGGAATAAGATGTAGTAATCCATGTAATCTATCTTGTTGTTTGTAGAATTTAGTTGATAGGCAGCAGACTCTTCATGTATCTTCTTTTATTGCAGCTCATGCTACCATAAAGAATATAATAAATGTTCAAGTTGGTTTTAGTTTTTTCTCTTCATCTCCTTGCCAATCAAATAATGCCACTAAGAACATGCGGTTCAACATTTTTGGCGTGGGAAATTAACGTGACAATAAGATACAGGATATTTTGCAACACAGGAAAATAAAAGACAGAAAAAACACTTAGAAGTAGTGTATAACTTTAACGGGCCCTCCATTAAAAGAGATGGAAGAAACAAAGGAAATTCAAGGCCAAGAATCAACAATAACCACCTGATCAAGAAAAACAGTAACCGGCACGGCCAGGCCATCTATAAGTGAACAATAAGTTGGGGAGATTTAAGCCAACAAGAACCAGTTTCAACTTGCAACAAAAAAACAGCAGTTACCATAGTCAATGGTAAATTTCCAACATATCCAAACAGCTCCGATAACAAATTGGCTAATAAATAACAATGGCAACAACAGTGGTTGCATATTTTTGACAACAATCAAGGAATCTTTTGTCAGTTAAAGCGTGGTATACAAGTGTAAAGCTGAAAAATCTATCCTAACAAATGGATTTGTCCGGCATGGTCAATGGGCAGAAAGAATGGCTAATGCTATTTCTGAGAAGTCGCACATCAAATCCCACTGCTTCAACAAACAGCATGTCTTCTATACTCGTGATTTCACTCAAAAAGAGGCAAGAGTACAGCGATCCTCCACAGGGGAGATTTGGCTGCCAGCCTGTCTCCCAATTTAATTACAAATTATGGTAGACTGCACAGGGGGCTTCACTTCACCATGCTTGAGCACATGCAGCTAAAATGGTCTTCTAAGAGTGCTGGGCAATGTCGTCCTTGAAGGTACTGCAGGCTGTACCAAAGCATGTAACATATTCAGAATTTAATACGCCTGTAATTTGGGGGGGAGGGTGCAAAGGAGAAGATGAACTTGCATAAAACTATTGAAGTAATATACATTTATGACCAGTCACATACTCAGGTAGCTAACTTAAAATGGTGAGATGAGCCATCAGTAGGCGAAAAGGGTGAGATGAGCTAACAGTAGGCGAAAAGGAGATTCAAGTTTTGTTCATAGTACAAAAATCAAACATCATAGAAAAAGAAGATAATGCGGCATTATTCATCAGCAATAGCAGAGGAAGTGTGGGCCTCCAAGTTTAAAGTACCACACTGCTCTAAATACGATCTCCTAGCCCAGTGAAGACCCTTCTAAATTCTGATCAATTCGACTAATGAGAAAATATTAAAAGACATGAGTCATGTTTATGTTTCACTTGCATACACAGAGCTTGGAGTGTAAGCAACAACAGGGCTAGATATATTCTCCGCATTACCATACCGTTGAACTTAATCATACTACTGTACTTGAAGTCCCCACTGGAACTTTCAGTTAAAAGGAACATAAAAAACTACACTCCCTCAATTTTTGATTGTTTAAACCAGATTTTGAATAACTTTAGCCATCGATTCCACTAATTCCTTATCTAATTAAAGAGCTCACCTCTCTAAATTGACAAGGAGAAGTGCTAGCATCAGGCCCAACATTAGATCTGCTACTGCAGGGATGGAGTTGCTGATGAGCCAGATTAAAATTGAAACTTGCATCAGTTCCTTGCAATTCACTTTCCAAAAATTCACCAAAAAAACTTTGTGATGATGTAGAGGCTCCATTCAAATTCAGTTGCCCACTCAAATTACTTGACCTTTCGGGTACAAGGTTTGGATTTTGAGATAAATGAGCATCACTCTCCAGTTGCCTTCCTCGGAAAAATGAATTATGAGGTACTGCCCTTTGTGCTATAGCAGGTTGAGTTGCTAATTCTCTACTTCGAGCAATTTGAGAGCCAAAGAGACTATTCCCTGATACAGCACCCAAGGTCCCAGTAATATTACCAAGTTGTCTCCTCCTGTTATTAAGGAGTTGATGTATTTGCCGTTGTATTCTGCGTCGGTCAGAAACTGTAAATGCCCCAATCCCAGAAGCTAGAGAAGAAACTTGACCATCTCGCGGAGATTGAAAATCACCTGATTCTTCAGTCAAAGGGGTATCAGGAACATACATTTCATTAAGATCAAACGTTTCTCTTACATTCGCAACAGGAGGTGACCCAACAGAAAAACTGCCGCTTGTTCTATTATCAGGCATAGGATTCAGATTCTGTGGGTTTAAAGAAGCAAGAGCAGTTGGCCGACAGCTTTCACAGTACCAGTTACCTTCAGGTACTTCATGTCCAAGACCAACACAATAAGTATGCGCAGGCGAATCACAGAGATCACAAAGTAGCATAAGAGCATCATCCCCACCTTGCTGACACTCTGTACATAATACATTTTCGTACGGGTCAAGGTAACCCCTAAGCTCCTCTTCAGATGGTTGATAAACCTATATACACAATTTAAACATTGACTGCAGTTAGAAAATTTGGTGTTTTTGTAATAAATGAATACTCAGGTTTACCAATAAATAAATGCACAGAAGTAAAAGGGGGATGTACCTGATCACGCTCAGGGACGTGAATAACCACAGTCCTCAAATCAAAGCCAGTGTCTGACCTTGCAGGCTTACTGATTGTCACAAACCTTTGCTTGCACAGTGGGCAACGAGATTCCACTTTGGACCACTCCATGATGCAAGCAAAACAAAAGTAATGACTGCAGCAATTCAATGTCCCTCTAACTGTTCTCTTACCTTCTTCAGACAAACATATGCCACAAATCTGCTTTCCGGCTTCAATCTTTAACTCCTCCATCTTTTCTTTAGCCTTTCTTGCTGGATGTTTTCTTTGTAGACGTGGAGCTTCCTCTATTGGTGATTTTTTCAAAGATGCTGAGCCCCTCCAGGTTGTAACCAAGCTCCTGCAAAAATTGTTAGCCTCTCTGACTTGTTCCCTCTCTTCTTCAGAGATGGTAAACTCACGTTCAGATGATCCAGAACTCGCAACAAAATCAGAATCAGAATCTACTGTTAGTCTCTTTCTTTTTCTCTTCTGACCTGCATTCTTTTTATTCTTTTCTTTCATGGTTGGATCGACGTCTATGAACTCCTCGTCATTTTCAGATCTTGCTTTCCTTCTCAATCGCCGTCTCTTAAGTGATTTCTTTCTTGTGATCTTCTTCAACTTTTTGTGGTTTCTATTTCTCTTCTGTACTCTGGCAGTGCCCTTACGTGACCGTGGCTTGGCTGAGTACTTTATCCCTTCCATTTCTGGAAACTCTTCTTCTTCTTCTTCGTCCAAGCCATCTGGAGTGAATTCCTCATCATCGTCATCATCTTTGGTATATCCCTTACACAGCCGTGGCTTGCTCGAATTCTTCATCCTTTTTGTTATTGGAATATCCTCTTCTTCATCCAAGCTAATTGGAGTGAATTCCTCATCATCCTCGTCATCATCTTTGGCAGTGGCCTTACGCCTTCGTAGCCTGCTTGAATTCTTCATCCCTTTCATTACTGGAAAATCCTCCTCTTCGTGCAAGCCATCTGGATTTAATTCCTCATCTTCTTCATCTTTGACAGTGCCCCTACGTAACCGTCGCTTGTTAGAATTATCCGTTCCTTCCATTACTGGAGACTCTTCTTCTTCATCATCTTCATTATCCAAGCAATCTGGTGTGAATTCCTCATCCTCATCTTTAAAAGTGGCCTTACGTAACTGACGCTTGCTAGAATTATCCATCCCTTCTGTTACTGGAAACTCTTCTTCTTCTTCATCCAAGCAATCTGGTGTGAATTCCTCATCATCTTCATCTTTGACAGTGCCCTCACACAGCCGTCGCTTACTAGAATTGTTTGTCCCTTTCATTACTGGAAACTCTTCTTCTTCATCCAAGCAATCTGGCGTGAATTCCTCATCATCTTCATCTTTGACAGTGCCCTTACGCAACCGTCGTTTGCTAGAATTGTTTGTCCCCTTCGTTACTGGAAACTCTTCTTCTTCATCCAAGCAATCTGGCGTGAATTCCTCATCATCTTCATCTTTGACAGTGCCCTTACGCAACCGTCGTTTGCTAGAATTGTTTGTCCCCTTCGTTACTGGAAACTCTTCTTCTTCATCCAAGCAATCTGGTGTGAACTCCTCATCATCTTCATCATCGTCATCATCATCTTCTCTATATGAAACTCTCTTTCTCTTTCTAGACTTCACAGTTCCTTTTTCTTTTCTGCTTGGTGCTCTTGATCGAGCAACCCTTTTCACCTTCCGCGTCTTAAATTCCTCCTCCTCATCTTCATATTCACCTAAACTCTCTTCTGAATCATCTCCAACAAAGGAAGAATATCCATCTTCTGACTCATCAAATTCCTCATCATCATCAACTGTGTAATCCTCATCTGACTGATCTGAAGCTCTATATGTGGATCCAGCCTTTCTCCTATCACTAGTCTTGCGTCCAGCCTTGCCTTCCCTCGCCATCCTTTCTAACACCCAGGGGGAGCAAAAACCGACAACTTGAATCAGATCTAACTATGTGATGCCACTAGATCCACCGCTTAATTAGACAAGGAAGTGAATGCGCCTGAAACACAAACAACCCATCATTTGTTATGTAAAGTAAAGCCTCCACAACACAAGCTCAAAATCATGCACTTGTTACTTCCAAGTTCTCCCAACAAATACCCCAATAAAGCTTACAAATCTGCCTATTTGCATTTACAAAATTACCTAGATTAGTATGGGACTTCTTAAAATCTTAACATTCTACCACAAGTTTCATCCAAATAAAGTATCAAATCAACTAAAAATAAAACAATCGAACACCCTAAAAATAAAAAAATTTACTCAGAAATAGAAAGAATTGATCTAACTAAATACATAAATAAAACCCCCAAAGATCAAAACCTTAACCCTAGATCAAGATACTAGCAATAACTCAGATAATTCCCAGCAAAAATATGAATAAATTAGTATTAAATTCAACCCCAATAACACAAATTCCCAAAATTCAGATGGAACAGTAGAAAAAAAACAAAACCAGACAACAAATCTCAACAATCAATAGATTACCAAACAAACAAAACCCAGATAAATTTTGGTGTTCCCTTATTGTTCTTTTTTTTTACAAATAAAAGGGAAAATAAATAAATAAAGATAGGTTATGGTAAGTACCTGAGAAAAGAAGAGGAGGCAAAATCGGCAAAACTCAAAAAATTATAAAAGAGAATTATCTTGAGCTATATATAAAATCAAAAATCAATCCAATTTTTTTTTTAAAATACAATAAAATAAAAAGAAAAATTAAGCGGTGGGATGAAATTTGAAGGAAATAATAAGAGGGTCACCTAAAGAATCTGTATTTGTATTATTTACTTACTACTTTTCTCATATTTTTGTCTTTCTATATATATGTAGAGATGTGCTTTTAAAATAGTGATATTATTGCAATGATAAAGTAAAGCATCTATTATTAGAACGTTTTTGGGAGATTTGGTTTTGTAGTATTTTATAAATTTATTTTTAATTTTACGTTATTTTTATATGAAATTTTTATTTTTTATAGGTGATAGATTTAAATTATTTAATTTTATTTTTTTTAATTAATTCCACATTTTCGAGTGGTCGTTGGGCCCAGACACTTTTATAAGAAGCAAGTTGGATGTAATGCTATTGGTTGGGCATATGTATGAATTTCCATATTTACCCTTTGTGATGTTGAGAGCAGCTCAACTGCTATTTTGACTTTGGGCTCACCAAGTTGGGTTTCGATTTGGGCTTTTTATTCTAGAAGGCTTATGGGCCTTTAGTCTGGATTTGGGCTCACAGGATCCTTATGCAGCCCAAATAAGTTACGAGAAGTGATTATTAGTTTAAACCAAAGTTTCACAAATGGCCACTTTTTGGCTCTGTCTTTGAAAGTTAGTTTCAAACTCTATAGGTAAAACGTTATGACATTAGCTATTTTTCAAAGAAAAAAATTAGAAAGTGGCTAGTGCGCGTTATTCTACAGATGTATCACTGTTATAAGCTAGACAACAATTCTTTAATTTGAATGGTAGTTCTTTGCTAAAAGCCTAAAACTATTATGTTCCAATTATGGATATTGGATCAACAAGCCCAATGATAGAAACTATCCTTTATGCAGCCAGCCCTTTGTCAATTGGATCATCAGATTTGAGGAGAAGAATAAAAAATATTGCCAATTTTAGACAGTATGCCTTATGGAAGCATCAAGTTGAGAGTGTACCAGTTCAGATATCCACGATCAAGAAGTACTGGATTCTCTTTCGAATATCCCTGAAAAGGAAAGGGAAGATTGAAATGCCAACAAATGTCTATTATATTGAATTTACTTGATAATCCCCATTTTGGGAACATCCAAGGCAAAAGTCACTAAATGGGTAAGTTGTCAATCTCTGAACTATGTAATATATTTTAGGAAAAATTACAGAAATCTCACCTTTTAGTTTACTTATTATCATTATCTCCTATAAGTTTTACAAATTTCCAAAATCCCTCATTTTCGCGCATCAGATTAATATATCAGCGCTTATATTATTGTATCTCGCGCATCAGATTAATGTATCAACGCTTATATTATTGTATCTCGCGTATCAGATTAATGTATCAGAGCTATATAAGTGTTGATACATGCGCGAGATACAATAATATAAGCGCTGATATATTAATCTGATGCGCGAAAATGAGGGATTTTGGA
>NW_006238985.1:946866-1000263 GCF_000226075.1 Solanum tuberosum | reverse complement strand
ATGCGCGAGATACAATAATATAAGCGATGATACACTAATTTGATGTGCGAAAATGAGGGATTTCTGTAATTATAAACTTTTAAGGGATAAATTGTAATTTTGCCTTTAAAGTATGTGATTTCTGTAATTTGCCCTATATTTTATCTGTTGGGTACGGAGTGGCGTTGTACCAAAATCTACCCTATGTGATTCCTATTGAAGCATATACTTAGGAGTGAGTGTAGGGCAGACGATTTTAAATGGACTCCTCATCTCTTAGATAGTAAAATGCATATGTGATTTTAATAATTTTAGTTAAGCTTCAATATAAATATTATACATCGGGCAAGAAACAACAACTCAATATAACATTGAAATCTTTATCTTTCACCAGGTAATGATTTTACGAAACTAACTTGTTAAAAGTTTGGCATTTAAGCCTGCACCCATGTTAAAATATAGAACTCAACAATAAAAGATTTCTATAGGGTATAGCTAGTATGCATGCATATACTTAAAATAATTTTTTAGACTAAAACAAATTAAATGTAGCTTATTAAACTAATATGACAAATCATTTTAATTAATGCATGCTTAATTTGGAATAACTTTATTTTTGTCTCGAGAAGCATTATTTTTTCCTCACGCAAGGCTTTTTGAGATGTGTTGTATATATATATATATATATGTTGAGTTGTCCCTGTTAAGTGAATAGTGTTGATGACAGCCACATGCATTGTATAATTAGCCAAAAGTTTGGGACCAATTTTCATCTCTTAACTTTAATAAAAAGTTGGTTAGATGACAAAAATATATTTTTATATATAGAAGAAGTGGACCATGCATGTTGAAACTGAGTTAATTAGGATTGTGAATAAAGATGTTTTTCATTATCCTTTGATATAAATTGGGACCTTTGTCCTTTTAAAGGAAAACATCCCCATTGAGGAGGAATGAGGAGCATTGGGATAGCCTATTCCTTAGATTATTGTCACCCAACCTCTCTTTTTTGTCAGAGTTTGTGTCACTTAATTAATTAGTCTATTAGTTTTTGACAAGTCATTACCTAAAGTTGTCTATAGGAACTCCTACCTCTTGATATTGATTCAAAGTCATATCTAAGATGGAGCAATTCGACCTCTTGTCAAGTGCATTGAACTTAAAACTCTTTCTATGAGAAAAAAAGAAGGTTTACATTCCACTAAGAAAAGAAAACATCGAAATGAGAAGCTACAAAATTTGGAGTTGGGAGTCATTCTCATTCAATTAACATAAAATGGGAAGAATCATGTCATGTATTTAGTGGGAACCATTGGTTAGTTTTCTAAAAAATAATTACTCCTAACATTATTATTATTAATTTAAATAGAAGGATGTGGCCACTAAGTGGTTGATTCTCTGACTTTCTGCAACCTGGGACCACCTTAAAATGGACCTTGGTGATTAGAAAATAGTAAGATGTTTTAATTAATTAAAAGTAGTGAACCTTGGCTGGATTAATAGGTTTGTATTGAAACCACGTAATTAGCTAGAGAAAATTAAAGGAAGAATATATACTCCATATTGGTATGGCCGATTAGGGGCCGGGGTTGGCAGAGGAAAGGTGAAGCAGCACATACTACTACATTTTTTTCTTTTATAAAAGAAAATAAAGATTGTTTGTTCTATGAGTTGCCACTTTTATATATATAAGTATATTCCCAGCTTTTGTCGTGTAATGTATCACTTAAACTAGTTTAGTTATATGTTAATGTTACTTTACTTGTCATATAAAGCATCATTAATCCATCTTGACTTCACAAGACGCAAATCTACTTTGTATATTCCTCTCAAATTACAATATTAATTATACTTTTTGTGTGAATCTAGTAATTTGGTAGTTTATCTCTTTTTTTTTCCTCCCCCCACCCCACTTAAATTACCAGTTTTTCTTTTTTTAACTACTACTCTCTTTTTTTTCACATGCGTTCAATGGGAATAATACATGTACGATGTGAGTTGTCCATATGACGTCAAGTAGGACGTGCGTGCGTGTCTATTTTGTTCAGCTATATATAAATTTAAGTGTCTGTTAATTGTGCACACTCAAAGTAAAAGAGCGTAGATATCAAATGAAGCTAAATTAAATGTCATTTTTAACTTATTTGTAGAATGTAATTTTGTGTTGGACCATGTTGCTAGTTTCATGTTGGATATGATCATAAGAGTGATTATTAAGTAGACTTGCATTGTATGTTAGTCAATATGAGTCGGTTCAATGCTGGTGAAGGGGACGGTACATAAATAAGGTACGTCATGGTAGCTTTAAAGAACATGCATATCCTCCCTTACCCCTCAAAACCCTAAATTTGGCACACAACAGCGAGATTGAATTAAATTGCCAGAAGTGCAGAATCACAAAGAAAGAGCTATTTTGTGGAGCCCTTCTACCGTCGGCAGTCAGCAGGATCACTTGCCAAATTTAGCAGTTAGATCGACATCCGCGAATGTAGCCCGCTCATGGGCTACCGATTCAACTGAACTCATTAACTAACTTTTAATACGTTGCTTAAATATATGTACGTGTAAGAGATCAACAAAACTTCAATATAATATATATTAGTTTTTGAACTCATAATTTTTAATGTGCAATGAATTGGGTGATAAAAATACAAAATATAAAATATAAAATATGAGTCTAACAAATTAAAATTGAGAAAATATATAAAAATACTTGTAAAGGTAGGTGCGTTGCACGCACCTCCACATGTCAAAAAAAATATTTTATATATATTTTTTCAAAATAAAAAACCACCCACCCCAACCTTCATTGTTCCTCACAATACCACCACCATAGAATTCAGAAAATCCACCGCCATTCACCAAGTATTCCACACTCTATTCCTCGTCCTCTCCATTACCGCCGCTAGGGGTGGGCATACATACCGAAAAATTGAAAAATCGAATCGAACCGAACTATTTCGATTCTTCGGTGTTTCGGTTCGATGTTGGTTCTTTATTTTCGGAACTTCGGTTTGGAGTTCGGTGTAAGGGTCCCGAAACTACGATGCACCGAAGAACCGAAGTTTTATTAAATAAATTTAAAAATATTTAAATTATATTACTTAATAATACTTATATATTTTGACTCAAAATATTTACCTGGCCCATTTCAATTTTTAAATGACAAAACAGTAAAGTGTAAACCCTAAAGACCTAAAGTCTATGTTTTGAATGTGTTGAATCGTGTATCCAAAGAGATAGTGTCATTTGATGGTGTTGTGTTTTTCTTTTAAAAAAATGTGTGGACAAGTCTTTGTAGACCTTGTTTTGTGAGTAAAGATAAATGTTGCGTGCTCTTTACCATTTATCTGCATATGTTTGCTGAATTTGTCGCTGTATATTTAGTTGATCATTTCTGTAGCAACATGGGAGGGTAAATAATCCATCTAATTAACAAATCCTTTGGCATCTTTGATAGCAACAGAAACAAAATTTGAATTCTTCTAGTTAAAGAATCATCTATGCAGCGTCTTCTTAATTATAAATTAAACACATGAAACTCTTAACACTTTATCATATTCCCTCTTTATTTTTATTCACACCGAAAAAAACTGATTTAAAAATACCGAACTAAACCGAATCGAAGTAGAAAAAATCGAACCGAACCAATCTAGTTTGGTATGAAATATTATGCACACTTTTCTAAAACCGAATACCGAAGAACCGAATCGAAATTTGATTAAACTGAACCGAAGAACTGAACGCCCACCCCTAACCGCCGCCATCAAATTCACAACATTACCACCACTACCTACACCATTATTGCAACCATCAACTCCACAATACCCATCACCGATAATAATATCATCGGTCGCCGTCAACTCTATAATACTCATCATCAACAGTTGTATCGCCTCCTTTACCATTAATTTCATATTTCTTAACACCACCACTTGAAATCAACTCCAAAATATCACGCCATTGTTGTCAATTTCACAATACATCAATACCCATTTCCAACATCAATGATGTCAATCGAATTTAGCCACAATAAACGTCTGAAAACAAATTTATAATAAAATTAAAGAATTGTGGGAGAAGATTGAAATGGTGGTAAGAATGAAAATGGGCCCAGGTAATTAAATCCTTCATAAACACCACATCGAAATGAATATGGATGATTTTCCACAATACCCATCATCAACTCCACAAACACTATCGGTACGAATAATTTTATTTCCTCATGAACTGAAAACCGCCTCAAAGTGTTAAGGTATAGTGGTTCCGCTCTCTTTTACCACGCAATAAAAACCTCCAACAAGCTTTATGTCCTTGTCAAGGGAATCAAAATGTATTTTTTTTTTCATTCTTTATTCTAGTGGAATCGAAGAGATGGGGTGGGGATGGAAGAAGAGGAATGGAAAATGGTTGATTTTACATTCATGGTGGCATACCGTGGCTTTGCGAGTTTGGGAGAGTGATCACACTTTCCTTGTCATGTCATCAATTAAGGAGGTGCTAAATTCACTTGGAATGAGTTAAAAGGGTAAATAATTATCTGTAAGTTATAGTGTTAAAGTAAATTCTATGGACAAATTTAGGAATTTTTTTTTATGTATTTATTCAATTAAAATTTTGAATCACTTCGATCATTGGCACCTCTTATTTCTTTTCTCAAAAAACAATTACTGAGCACTTAAAATATTCATTCGATTTTGGAAAATAATAATGGCTATTTTAGGTTATTTATCCCTTTTTTTTTAAAGAAAATAATCTAAATTATTTTTGGCGGGACTTTTAGTAGGATCGTGGGTCCCGCTATTTGCTTGACACGTCCGACGCCGGCAGCCGGCGTGGAGGAACTGTGGGTCCCTTCTACTTCTTATGCGCCCATGTGGCAGAGCATTTTCTATCCGAAGCTATCAGCTTCGGCTCTGAGCCTACTTTTGAATATATTATCGACCGTTATTTCGACCTTAGAATAGTAAATTGACCCATAACTCTTTTTTTTTTTTTTCCTTCACTTAACTTCACAAAGAAAAATAGATTAGACATTTCAACCAATAGAGGATTGAGACTTCATGAGAAGAGAAAAATATTTGTAGAAAGTCCCTCTTATTAACTAATACTAATACAATAATTAAATGTGTTATAATTCATGTAACAATCTCAAAAGTTAGCTCATGAAATAAGAATTTTTATCGAGATCATAAAAAGACGGTTGATTACTCCATTCCACACTGACATGAACTTCTAACACCTCTCTTACGAGGTCGCGCCCAGACTTGCCCACTAGAGCTAGGTTCAAATGTCCTGTCCATGAAAAATTTCTCTTTAATTTGATTCCTGTCATGTCTGAGAAGTATATACCAAATAGATGAACTTTTCTAATTGCCTTGCTGGCTCGTTTGATTCTACTAATATGGTCTCTGTACAGATATGCAAAGGACACCTTTTTCACTGACATGCTCCCTTCCACCATAGCTTTGAAACATTTCTTTAAATAGTAAAAAACCATCATCTTCTTGTTACAGTAACTACTTTTTTTTAATTTGTTTCTAACCAATACGACAATTTTTTATTTATAATTAAACCATAATATATAAACATGATTCTTAATTTGGTATCAGCAGACAATTAACTTTGGATGTGCACAAGGAGACACTTAAACTTGTCCAAAATTGAACAATTCGTCCTACATGACACCCTAAATGGCAAGTTTATGTCCTACGTGTATTATGTCATGTAGGACACGTGTGTCTAATTGTTTTATTTTATACAAGTTTAAATGTCTACTTGTGCACACTCAAAGTTGAAGGGTCTATATAGTTATCCGCTAAAGCGAAGTTAAGAATTATGTTTATGTGTTATGCCTATAATTAATATGGAGTACATAACTTAATTTTATTGTGAATAGTAGTATTAATGTAGATGTTCAAATACTTCACTAGTTAAATATATTGACGTGTCTAATATTATATACTCGGCTAGATTTCAAGGGTCCTCTATATGATATACATAAAAATCTAACACTGTTTTATTCCTGGTTAGATTACTAATTTTCAAATATGTTATAACAGAATTAGTAATTAATAATATCAGTTTAAATTATTTATGCAGAAGGGTGGATCAATAGTATTAGGATTAATTAGTTAATTGGAAATAAAATGACAAAAATAGCCCGGAGTCCCTTAAATCTTTTTTCTACTAAATTAGATGGGGGTATTTTTGTAAATAAATAAATTATAATTAAAGATTATCCTACATGTTATTTTTAATACAACAAATCAAACAATCAATGAAAAGTAATATCATAATAAATAACTAATCTCGTATCAATTTTTCAATTTGGTTGAACATATGCAAAGACTTATTTGGCCCCTAAAAATACTCTAATTTAGTTTAAATGCCACCTATATTAACAATTAACTATATTGTTAACATGTTTCCACAGCTAATCTTCATAAATTTCAACCTATATTTTCTTTAAAAGGGATATAAGATCAACTAAGTTATAATATCCATTATATTGTGGAAAGCAAAAGGGAACCAACTTCCCTAGCTTTTTCTTCTCTTGTCAATCAAGAATATGACTAATTTAGGAAGAACTATTATTTCATGAAATAGGGTTTGGTTGATGATATAGACATTAATGTGGTGAAACTTTGGCTAATGATCATCAGTAACAACTGTTTCAAATATATACTTGAAAGTGATTACATATATGACATTTTCCCTTCTTTTGGCTAGTTAAACTATTTGTATATATTTCTACTTTTTGAATATGCATTGCACCTTTAATTAAATAAAGAGAAACAAGAATATAATTGTTAGATTTTGGAGATAGATCATGATGGAACTATGTTGATGAGACAATAATGAAATGATATATAAATAAATATTTCAATGTTATCCATGAACAAGGCAGGATTAAATGGATCCACAGTATTAAAATCTCACAGCTTAAGAAATGTCTAAAGAAAAATGGCTAAAAAGTAATCAAGTCTTGTACTAATTATTATACGACCACGTTATATATGTCTTCAAACATAAGTAAAGGCATCCACTTTTTATCCTATTTTTAATTCTATAGCCAACTTTTCTTTATCTTTCAAATAATATTTTGGATAAAACCACACACACACACACACACACATATATATATATATATATATATATATATTATTAATTAAACATTTAAGCTCCAATACATTTTATTTCCCTGGACTCCATTCATAAAAAGAGTGGACCAAAACTAAATTGCTAATAATAATAATAATGAACTTCTAAAAACAAAAACGAATAGAATATAATCTTCTATTATATTCATATTTAAGAAGAAAAATAAAAATAGAAACAACTAAATACTATAGCACCAAGAATAAGATTTAGCTAAGAAGAAAAAGAACTAAATAATAAATTATTTGATGTTTCGTGAGTTAAAAGTATATAGAGTATATGCATTAATAATACATACAATAAAATTAGAATATTCCACTATTACTAAGGTCAGTTATATGTATAATGAAGAAATTAACTTCTTTTAAAAAATTTCAAACTTCGTTTTCAAGAAAATTATATTAAGAAAGGGATATTATAACCTTTGCAAATTTATATGATAAATATCCGGAATTTAATTTTTATCTTCATTTAATAAAAAAAAAATTTCAAAATGACCTTAACTTGAAATTTTTTGTTGGGGAATAATGCTTGATGGACAACAAAGATTTGTCCAATCAAACGTAAGTTCTAAATTTGATGGACAACAAAAACTTTGCCAATGTTTTCTCGAAAGGAGAGATTATTTATCTTTTAAAAAAATTATTATGGATGACAAAAAATCAAGTTGATAATTATATGTATAACTAGGTTTTGTTTTCCATGCGAAGAAAAGAGGTTTGTGATATATTTTTTACCATTAAGTTCTATATCAATTTATTGTAGATGAATAAAATTGTGAGGAAGCAAAATTATATATTATTACATATGAAATTTGAGGTGATTAATCTCTAGATGTCAAAAAAATAGATAAAAGGGTTTAAAAGAGGACTAAAGTGTACCAATATTATAAATATGTAGAACTTTTAGTGCTTCATATAAAAAAGAAGAATGACTGTCAATTTAAATTCACAATAAGAGATTATTTAAGTTCGAAATGAGGTTATGATTAGGTCCTAGGATAATCTTTTACTCTCAAGATGAGTCGGACAAGAATACTTATGATTTTATTGATCTGAAATGAGCATTGAGCCGTAATAATTAAAGTAGCAAAATTTTAAAATTTATATATTTTGAAATGATCCTCGTTGAATCTATACATATATATATTATTTATTTATTTTTAAAAAAAGAGTTACAATTGTGTTTGGTCAAATCATTGGAAAAACATCAATTTCAGTATGAGAAAAATAATTTGCATGTAACCCATACAATATTTCTAAAAATTGACTTTAACTTCTACTAAAAAATAAAAATTTAAAAAGAAGCAAATGTCCTCTTTCACTTAGGCAAGAAATTAGAAGAAAAGGAAAAAAATACTTATAAAAATAAGTACATTTAAAACAAAAATCTATATATATTAAAGGAAAGAAAAGAAGAAATAGAGGTACCAATAGAAACCCGAACCTTTCGGCTCGGAATGTGGTTTGGTATGTACCTATAGTGATTGTGTGTTAGAGAGAGAAAGAGAAAAAAAGCGAAGGTGGCCATGGTGATTGCGGAGAGATGAATGAACTTAAAATACAAAATAAATTTCATTGGCCAATTTCATCTGACTCCAAATTAGAAAAGAAAAAAAGAAAAAGAAAAAATCAAACCCAGTTTTTCATCATAATTTTTTTTCTTCTTCTTCTATAACTGCCCTTCCATTTTGTTGTCGTTCTTCCGTAAAGATCCTTCCACCCATCTCTGTATATACATAATACATATATGTATATATACATACATACAATGCACAGATATATTTTTTGATTCATTGAATTTTTTTGATTCCCCTATCTTGTTGTTGTGATTTTTTATTTGTTGCATTTGGCAATGGGTACGGAAGAGGGGACTGTTCAAATTTCTGTGGCATCAGTGGTGGAGGAAGTTCTTCAACAAGGAAAGGGACTGAGCGACATTGATTTGGCTTCTAGGAAAGCTGAGGAAGCTTGTATGTATCTTTTATTCCTTTATTTTGCCATGAATCAATTCCTTTGTTTGTTGTTATGAATGTTTTATGTATGTATATTTCCAAGATTCTCGGTCTCCCGTCAATCATGAAACGAGGAAAAGAAGAAGAAAAATTCACCCATTCTCCAGGATTCTCGGTCTTTCTGCATTAATTGAAGAATGTTGGTTCTTTTTTTGTTTGAATTTTTTTTGGGATGGCGGTCTCGTGAATAGTCTAGAGGGAAGTGATGATACAGGGTTGAGTTGCAACTCTTTAAAGGCTAATTAATGCATACACATTATGGCTTAAATTGGTTGATTTTGTTCCTTACACCTGAAAGATAAAATGAAAATATGGAATCAACTAGGGTTGTTGTAGAGTGGTAAGTATTCCTTAATCATTAACAACAAGGTTTCGGGTTCGAGTTCCCCTGGGTACAAAGTTGTCTTTGCTAGGGATTGTTTTACCCCCAATGTGGGCGGATTCGGATTTAGTCAAACTTCAACGTGGGCACTGGATACTAGGTGGGTAACAGAAAAAAAAAATGAAAATATGAAGAACCTTGCTGAAAGTCAAGATTGTACCCTGAAATATTTAGTAGCTCGATTCAAATGATCACTAAATATTTTAAAAGAAAATGATATCTGAGCCTGTTCTGTTGAGTGGCTTGTGTTGTAACTAATGCATAAGCTGGAAAACTTTTATTTTTGAGCTAGAATCTTCAGAGTTTCTTCCACAGGACACATCTTTATCTTTTCTTCTTCAGATAAACCATAATGTACCTATTATAAGATAAAGGGTTTAAAGTTATATGCACTTATATTGTAAGTGAGAATGTTTAATTGGAATGTAAAAAATGCAGCATTGAGAAGGTATGTAGCAGCAGGGTGGCTCAGAAAGACAATTGGAGTGGTTGCGGCTAAAGATTTGCCAGCAGAGCCTTCAGAAGAGGATTTCAGGCTTGGATTGCGTAGTGGAATCGTACTTTGCAATGTTCTTAATAAAGTTCAGCCTGGTGCTGTGCAAAAAGTGGGGGTTTTGAAGCACCTTTTGATTCATCTCTTTCAATCTTTTATATTAATCAATTTCATCAAGTCAATGACATGGTTCTACTTTGCTAATTAGGTAGTTGAAGCACCACCTGATTCTGTTAATGTCCCTGATGGGGCTGCTCTTTCTGCATATCAATACTTTGAAAATGTCCGTAACTTCCTTGTAGCGGTAGAAGAAATGGGCATTCCCTCTTTTGAAGCATCTGATTTGGAGAAAGTAAGTAGATGATTTGGGGATAACTTTGATACTTGTTTGTTTCATCTTGTTAGTTGCGCTCCAAGCTAGTCAATTTAACACTTAAAACCACCTCTTGAACCAGAGCATGAAATGTTTTGTCGTTTCCTGAATTAGGGAGGGAAATCTTCCAGAATCATCAGTTGTGTGCTTGCATTGAAATCTTACTCTGAGTGGAAACATGGAGGTGGGAGTGGATCATGGAAATACAGTGGGAACTCAAAACCGTCATCTGCAGGAAAGCAATTTGTCCGAAGAAATTCCGAGCCATTCATGAATTTAATCTCAAGGACTTCATCTATCATCAACAAGTCTCCTGATAGCAGTGATGTTGGGCATGAAGCCCGTGAAATGGTTTGTAAGCTTGTTTTGTAATGTTTGGCATCTCAAAATATGTTGTGCGAACTAAATATCCTAATCTTTCATTTCCAGGTTAACCCAAGTTCCCTCCAAATGCTTGTTCACGATCTTCTCTCTGACAAGAAGCAAGAAGATATTCCATTTGTAAGTGTTCTTAGCTTGATTCCACGAGAGGGTTTGATATGTTTCATGTATTAAGCCCTTTGTCGCGTCAGTCGTCACTGCTACTTTGTTCAGTTGGAAGGCATCATGAATGATAACCATCTTTCTGATTGTGATTCCCAATAGATAGTTGGATGGAAAATAATCTGCCTGGCTCATAGAAATACACTTAATCTTCACAACATAGGCAGGGCTCTCATAATTAGCATATCTCTCTGGCTCCCCTGAGAGCGTAAAGGGTTAGTAAAGAACAGTAAATTTAGTCTAGATGGATTATTATAAGGTTTGAGGTTTATATGGACAGTAATGATTAGAAAGAGAAAGAAAATGTTTGGCATCACCCTAGAAAGATGTATTCTTTCAAGCCCAATGCAGTAGCAAACTACAATACTAGGTTGTCTGATTACTACAATCAGGTGCTCCCTAAGTTCTGGGGAATCTCTTGAGAGGAACATGGACTTGAAATTTTGGAATCTAGCTGACTTCTTCCTCTAGTATCCTATTTGGCTAAAGAGTTCTCTGATCAAATAAAAAAAAAAGTTGATCCTCTGCTTATCTGAAATAAGTTACTCATTTTGGACAGATTGTGGAGAATATGTTGAGCAAAGTCATGGAAGAATTTGAGCATCGGCTTGCCAGCCAAAATGAACAGGTTGGAGCTCTTTCATTACTGGTGTTTTTTATTTTTCAACTTATTATACAAGGCACTTCTTCCAACTTCTTCTTGGCTGACAGAACAGATTGCTCTGTTTAGCAGTTGAAAAATGCTGAAAGTATGTATCTGTCTTTTCTTGCTTAAAGTTGAGTCTTACATACTTTTGGTGATATGACAGTCAAAGACCTCCCACAAAGAGACAGTTGTTCCAACAACCGATGAATCTCCCCTGGAGCTTACATGTGAGGAGACACAGGTCGCAATCATCGAGGATGAAGAAAAAGCACCCGATGAGGGGACATGCGGCAGGGTAGACATAGATGATGATGGTGCATCAACAACACCGGTTGTAAGGCAGCTGATGCTGGTTGAACACCAACATAAAGAAGTACAGGTATAGGAGTTCTGTTGCAGATTTGAGAATGAAGTATGTTTAGTTCAACTGATTGATTGACATACCCTATTCATAATCTGTAGCAATTGAAATCTACTCTCCATGATGCTAAAGTAGACTTGCAGTCTCTTCAACTGAAATATCAAGAGGAAGTCAGCAATCTGGGTACTGCAAAATTGGACTGTTTCATGCTAATTGAGATTGTGACTAGATTTTGCAACTAAAATCTCTTTTGAATAGGTAAACATCTGCATGGTTTGGCTCACGCTGCTTCAAGTTACCAAAAGGTTCTGGAGGAGAATCGGAAGCTGTATAATCAAGTGCAAGACCTTAAAGGTAACAATTTTTACAGAAAAAAATTAAATTTTATTGAATCCTGCTATTAGATTATGATGATATTAACCACTATTCTTTGGACAGGGAACATCAGAGTGTATTGCCGGGTGCGACCTTTCTTGCCTGGCCAACCAAACAGTCTAAGCACTGTGGATCACTTAGATGACGGGAATATTACAATAACTACTCCTTCAAAGTACGGAAAAGAGGGAAAGAAATCATTCACTTTTAACAAGGTCTTTGGTCCTTCTGGAACCCAAGGTCGCTAAGTTCCCGATACTTTTCCTTTTTCGTGCACATTGTAGGTTTAGATTTTATTCTAACACCTCTATTTATGGCAATGCAGAGGAAGTGTTTGCAGATACACAACCTTTGATCCGGTCTGTTCTTGATGGCTACAATGTTTGTATCTTTGCTTACGGCCAAACGGGATCAGGGAAAACACATACGATGGTTAGGCAGTTGAACTTTATTACTGAACCCTTTAATCACATATGGATATCATTTGGTTAAGACTTGAGAAAAAAACAAACAACATTATGTTAATAGTTCTTAACTTCTTTACCTACAGACTGGCCCATCAGATCTCACGAAGGAAACCCTTGGTGTGAATTACAGGGCATTGAGTGATCTATTCAATATCTCTGAACAAAGAAAAGATGTTAATTCTTATGATATTTCAGTTCAGATGGTTGAAATTTATAATGAGCAAGTCAGGGATCTCCTTACCCCAGACGGAGTTAACAAAAAATATCCTTCTTTCACTTAACTTCTAAATACAGTTACTAATAGTTCCCTATCTGTTGGCCTCTTAAATGTTTGAACTTAACTTCTAAATACAGTAGAAATTCGCAACAGTTCCCAGAAGGGTTTCAATGTACCTGATGCAAATCTCGTTCCAGTAACATCAACTTCTGATGTGTTGAATCTGATGAACCTTGGGCACAAGAATCGTGCAGTGAGTGCTACTGCCATGAATGACAGAAGTAGTCGCTCTCACAGGTGCTGCTTATACATTTCTTTTTCCATTTTTCCTGTCTTAAGGGGAAAGGGTGGAAGTTCTTGCTGATTTAAGTTCTTTTCCTTTGTATCTAAAATTTTTATGTTTGCACATTTACAGTTGCCTTACAGTTCATGTTCAAGGAAAAAACATGACATCTGGTACGATTCTTCGTGGCTCAATGCACCTCGTTGACCTGGCAGGAAGTGAAAGAGTGGACAAGTCAGAGGTGCTGGGTGATAGGTTGAAGGAGGCTACACATATCAACAAGTCTCTTTCTGCTTTAGGAGATGTCATTGCTTCACTTGCCCAAAAGAACTCACATGTTCCCTACAGGAATAGTAAGCTTACACAGTTGCTTCAAGATTCTCTTGGTAAGATCTTGTGTTCTGTAGCCATAAAATGTTTAGTTCCTCTTATTTCTGCTATTCAAGTTTTTGCATTCCTCTTTATCAGGAGGCCAAGCAAAAACTTTGATGTTCGTTCATGTAAGTCCTGAGCTTAATGCTGTTGGAGAAACACTTAGCACTCTGAAATTTGCTGAACGAGTTTCTACAGTTGAGCTTGGTAGTGCACGGGCGAACAAAGAGGGTTCTGATGTCAAGGAACTAAGAGAACAGGTTTCATATTTGCCATATTTTTGGTTTTCTGTGAACTTGTAGGAATGAACTGCTTTTCACGTCAAGTCTATAGTTGATATAACTAAGAATTGCATTTGGATTTTAAATATACCTCTTACCGTTTCTAGTTTTTGTCAATTGCATTTGGATTTTAAATATACCTCTTACTGTTTCTAGTTTTTGTCTAATTTCAAATCAATCAAACTACTAGTTTTTCCCCTTCCACAGATTTCCAGTCTTAAGGCAGCCCTAGCAAGGAAGGAGGAAGACCAAGGGCGCCGTCCACTTTCCAGATCAAGTACTCCCGAAAGAGTCAGAGTAGGATCTTCTGGATCTTCTCTTTCTTCTAGTTGGCATAGTATGGAAGATGTTAGTGGTAACATAGAGGTATAGTTTTTTGTATTTTCCTCATCTAGCTTTTTCCCTCGTATAAAATATATTTATTATTTTAACGCATTTCAAATTTTATGCTTCACTGCTTGCACATTGTAACTTTTATGATCTAGAATAGAAACACACCAATGACAGTTGCTCAAGAGTTTCATTTTGCTTAAATCACTAACCATTCTAAAACCTTGAAATCATTTAATAGTATTTTAGATGTAAAAATGTTTTTTGTTTTTAAAGATGTAAAATGTTATTATGCTCTGATTATCTCTCATGTTTCTCTGACTTCTGGATAATTCAAGTCTCTTCAATTTAGTAAGCAATGATGCTAAGAAGAGTCTTCCCCTTGTTACCTTTCTAATTACAGAACAAGCAAATGTATTTTTCTTTCTATGCAGTTTACTTGCACTGGAAGCTCAAAGTTGTTGATGTTTTCAAATCTTTTCTCAGGTTAAGAAGAAATCTACGTCAAAAATGAGAAGGCGAAGCTTAGATCCCAAAGACTTCCAGACGAATTCTCCTCCGTCTCCACCAGGCAATAATCCTGTATCAAGGGAAGAGGACAGAGAATCAGTTTCTGGTGATTGGGTTGACAAAATTATGGTGAATAAGCAAGATGGTCTGAGTAGAAGTAATTCCTTAAGAGGATGGGAAGAAGAAACCAGGATTTCACCTGACCTGTTATATAGGAAATGCCCACCTGATAGTTCAAAGGTGTATCCAGAACAACATATAAACAAAGTTGCAGGAAACAAAAAGGAAGGCCAAGACTACGAAGCAAGTAGGACTCGGTCTGAAGCAGGTTCCATAGATGATTTCGATGACCTGGAAGCCGCAACAAGTGAGTCTTCTGAGCTTGAATACGGTTGGCAACCGAATCCTCAGAAGGTTAGTCAGACTCCCAATGGACTGGGATCCAAACTCAAAAAACCTAGTCCTAAGCAAGTGAAGAAGCCAGAAATAAGGTATTGTAGCTCATGAGTGCATTTAACTTGTTATTTTTGGGTGTGCCTCATCTTTATCCATTCTCCATTAAGTCTGTGTCTTTCTCATCTAAAAGCGTAAACTGAACACTTTTATCTGTTTATTAGGTCTGCAACATGAATAATTGTCAGTGGACACATGCTTTCTAAACCTTTAGCTTTTCTATATGCCAACTCAAGGAAGAGAACCAACCAAATATGTCAAATGAAATAACATGCATTCTGGTGTTTATCCACATTTATGACTAACCTGTTGCTATGTAAATCAATGCAGGAGCTTGATTCCTCCACCACCAACCAGGAGACTTTCTAATGGGTTAATCTCACCTTCTGCAAAGATGGGAAGAGCGGCGGCTGCCTTAGAAGGAAAGCGAAAAACAGCAAGTGGGAAGTGGTAAATGTTCCTACTTAGCTGAGTTTGATGCTTAAGCAATCAAAGATGTGTATCTTTTTTTTCTTTTTTCTTTCTTTGTCAATCTTTTGCTCTGCATTCTTTAGAGTGAAAGAGAGCGGAGGGTATGGCAATAACTTCAGTTGCCAGCTTTTCCTCCAGTGGTGATGAGTTTTCAGTTGTTTATATGGTTGTTGGCTTGTTCTTCATTTTTTTTTTCCCATTCTTTTGGACTGAGGAATGTAAAAATGCAGAAAATGAAAAGAACTACTAATAGAATTACAGATACCAATACATATGTTTAGGATATGTGTGTCTCGAAATTCAAATGTTGTGATTTAAGACATTGGAAAGAAGAACAAAGAACGATAATAATATATACATTTTGAAAAAAGATTTGATGACCACAAAGGAGTTATCATTTCTCAGAATGAAGCATTATATGTGCACATATTCTGTTTTTAGGTCAAATGTATCCTTTCGGATAACGTTAAGAGTACTCAGCTTTGATGTTTATTGCTCAATCTTATAAAGAAAATATTAGATCATGATCTAAAAGAAATGTTATTTACTAAAATAGCTGTTGGGAAAAAGGACTACTGAGGCCAACTGAAAATTGGTATAGCCCAATATATATCCCTTTAATCATTTAGTTTCCTAGTGTGCCAGCTGAAAAGAGAAGTTGAATATTGGCCAACTTGTCAAACTTCACAATGTTAAGTGCTTATCAACATGACATTTAGGGGTACAAAGAATAATAAGTATAACTAATATATGTATTTTCTTCTTCTTCTTCTTTTTGGTTGTTGTTGTGGGTAGGGCAAGAAATCCTTGGTGGATGAGCTAAGATTTTGTTGGTATGTTGAAACAATTAAAATGAAAACATGGTTGGAACAAGCATTAAAGATGACTCATGTTATCTGGTTTATGTTTTTGGGTCCATTTGCCAACTTTACAAGTTATTAAACAAAGTTGGACTTTTTCGTTATTTCCTAAATGAGGACTAAAGAACTAAAATGGGGTGATTGCTGAAACTAAAATCAAATGAATTTACAATCTCAAAGATGAAATATATATGAACTGGTAATTATTATTAGTAGTATTATTTAGAGAGCAATAAGCATAGTACTATGTAAGATGATTAAAGATCTTTTCAAACCCATTGATTACAAGTTGTCTCTTGGAGACATTAATTACATTAATTGTACAAGGATGAATAATATGTTGTCAAAATCATGAGCCACTAGCTAGCTAAAGGATTGGTGTTATTATTTGTTGCATGGTCCATATATTTATACGCATGCACATAAAAATCCTCGTATTTTCTATCACATATTATAGGTTTAGAACAATATAATGCCTAGTGGCCCAACTTTATTTTTTTGTCAATATATATTGATCATAATCATAACAAATAGTATACTTCTTTTATTGTATATTTATTACAGCTTATCGCTCTTTTTTTTTTTACTTCTATTTAGACTATGTTATGTATCTGAGGTAAAGCTAGAGTTTTAGTTACAGATTTCGCGTAATTTTGGAGTAGTTTACACTTTGATGGATTTTAAAAGTAACTACTCTTTTATTGGTCATGACCATTCATCAACATATGCACTATACAGTATGTTTGAAGAGCTGCAGTTGACTTTTAAATAATTTAAACTTGCTCCAAAATAACAACTTAATTACTAATATTCTACATATGGGCCCAATTTGGTTCACCATCAGAAGTTAGTGCGCTCATTGTAGGAAAATGATCAAATGGCCCCGATTAATTTAAATTTGATCCTTCGGGTGGTCATCCGAATAAATAATTTGAGATAAATCTCTTCTAATATTTTTTGAGTTGAGTGACTCAAGTCTATCGCACATAGGACTTACCTAGTGTGGTTTACATTTCTTAATAAGATTTATTTTTTAATTTTGGGTTCAAACTAGACTTTTGATTAAGGGTGAAAGAAACATATTCATTCCTCTACAACCACAATTAGTCTATGGCCATTGGAGTACGTAGGTTATTCAAAGTAGTACCAGTTTTCATTAAAAAATGAACGAAAATAAAAAAGAAGAAGAGGGAATATACAACGAGAAGATAATTCAAAATATACATATTTATACTTGTGATTATCAAAACACCAACAATAATGGATTGGGACAAATAATTTCATTTCGTGATGTCCAAATTTGTCATATAATATCTATGTAATTCGTTTATATTTTCTTTCTATTAAAGTAAGAAGAAGAGAACAAAGTCCACTTGACAACCTGGAAAATTATATTTGGGTGGAAGAAAGAAATTTCAAAGATGGAAATAGTAATTATTCCTGAGATATCTCAATTTCAAGTTTAGAAAGCGTTTTATACGTTAACACAAAATTTCTTATCATCAATCCAAATTAATTAAGCTTCAAAAATTTATAATGAATACCAAACATCGGATAAAAAACAAACAAAAAAACTCAAGTTGTAAACGTTATAGTTTTGTACAGCTATGTCCAGACCCCTCCATGATAGGTGGTACAATATCCCACGTGGGTCCCATAAAACACATGGCCATGTCAGCAAATTCCTTATAACCCATCTTTTCACTTTTTCTTTTCTTTTCTTTTTTTAGGAAAGGACCCACAACAAACATCCTTCTAATTTTTCTCCAATTTTTCCATCTCCCCTAAACAATTACTTCATCCGTTTCAATTTATTTATCTGATTTTAACTTGATATAAAATTTAAGAAATTTTTTTTTTTTTAAATCCTATGCTTGATAATTAACAATATGTAGAATGTATTAATTATGTCATGTGAAAAGTTATTAAAAAAAATCATTTTTTTTTAAACGAATTAAAAATGAAGTAAGGAAAACAAATAAAAAATTTATTTTAATGCATATTTGTGAATTGAAAGAAAATCACTATCAATGGTAGCTGTTCACATGGTTTTGTAATAGAAAAAGAATCAATCATATATCTAGATAGGAATAGATAGCCATTTTTAGATTTCTTCCAAAGATCAACTATCTTTGTATTACTTTCATTTTTTTTTTTTGTTTTCATCTCATCAATCACCATCAATTATAGTTGTTCATCATGTATATATATTTATTATATTTATATTTTATATTTTATATTTTATATAATAAGTGTGTATGCAAAGAAAAAGAAGAAGGAATGGATGAGATCAACTTCTTAAAATCTCTATCCCCATTTCTTGTAAACTTCTAAACACATTTTTTTTTTTGGAAACTTTTGTTAAAAAGCTATGAGAAGGGAAATATTTATTTTTATTTTTTTCGTTCGGTATCATAACTCAGATACTAGTATCTCTTTTAGAGATCCTATTAATTTGATGTGTTGCGTAAGGTTTATTAAAATGAAAAATATTTCGATGGCTTGAACTCACAATCTCTGATTAATGGAAATGTTTTCTAATTTGAAAATTATAACCCATTATAGTAGTTGAATTATTCAGTTATTGCAAAATGTTCACCCCGTCATATAAAAAAAATTCTTAACTATATTGTAAAAGTAAATAAAATCACAATGATGATTTGAGTCGATGATCACGAAACACAATATCTTTTTTAAAAGTTAGAGCCCATTCAAATGATTAGTGGTGTTTGCCACAACATCATAATTTCTTACCTAAGTTAACAAGAGAGACACCACTAATTACCCTTTTTGCATCTAAGCATGTTACTTCCATATAGCTCCTACCAAATCATCACCTACATCTTGACTCTTAATTAAACTTGTAAAATTTTAGAGTATAGCTTTGATTGGGCATCATTATAATTAAGACACAATTACCAATAAAATTATTCTCTTTAATTTGATCAAATAACACTCCATGTTCAATATGTCTGTTTTTTTTTAGTTCCCTCCATCATTTCCTACATAAATTAACAAAAAAGAAAACCACACTAATTACCTTTCATCAATATCCAAGCATGAGCTTTTGCCCACTAGCTCCTGCCTATTCATCATCAATATGTACACCTCAATTATTGAGAAAATACTTTGTTACCTTCTATCTTTGTAAATATTGAGTAATTTTATCAATATATATATATATATATATATATATATATATATATATTTGCATCAAAATCTCCCATAATACTATTCCTCATACACTTAATTGACTAGTATCGAGTATATAATTAATTCATATAAAACGAGAGTATGGTATATATCTCCTATAATTTCACCATTCTCGTTTGAATTTTCAAGTTTGACATGAACTATAGATACTAATAAAATAAGTTCTATTATGACTCAATTATTTTGCAATAGCTATAATCTTTTGCTATAACATTTACAAATTACTCTAGGGCAGCAAAGGCACACAAACAAAGTCACAACAAAAGAAAAAAAATAGCTATTAAAAAAATAAAAATAAAGAGAGATATATTCTCTCAGGCAAGAGCAGAGCTAGTAAGGGTCCAAGGATTTATCCGATTTTTTTCCCACAAAAAGTTACATTATGTTTACATTTTCATAGTTTTATATATATATATATATGTATATATATATATTTGCATCAAAATCTCCCATAATACTATTCCTCATACACTTAATTGACTAGTATCGAGTATATAATTAATTCATATAAAACGAGAGTATGGTATATATCTCCTATAATTTCACCATTCTCGTTTGAATTTTCAAGTTTGACATGAACTATAGATACTAATAAAATAAGTTCTATTATGACTCAATTATTTTGCAATAGCTATAATCTTTTGCTATAACATTTACAAATTACTCTAGGGCAGCAAAGGCACACAAACAAAGTCACAACAAAAGAAAAAAAATAGCTATTAAAAAAATAAAAATAAAGAGAGATATATTCTCTCAGGCAAGAGCAGAGCTAGTAAGGGTCCAAGGATTTATCCGATTTTTTTCCCACAAAAAGTTACATTATGTTTACATTTTCATAGTTTTAAAATTTCTTAATAAAAATTCTGGCTTAGCAATACAGAAAATAGTACTAGTACTTATAAGAAAAAGAATCATTGTCATCTGCAGATGCGGAACCAGGATTAAGAGTTTGAGGGTTCAAAAAGAGAGGCTAGTTCAGATTAAGGGGGGTTCGAACACAACTCTAGCATTTCACAGTCACTTCACTACCACTGAATCGGGTTCACAAGTTAATATACATATACATTTATTTAATTTTCTAGTAAAAATATAGGGTCTGCAGAAAAGTTATCAGGTTCGTCCAAAACCACGAACCCCCACTTAGCTCCGCCTCCGGTCATCTGTAAAATTGAATTGTTAATAAAATAATACTTTATACTACCATACAATTATAATTATTTGTATTAATCTAGACATGATTAAAGAGAGAGATATTTGTAGGCGTGTTTGTTGAGTTCTGAAGGGGATTAGGGCGTCATGCGGAACCTTACAATTGCAAATAATATGATTGATAAATCAGATGACAAAAACTTATACTAAAAACTAATATTATTATATGAAAACTAATATAAAGAAATTAAAACTGTTGAGATATTAAATCTCCCCAAAAACAGAACTCTCTAAATGACTACGTTGTGGATGTTATTGTTATTGTGTTAGAAGAAACAAACTTATATTTATAGAGTCCTAAAACCTTTTCTTACTAGAAAAGGACTAGCTACTCCAAATCATTTTCCTAAAAGGAAAAAATAAACCAAATATGAAAGAATAATATATTTTCCTTTCAAGAAAAGTAAAAACATTTATGGTAATGTTTTGTCTTTTCTTTAAGGAAAAATAAATCTTAAATTATGGTAAGAAAATCAGGGCAAAATCCAAACAGTATTTGACAATAATTAGGGTCTGTTTGGCCATGTGATATGGAATTATGATATGGAATCATAAGATGAAATTGAAGTTTTGTTTGAACATGCGATATGAAATTTTTGTGTTGTATATTTTCTCATAAACATAAGAATCTCATAAGTTGTAAAACTATTAAAATAGCCTCAATTGTTTATTCAATCTTATTAAATAAACAAAAAATTATAAAATCGCATAATAAATTATTACAAAGCTATTTGTTCTCCATTTAAGTAATTGTTTCATTCAACTTTAATTTAATAAAAAAAATTGAACATAAATTGTAATGTACTAGTCTTTAATATAATCCTCCCACATAGTACGGACAATTTCCTCACGTTGAACTTGCATTTCTCTATCATGTGACCGAGAAGACGAACCAACATTGTTACTTTAAGCCATTTGTCGGTCAATATCATCCGCAACTATATTTTTTATGCTCATAGACCATAAATATTTCATTAGTACTTTGGTATTCTCGTAAATAATTATGTAATACTGCACAAGCTATAACAATTTTCACTTGTGTATCAATATCATAATGGTTCATGCCTTGTTTCAGTATTCTAAATCTATTTTTCCAAGCTCCAAAAGTTCGTTCAATCACATTGCGCAAAAATGAATGCCTATAATTAAACAGTTCTTTGGCATTTTGAGGCTCTCTTTCACTTCTCGTCTGACTTGTTCGATATGTTCAACTGCTTCAACGTAGAAAATAACATCCTCAATGTCCACTTGATATGCTCATATCTTTCAACTACTCTTACAGATAACCTATAAAGTAGAAAAAAAATATACATTAGTGAGTAAATATTAACTTAAAAGTTAAATACACTAAGATAAAGATTAACAAACATCACTGACTTCTAACTATTTACAAGAAAAATCAATAGTTAAATATTATAGAATAATGAGATTTTAAAAAGTTACCATTTTTTAACTACCGAACCTAACCATTGGCTCCCACAAGTTTGAGTAAAAAATGACTATATGTTGGTGAGAATAATAAATTTTATGTCAGTGAGAATAATAAATTTTAAAAAGTAATGATGTGTTTATAAATTTTATTTATATATGAAATAAATGGTTAGTAGATATAAATGTGGGGTTGTTTTAACAAAATATAAACTCGTGGATCAATTTTTTGTATTAAAATATCTCAAATTATGATATGGAATTCCCATATAATTCCATATCATGGTTTTTGGAGAATACGGTTTCACATCTCATGACATGGAATCACGAGATGGAATCAACGTAAAATCGCATGTCCAAACGCTGATTCCATCTCACGATTTCATATCGTGATATGGTATCGCATGACCAAACGCCTACTTAAAGTACTATATACTGATTCCACTAATAAATTTCGTCAATTAAATTAAATGCAATTGGAGAGTTGATGTTATGATCTTATTGGTAAGATTAGCCCTTAATCCCTTCGCTAGATAACACAAACCACATGCTCAATCATCACGTCCTTTTGCTTTATTAACAATTAATTAAGCCTTGAAGTAAGAGCTTATACTTACAAAATAATGGACAGATTAGATTAAAGAATCCCTTGGCCGGTTAGATGTCTTTTATTGTTCGTAATAAATATTTCTATTTTTCTTAATTAAATTGAGCTTATTATCTGTTTGCCTTCTGGATTCAAAATTATATAGTTGGCTAACGTTGATTAAATGATTTCTTTATCTTAAAACTTACCTAATTTTCGCCAACCAAACTGCAAACAATACATAGAATATTAATTATGATTAAGTGCTAAAAAATTATATACAAATTACATCAATACATGTCATACATTAACTAATTTAGTGTAAATATCGAGTATAGATAAATTTAACTTTAATATTGGAGTAATTTTCCTAGATAGTCACTCATGTTTGAGAAATTACCTAATAATATCACTTTTGTTTGTTTTAGTACTATAATATCACCTAACTTTACATATTTTTCTCAAAATATACTTGACACAAAAAAATAATCTCTCTCTCCTAATGAATGTCATGTCATATTATTCCCTTTTTACTAATAATTAAAATCAATCCATATGATATACTCGGTTAAAAAAATAATTACATAACGCAAAACAAACATTTTTAAATAAACTCATATTTATTTTTTGTTATTATGATTAACACTAATTATTTATTCTAAAACATTTTTCAAATCATTCATTCTTTAAGTTCTTATAGAATGCGCAAGGTGAACATTAAAAATAAATAACAGTGAACGAAAAAAAAGGAAAAAAAAAGTTATGTTAGAGAACAATTTTCACATACTCATAAAAAATCAAAAGTATTATATCAACTAACTCATTTTACAGATTTTTTTCAGCAACTATTCCTTTTGTCCATTTTTATTTATTCATTACATTATAAATAATTATTCATCTGTTATTTGTTTTTTTAGAAAATAAAATGATAATTTATTGCTTAATTCCTAATTCACTGTTATTATCAATTATCATCATTTGCCAATGTATTTTTAAAATATAAAATTTATTATTTTCAAAAATTGATATAGTAAACTTATCTTTATTATTCCTTAAGAGATACATCAAATTAATACTGAACAAGTAAATATGTAAAGATGGACGGAAGGAGTAGAAACTAAATTTTCCAGTTTTTTTTTAAAAATATTATTAAAAAAAATGTGATATGACATTCCATTAAAATGTGCACTTTGCACATACTTTAAGAAATTAATGAATGAATGAATTGAGAAATGATTTTAGAAAAATAATTAACGTTAAATATAATAATAGAATAAAAAGTGTCTATCTCTTAATATGCTAAAGTAAAAAAATTAAAAATGATAAATAATCAAGAATTATTTTTTTAATGAGTATCCAGGAAAAGGTGTGTACACACAAATCCAAAAATAGTCCTAATAGTCTTGAAAAGAAAAAAATAATATTTATCTTTTAGATGTGGACCGAAGGTTGAATATTCTAGAATATTTTACTAATATGATGCCATTTTTCATCCATTTCCAACCAAGTAAAAATGACACATTATAGATCTACCATATTTTTTCTTCTGAAATTTCATAGTAGAATATTTAGCTAAAATTTTAGTAACTTTTGGTCAACCAGAATATTGGAACAAAATTAGTGACTAAATGGGGAAATTATTTTTGAGATATCTTTATGATCGACACGATGTATTTCAATTTTCAAAATATATCTTAAGATTTTAAATTTAATTCATATAAACTTTAGAACAAATTAAGTATGAAGAAGTCAATGTTCCTTGAACCATTATACAATTTCATAATCTTTTATCGAGTAATGATGGAAAATAAAGAAAAGTCTTCTAAATATTTTAAAGAGCTCTAGAAAAATTGTTAAGACAACAAACAAGTGTAAAACAAAACAATATACTGATCGAGCATATTATATGTAATGATTCACCCATTCACGATGAATAAAAGGATAAAAAGTCATTTCATTTCGACAAAAAATCTGCACCCAAGTTTCATAAATTTTGATTTGCTATTCCGATCATGATTTTCCTACCCCAGAGGAAAAGGTACTTCCCATTTGGGCCACTTGTGGGCGAGGATGGATTCAAAGCCTTGACACAGTAGTTCATAGTCACGTGCTTTAATCCTCTAAGATATAGGCCTCACCCCGTCTTCAATGGATCTGTTTTTTTGATAGTAACCTAAAAAAGACATCTTTCTTCTCCCCAACCATTTCGGGTTAGGAAGTAGATGTGAAAGCGCTTTTATCTCTATAAGTCTACAAGAAGGATGCGTTTCGAAGTATGAATGAGATAGAAGGGATATCACAATCTTTCGCTTGTGCATTGAATCAAATAATTCAATCAAGCACTCTGATCTTATTTTCGTTATCAAATATTTGAAACAAAACCAATAATGCGTGTGGGGCGGACATATACCAAAAAAAAAATCTAATTTATTATCAATTTTCTTACTCTAGTTAGGAAATATAATTAGTAAAGGTTGCAGAAAATCCCAAAAAGTCAAAACAACAATGAAAACGTTATTCTTTTATTCCATTTTGCTAAAAATATTAGAACAAAATCATTAACTGTATTTTTCAAAAAATACAATTTGACCTAATGAATTTACATATTAAGAACAATTTTTTTTCAGAAAAAATCCTTTATTAGCTGTTTATGTAGACATTTTACATCATCAAATTGCACTTTCTTTCTTTTAATAAAAAATATTTGTATTTTGTATTATAACAAAAAAACGAAATGTCAGAATCGGAGCCTTTGCCCGAAATCAACCTTTTTTGTCCCCGCGTTTCCTTTCTCTTTCCCTCTCTAGATTTTTCTTCTTCCCCCAATCAAATCACTTTCTCTCACTAGGGTTTCGTTTTCAACATTCGGATCCAGCTCATAACTCAACCAAATCCATTTGCTTTTTCATACTTCAATGCTTACCATTTTTCTGTATATTTTCTCCGATTAATCTGTAAGTCTCTCTAGGGTTTCCAATTTTTTTGTGATGTGATTTTTGTAGTGCATTATTGTGTTTAGGTGATTTATCTGTGTTGCATTGTTGTTAAATTGTGAGGAATAGGGTTTACAGATCAGTGTGGATAACGAGTGATTGTGTTTTCTTGTTTTTGGAAATTGGGGAATTAGGATTTGCAGAATGTTGGAACAGGGAGTGAAAGAATGAGTGAGGCGGAGATTACGAGGATGAAGCAAAAGACAACTTCGGTGCCTCTAGGGACACTTATTGGTCGGGAGTTGAGGAATGATAAAGTGGAGCAGCGTACAATAAAGTATGGACAGGCTGCTTTGGCAAAGAAAGGGGAAGATTGTTTCTTGATTAAGCTTGATTGTCAGAGGATTCCGGGAAATCCGTTGACTTCTTTTTCAGTTTTCGCGGTAATTTAATCATATATGTTGAATTGAATCTGTTAATTGCTTGTGGTATATATACATTGTTGGTTTTCTTGTATGAATTTCCTGAATTTTTCGTTTTTCTTGAATAGATTTTTGATGGGCATAATGGTATATCGGCTGCTATATTCGCTAAAGAGAATCTATTAAACAATGTATTGAGTGCTATCCCTGAAGGAATTAGCAGGGAAGAGTGGCTTCAAGCACTTCGTCGTGCTCTAGTTGCGGGTTTTGTGAAGACTGATATAGAGTTTCAGCAAAAAGGCATGCTGCAAGATCTCGGGATTTAATATTTGTTTTACTTCAAGGGGTCTCTTTCCCTTGTCTTCATTCATTTAGGTGTTCTCAGTACAATTTTGATATTGATGACAGGTGAAACATCTGGGACTACTGTGACTTTTGTTGTGATCGATGGGTGGACGATCACTGTTGCATCAGTCGGAGATTCCAGGTGCATACTGGACACCCAAGGAGGTGTGGTTTCTTTGTTGACTGTTGACCATCGATTAGAAGAGAATGAGGAGGAACGGCAGCGTGTAACTGCAAGTGGTGGTGAAGTAGGAAGACTCAATGTTTTTGGGTGTAATGAGGTATAATCATATCAGAAATTTGAAATTGCATTCTTAATTATTGCCAACAGCTTTGGAAAAGATACCCTGATGTTCCTACTCACTTCGTTTATAGGTTGGACCTCTGCGTTGCTGGCCCGGTGGGTTGTGCCTTTCAAGGTCTATTGGTGATACGGATGTTGGGGAGTTTATCGTTCCAGTACCGCATGTGAAGCAAGTGAAGGTTTGTAACCTTATCACCAAGAGTTCTCCTTTTGTCTTTTAGCGAGTTCCATGTATGAATCTGAATTGGAAATAAATATGTAATTAGATTTCAAATGCTGGTGGGAGGCTTATTATAGCCTCGGATGGTATATGGGATGCTTTATCATCGGATTCGGCCGCACAGTCTTGCAGAGGTTTACCAGCAGAACTTGCGGCAAAGCTGGTTGTGAAGGTGTGAATGATCATAGAATCTCTTTCATTCTAATATTTCTTATCTGAGGTTTTCTCTAACTATGAGCGGTTTTACAACTCAGAAAGCTCTAAGTTCACGAGGTCTGAAGGATGATACAACCTGCTTGGTTGTTGATATTATTCCTTATGACCATCCTATCTTGCCTCCAACACCTAGGAAGAAGCAAAATTTGCTCACTTCTTTTCTCTTTGGGAGGAGATCACAAAATGCTAGATCTAATAAGCTTTCTGCGGTTGGTGTCGTGGAAGAATTGTTTGAAGAGGGCTCTGCGATGCTTGCTGAGAGGTACTGTGTTTTTCCAATTTTGGTGTCATTGTTAGTATTTCCACTACACGAGATATGTTCTATTTAATTCCGTCTGTTTTATCCTGGAAAGGGAAGAATTACATGTCATAGAACAATAGCTACTTATAACTCGGTACTTACAAAACCAAATAAAAAAGTTCTCATTACACTCTGTTTTCTTTGTGGAAAGTAAAATGCAGCAGTCTTTGGAAAGTGTCCTAGTTGGAGGAGACATTCTATGCCTTATCTATTCTTTCAACATCTATTGATTCTACCATATCTTGCTTGTGAGCATTTTAGTTCTTATGGTTATGAATTTTTTGTTATATGACAAATATAATTTATGCCATGATTTTACTAAAATTTCAGATGGACTACCTGCTTTACCTTCTCTTTGATTTCTTTTCGAATAGTTTCACTAAGGAATTGTGATTGGAAGGTTAATTTAAAGGAATATTATGTTAGTAATAGTAGCAGAAAATATTAATGAAGTAGTAGAAAACGTTGTTTTGTCAAGGTAAACCTAAAATTACTTATATTAAACTATTTAAGCTAATTCTAGATATTAAAACTTGTGAGGGATGATAACATTTTGACACTTATCCATGTAGTTGTTTCTTGTCGAATGATTATATCAATAGTAAAAGTTAGTGATACATCAGCACCTTTTACTTTTGTCTATTTTTGCTCTACTGTCGGAAATGCCTGAGAATTTTGTGCAGCTACGCATGGTTTGACAAATCCAAGGCATGGTTATGTTATTGGTTTTCTAATCTCACAATCTCTTTTGATCTTGTCTGTTACCTTTGTCAAATAAAAACTGTCTTGATCTTGTTGACAATTGACATAATTACTGAATGGCTTCATCCTGGTTATCAAAACTGTACTTAAAATCACAGTACTTCAGAATCATTGATTATAGCGACACACTTCTCTTTGAGCATATACTGGAGCATCTTGATAGGCAACAACTAATCTATAAGGTCTTTTAGTATTACACTGAGGCACATAGGTTTATGCTGTAATGTACAAGGAAAATAACTTTTGTTTTGGGGCATGAGTTAACTGTAACTGTTGGACTGGGATAATTTTAGAATGTCAATGTAGGTAACATGAAATGAAAATCTACAGAGATAGGTCGAGGTTGTAGAGAAGACTAACCTTGAACAGAAATTGATTCCAATATCATTGAAAAACCAAAAAAAAGAAGAAGACACGGAGCAGGTACTTTTCTTTGACAGTGCTAGATATTGATAGGAAGTTTAACCTTAAATTCTACTTTGACGAGAAGATGCTGCGGTCGAGTTGCTTTGGTATGGTGTTGTGCAGATATATAGTAACTTAATTCCGATATATTCTAGTTGGATTACATGTAAGTCTAGGCTTAATTAATGAACTATCAGGCATAGTATTTATATTAATCGAACTGTTAATGTAACCCGAGAAGATTTTCTTTTGCATTGTGGTTAGTGTTGTTGAAAAAAGATTACAGAAAATTAAAATGCATTTTTACAGTAAACCACATGGATAGTTACAGACATTGCATTGTAACTTTGTTAATTTTGGGTTTATCAGATGTTTGCCTTTTGACATTTTCTGATCCTGCAGGCTTGGTAAAGATTTTCCTTTGGATTCTAGCTCTGGGCTGTTTAGATGTGCTGTTTGCCAAGCAGATCAGCCTGCAAGTGAGGGCTTATCTGTTAACTCAGGGCCTTTCTTTTCACCTGCATCAAAGCCATGGGAAGGGCCATTCCTTTGTTCAACTTGTCGGAGGAAGAAAGATGCCATGGAAGGGAAGAGACCAAGTAGACCTATAATAACTGCTTAATCTGGTAACGTAGTAAGTATATGCTGATGATATATTTTTTTGCCTGGCGTGGGAACATGCTTGGTTCTCAATCTGCAGTGGTTATATTTCTGTAGAAGTGTGCTAGGTGTTTGTACCGATAGTTGGTAGTAGATGTTTTGACAAATATTGATTTTATTACTAACAGCTTGAATGTAAGTAAAGGAATGATGCTTGTGAAAATATTGTTTAGTAAAAGTGTCTTCATTTGTAATTCATCAATTTTATTTTATCAACTGGCAAAGTTTTATTAACTCTTCCTGCGGAATGGGATATATTGTGTTAGCACTTAAACGGTGGTCTGGAGGTATTACTATGTTTATTTACATATGATAATGTTCTGTCACAATTCCCAGCGTTTCACCTCTTCTCCATTTGAATACAACAATATCTCCTGTGAAAGAGAAGAGAAATGCAAGAGTATTACACGTAGGAGTAATTTGTTTTTCAATATATGTGGTCTAATTTAATTAGACACAACCTTAACCTTGGTCTAGAGAGTGTTGTTTTTGATAGATCAATGATGAATAATATTTTCAAGTTTGAGGAATCAATGATATTTATATTCAACAGTAGTTTCTCAAGAATTTTAAATAACATCTTGGAAAGAGGGTCATGCGGATACGGTTGGCTATTTTAAATAATGATTATTTTTTTGAAGCCGAAGCTGAGCGAGCAACGATAACAACGACACATAGAAGTGTTTACTTGAGCTTTTCTTTCCACCACCAATGAAAATGAAAGAGAAATATATTTTTTTCCACTAAAGCATAAAAGAACATTTCATATTCTCTTCATTTACCATTTAATTCTTACTATATATCCAACAAGACCTTCAGCTCGAATCAGTGGAGGCAGTTGGAATTCGTAAAGGTGAAGATTCTGAGGCGAACATAGTTAGCATAAATTGGACATAACCATCTTGATGTGGCCCAAAAGACTTTGGGCCCAGATTCATTCCTAATGCTTATGGACTAGTTATTTGGATAGAGGCTGGCCAAGATGTTGGGCATGGGCCTGGTCCTAAAACATGATTTGAGGTCATTGAGTGAACTGTAATATGCAAAATTAGACTGTAAAAATATAATTTGAGGTCATTGAGAAACTTCATATATTTTGATCTATTTAATTTAGAGCGCCCCTATAAAGTTTGGTTGTTTTGGATTAAATGTGTATCCCAAATTGACCAATGACAAGTCTTGTCAAAATATAAAACTTTATAAGATGATTCAACAAATCGAGAAATTATAACTTTAAAAGTTTGGGGGTTGAGTTATGACCTGTTTAGCTCCGTTCATCTCAATCCAAATAACTTTTGAACATATTAATACTTGTCCATTTATTAATGTCTTATAATGACAAATGTAGGTCAAAAAGTTGTTTTAGGTCCCAAGTTCGATTGTTATTAGAATTTTTAGTTCCGCGAAGGCAATAGTCCCAACTCCCATTCATGTTTTTTTTTTTCCTTTTCTCTAAACATAAATTATGTTTTGAATAATATAGTACTACTACTATTTTGAAAAGCCACGCAGAGCACATCACTTGGTCAAATGAAAAAATAAAACAGATCGCAAAGCACGATTTTCCTCTTACAAACAACCCATCAAGTCTTTCTAAAAACTATCATTTAATTTGACTTTGAAGATTGCAAATATTTCTACAAAGATTTTCTCAGCATTTAACATAAATTATTTCCCTCTAACTGCCAATTATAATCTTAAGAAAATTAATTAATCAAATAATGAACACTTCCCCAGCTTGATTCATAATTTTGTATGATGACATGACTTTATGCTCGATCTATTTTTATAGTTGTTGACCACAAAATTGAGAGTGAAAAAAATAACAAATAGAAAAAAGTGTGCCTAAAATAAGATAGGAAAAACGAAATATTAGAAAAACAAAAGGGAATTAAAAAAGAGCATTCCTTCTCCCTCTTCACTTTGTTTCTTTTATAACATGTTTAAAGTTATAATTTCGGAGATTATTACTTTTTAATTGTTACCTAGTTTTTTTTTCTTCCGGGAATTCAGAACTATTTCCGGTTGTTATTTTTTGGATGTGTATTGAGTAAAATCCGCTCTTGAGCTATAACTTGCAAATTATATAAGAGATGTAAATCGTATAAGATAAGTCTGGTACGACAATCTTTACCGAGAAAAGTTTGCAGCCAGTTGATATCTTCTTCGTTAGTCATGATTTGGGTCCATCCCCAACAATAACAATGTCAGTTTTACTTAATTGGATATCATGTTAGTAGTTTCACATTTGTGAGTGAAAGATAAGATATGCTCCTACATAGATTTTTGTTAATGAAGAAAGTTAATGAAAATTAATTTAAAATTCACCTTGTTAGAGGAAAAAAGTATATGTGAGCCATTTGTGTAGCAATAGGGATATATGAACAATTTTCATAACAAGGGTATATTAACTCTAAATGACAAAGTTGAAAAATATATCAGACTCTTTTCCCTATTTTCGTTTCATTGGAACTTCACATTATTTTGTTCGTGTGCCATTTGTCAGATTTGGGCAGTTGCAGATCATATAAGGAGATTAAAAAATATTCTAGAATGACGTAGTTGTAATTTGAACATATAAGCTCAAACAATTTTGAACCCCTTTATCATTATACTTGATTTTTTCTTTATGTCAAATAGATTCAATAGTTCAATACATATAACCAAAACAAATTATTTTGTATCTATTTGTACAACATAGCTTTCCAACTAAGGAGACTCATTTAAACCCCTTTGACACTACTTAGTTTTTTCAGTACTGGTTATTAATTATAACAGTTTCACGATAATGAATGAAATAATAGTTCATTTCCATTATGATCTTGAACAAACTTTTATCTAGATCTACCCAATGTCATTTTTCATATTACTATATCACAAGAATTATCTTTAGAATTTGTTAATAATCTTAGAATTCTTCATAAATAGTTAATTTTGGCCAAGATAGTAGTCCAACTTTTTTTTTTTTATATTTCTCAATAGAACTCTGTGTTTTTGACTTTGATTAAATTTTCAAAGCCACGCAGGGCACGACCTTGCCTCTGAAAAATTAAAATAAATAACCCTCTAATTCACCAAAGGTCCTTTTTTTTTCCTTCAATTTTGTCAGCCATGCTCTTTCATTTATTTATTTTAATTAATAAAAAAAAAAAGAGAAACAAGAAGTCCATTTGCAAGAAGTCAAATTAGTTATATTAAGAATGGAAAAATATGAGTTGACTTGAAGGAGCAAATCTTTGAAAGATTTTGTGTTGCAGTCAGATGAATTATGTGCTGATATATAACAATTAATGGAAGTGCCAAATAACCCGGCGGATGTTTCGATACTCTCCATAAGGAGCTTCCCTAGTTGTTACCTTCTTTATAGGATAACAAATTTTGCGTCAGTATTTTTTTTTTTAATCGTTACATAATGTTATACATTAATAATTTATAGGATAATTCTATAAGAAAGTAGGCTACATATTAAAACAATAAAGCTATAATAAAAAGATAGAGTAAATAAATAATTAAATAAGATTATTAGATAATAAGCAAATACAAAATGAAGTAACAACGTGATTACATCAAATCAATCATCACATAACATGAGACGTAACGATATTTAATGATACAATATAATAAAAGTTAAGTAACAATCGATATAAATATTATATTTAATCTAATAACACAATACAATCATGAGCGGCTCAAGCATATTAGTGGCCTAACGCAAAAATCAAATGGGCCTTAAACTTAAATTGTTAATAACTTTTATGTAATTATTTCTTCTAGTTTTGAAATGATATTATAGCCATTCTTATTTTAAATTATTTTTCATGAGATATAGTACTCCAAATATGTCAAATTTCTAATAATTCCTTCATTTTTCATGAAAAGTTTACTTTCTCTACAAATAGTATTCAATATTTGTTAAAAAAATAAAACTTATAACCTATTATTATTAAAAGGGAAAAAGGTCTGAAAAATACTTTAACTTTGGTTGAAATTGCTGTTACGATACCAAACTTTATGGAGGACCTTTTACCCCCTACACTATTTAAAAATGTATTTTAAAGGTATATATGTGCCTATGTGGACATCATAAAATTGCATCATTATAAATAGTAAAGTGTCTACTATCATTTGTCACACTTGGCGTGCCAGAAATTGGAGGCGATACAAAGGCAAATGTGTACAGACGGATGAGGCAATTGCACAGATAAAGAAGGAAATCAGAGAAAGATTACAGTTACTTAGTAGTTCCAAGAAAGCAATGAAATGTAGGAATTTTATTCAGCATTTAATGTGTTTTTAGTTTTCTTATGATTTGGTAGGAGGCCTGTTCTTTGTTATCAGAGAAAGGTGCTCTTCATTTGTATTTGTACTTTTTGTTGGTTATGGTAATATATTTACAGTTGTTACCAAAAAAAAAGTATCTACGTGGGCACATATATACCTTTAAAATACACTATTAAATAATGTAGGGGGTAAAAGGTCCTCTATAAAATTTGGTATCGTAACAACAATTTCGACCAAAATTAAAATATTTTTTAGACCCTTTTCTCTTATTAAAAATGAGTCCCCTTAAATTTGAGGGCCTAAGACACATGACTTTTCTTAAACACTGTCGAACCGCCCCGAAAATAATACAATACAATAGATAAGTGTCCCCAAGTAAAGTATAACATAAAAATTGAAGAAAAACAAATAATGACTTTTATAACCAGAATAGACTATAGTACTTCCTCTATTCTATATTCAGTAAATTGTTGGTAAATGACATATTCTCTAAGAAAAATATATTAAGGATATTTTTCATTATTACCCTTTGGTTATTTCCAAACTATTATTCTAAAAAATGCCAAATAGTTTAAAGGGAAAAGGGTCTGATATACCCCTCAACTTTGTCATTTAGAGCTGATATACCCCTCGTTATAAAAGTGGCTCATATATACCCCTACTGTTATACAAATGGCTCACATATACCCTTTTCCTCTAACGGAGGCGAAAAAATTAATTTTAGTTTAAATTTTTAATTATTTTAAAATATAATCCATATGGGTATATTTAATCTTCCGCAAACATATATTATTATTTTTAACTTTTTTTGTTTCTAATGACTAATTTAGATTTATTATTTTGATGGTCAAATTTATTTAAGTTTTGTTAATATTCTTGTAAAATTTATTATAAATGACCCAATTTTTTTCTTCAAATACAAAAACTAAATTATATCCGAAAAAATAGTTTTAAATTTTTTTCTTCACACTAAGGAATGAAAGAAAAAATAAAATAAGAATAAGAAACTCAAATAATGATAATCAAAAAGTCAAAAAAATAATTATGTCCGAAAAAAATTAAAATATACCTTAAAATTTGCTAGAAAAATCATATATACCCCTAAATAATTTTTAAAAAAAATCAAAAGTCAAAAATATAACTTTAAAACTAATTTTTTTTACTTTCCGTTAAATGAAGGGTATATGTGAGCTCATTTTGTAATGGTAAGGGTATATGTGAGCCGTTTGTATAACGGTAAGGGTATATATTAGCCACTTTCATAACGAGGGGTATATCAGGCCCTTTTCCCTAGTTTAAAACTAAGAGTTATTACAAAAAATACTCCCAACAATTTTTTCTTGAACTTTAAAAAATACACTTATTTAAACTATAATTGAAGACCTCAAAAGTCATAATTAACTAATTGGATGGTATGTAGGCGTAATAGCACAAATTTCGCCTAATAATTAGCAGACCACACCCCCAAAAAGTTGTCCTAATTAGTAATTAGAAGACATCGAATTCTGTAGCGTAACAATCAGTCTCACATTTCCTACAAACATTGATCTACGTCTAGGGGCGGCGCCGGCCTTGCTGCTTTTCAAATACTAAACTCAATTCCCTTTAATTTGAAAAATTAAGAAATAATTTATCAATTTTATTTCTTAAAAATAAAATATGACTTATAATAATAATAATAATAATTACGAGTGATTGATAAGATTAACAATGGAATTTGTCAAATTAAACATAGACAAGTAAACATGGACGGAAAGAGTATTTATAAACTAATCATGGTACTTTAATAATAAAAAACCTATGTAAACTCTAGACAAATAAATTCTTAATTAACTTTGTTTTTGTTCCCTCCATCTTGAATAAGTCAATGTCAACCCTTATTATTAACATAATAAATCTGAAATGCCAAGTTATGGCAGTTGACCTTATAATCCATTAATGTCTCTATATAAATAAATAACATCTAAATCTCTTCTCCTCCCATCATTCTCACATTCAAAGAGAAAAAACCAACTACATTAAAAAGTGAGAAAAATGATAAGTTCAGTAGTAACAGCACAATCTCACATTTCATTTATTACAATCACATTCTACACATTTTTGTATATTCCTTTTAGTCATATACAACAATTCATTCAGAAGATGTTGGATTTTTTTTATCCGTATCCTCGTCCTGTCAGTGGAGCTGTCGCAGTGACCGTGCCCACATACTGTGAGCTGTCACTTGCGACAACTACATTCGCCGACGTTTGCCTGAGCAACGTCGGCGAACGGGGAGTTGAGGACAGTTGCTCGATTTGTTTGATGGAGTACGAGAAAGAGAATGTTGTTTGTGAATTGCCCAGATGCAAACACGTTTTTCATGTGGAGTGTATTGAGGGATGGATCGAAAGGTGTCAATTCACTTGTCCGCTATGTAGATCTTTGCTCTTGCAACAACCGGATTGCTAGTTTGATTTAGAAATTTTGTTGTAATTAGTTTAGGACAGAGGCGCGGAATCAGGATTTAAAGTTCTGACTTCATATTATGTACATCGAAGATTCAAGATATACAGTATAACTTTTTGAGGATTCTTCTTTTAAAAAATAGGACTCGTGAATCTTTGAAGGATATTCTCTCCTATGATCGTTTCTTGTTGGGCTTGTATATATTTTTAATTTAATTAATATGAAAACCTCTCAATGATTTCAGCTCATGAACACAGCAAATCCCCTGTTTATTTTATTGAATTAGGGAGTCATGGAAAATAATTTATGTGCAATTAGATTTTGGGTATGTTAACACAGTTTAATTACCTTTGAGTTAATTTCCCACCGTTATTCAAAATATAAAGAAGCTAAACATACGAAAAAGCCAATGATCAACATCTTCCTGCCAAGGAGTTTCGAATTAACCCCTCCGATCCCTCCTCTCGCCCTCTCTCAATTTGGGTGTGTTATACTATCATTTCATCTAAAATATAATTTCTTTATAAGTCCAACGTATAGGTTGGATGAAGAGAATTTGAACTCCTTATATGGACTTGTGTCATCGGTCTCTAATAGATTATTTTTGGGGTCGAGACTTAGTTAGGCCTAAAATTCAGTTATTTATGTGAAATCAAAGTCAAATCTATCTCAATTTATGATTATCGATATTGGGCTGGATGTGCGTTAGAATTGTCCACATCAATGGGATGAGGAAAACCTGGACTCACTTGTAACATAATGTTTAAGCTAAATTAGAAACATTTCATGTTTTGTGATCTCCGCAGATATGTTTATTGCTGATAAGATTTGGCTGGATTGTCAATATCTCATCTACCGGATAAGGATAAACAAAGCTAGAACTAAACATTGAGTTTTGCTATATTTAAGTGAAAGAAACCAATAATGGCATATAAATCACAAGCCAATCGTGTTTAATTTAGAAGAATTTAATCAAAGGACAAATTACTTAACTACACTCCTTTACTTACCTTAATATCCATTTATCCCTACTTATTTCAAAAATTTCAAAAATCCCTTATTTTCCTATGTATCCCGTGCACAACGCTATGTATCCCGCTATGTGGAATGCATCAAACGCGTGTATCCCGCTATGTGGAATGTATCAAACCTAATGTATCCCGAGCGTTGATGTATCCCGTAAATTACTTAACTACACTCCTTTACTTACCTTAATATCCATTTATCCCTACTTATTTCAAAAATTTCAAAAATCCCTTATTTACCTATGTATCATGTGCACAACGCTATGTATCCCGTGCACAACGCTATGTATCCCGCTATGTGGAATGTATCAAACCTAATGTATCCCGTGCACAACTCTATGTATCCCGCAAACATCATTTTTAATGGATTTTTGGTAAATAGAAAACTAGAAGGGATATGATGTTATTTATTAGTACTTATAATATGTGGTTCCTATAATTTATACTTTAATCAAACACTTAGTTTACAGGATCATTAAATATTATTTCACAAGTCAGAAAGTGCAATCACATGTATATAAACATGAACTACACCATATAAAGTCACAATCTAAAATCGTACCTATTACAATTGTTCGTTCCAATACTTTTTGGAGAAGAAACTTTCAAAGAATCTTTACACGACTTTACTGGAATTGGAGATGGAAGAAGGAGAAGAAGTAAAAGAAGTGTGTTCTTTTTGAAATTGTAGAGAATGAAAAGATACGTTGATTTCTCCTGTAAAAACCCTTACTATTCAAATAATTATGTCTTTTCATTATATTTATTAATATATAATACTTAATTATATATATCTATTTTCTTCTCACATGAATTCGAATTGACCCACATGGATTAGTTCACTCTTGTTTTCAAACTCATTTTGATGCTAAAGTTGACCTGCCTAGGCAGTTAGATGGACATAAGACATTGCCATGTTAGGTGCTAATCAAAGAAAGTGACTTCTTAAAGATGATGAGTTTGTTTTTTTCCTCTTTAATTTGTTGGAATGGCCCCTCAAATATAATGTTGGCCAAATGGCTTATACAAGAAACAATTTTTAAGGCAAAGACTGCCCATTAAGCAATAATAATGCACAACATAATATGCGGACCAGAACTGTTTGATTTAATGGTTACATTATACATAAATAAAAATACACATTTTGCCAAAATAAAAGCTCAGCCACGAGTTCAACTTCAACATGTCATAATAATGAAAGACAGAAAACTAGACCAGGACTCGAAAGGTTGTGTCGAACTGTATACTCCCTACTGAACAAAATTCACTATTTTCTTACGGAAATTTATTCGAAGGCCAGTTTTATAGATATTTTGATTGTATTGCTAAGAAAAAAAATAATAGTATTTCACATGAAAAATTATAAAGCTTCTCAGTCTATTTTCTATTATGTATTTTTTTTTCACCATTATTTGATAGAATATGAACGGAAAAATCATATTTTATAAAAATAAATTTTCTGTTGATTTATAGCGTAAAAAACCTTTATTTCTTGCCGTAAGTATGACGAAAAACATCACAATAATAATCTCAAATCATATACACCAAGAGTTCAATTATGATTTGATTGAACAACAAACTTCATGATTTTGCTGACATATTTAATTTGTCTATACAGTTGATCTTTTAAGTGTTGTTATTATATATAGGGAAAAGGGTCAAATATGCCCCTAAATTATTCGAAAAGGTCTAAATATACCCTCTGTTTAAAATTTGGCTCGCTCAATCCCTCGCCGTTCAACTTTTCGCATAGATATGCCCTTATGGGCGTTAGTTGGTTTGCTGGACATATCCATCTCATTTTCCATTTCTTTAAATGCCACATGGAATTGCCATGTCATTTTCGGGATTTACTGAAAAAAATAAAAATTAAAAAAAATTGTTGAAATTGTTGAATTTAAGGTTACTATATTTATTTGTGATTTTTTGGCATTAATTTTTTATTTTTTTCATATTTTTTATTAATCAATTACTCATTTTCGAGATTTACTGAAAAAAAATAAAAAATAATAAAAATTGTTGAAATTGTTGAATTTAAGGTTACAATATTTATTTGTGAATTTTTGGCGTTAATTTTATATTTATTTTTTTCATATTTTCCTATTTTTTATTTATCAATTACTCATTTTCAGGATTTACCCAAAAAAATAAAATTTAAGCAAAATTGTTGAAAATTGGTCGGGTAGTTTATTTAAAAGGGGGGTTGATTTATGGGGCGGATTAGGTGTTTATGGGTCTGAATTTTTTAGGGGCATAATTGATCCCCTTTCCATTTTTCATATAAATGCCATGTGGTAAGGTCAAAATGACATGACAATTCCATGTGGCATTTAAAGAAATGGAAACTGAACTGGATATGTCCAGCATACCAACTAACGCCCATAAGGGCATATCTATGCGAAAAGTTGGACGGTGAGGGCATGAGTGAGCCAAACTTTAAACAGAGAGTATATTTAGACCTTTTTGAATAGTTTAGGGGAATATTTGACCCTTTTCCCTTATATATATGACGCAATAGAATCATCTAAAATTTCAAAATCACATTTTTTGTTTATATAATTAAAAGAAAACATGTTATTTTCACCATTAGCTCGAATCAATGGTGATTTATAACATATAGGTCCCATGATTCTCAAATTAGGACTTTAGTCCATAATGGCGGAATAATTTCAAACTTGACAATCGACAATCTTTTAACTTAAGAGTAACAATGAATTTTTACACTATATCAGCTGGCATGAAAAATATAACAAAAGGTAACACCCATAGCATACAGTAGGATTGGTAATATGAACAATATATATAACACGTTAGCATACACATATAGTATAATAACTTTGACTTTATACTTAATTATGTACTAGCGGTATAGAAAATATTTACAAAATTAAATTAGGTAACTTAATACTTAATAAGTTGATTATAAGTAAATCTTTATAATAAACACTAAATATTAAGCGGTTTTGGACAGCATATTATTCAAAAAAAAGTTTCTGATTAGAAGTCAATCGTCAAAATGATACCAAACATATAGAAGATAAAATTTGGTCAATGGGACTTATATAAAGACCAAATTTATGTGCAGTAGTACTGTTAAACAACAACTCCTTTAATTTATGTTAATGACTCATGTTTATCCTATAAAAATAACTAATTGTTGGAATAAGTTCAATTGCCATTATTTTATTTCAACGATTTGGAGCTACTCCTTTTATGGCATTTTCTTATTTTCGATAGGTTGTCTTTTTGAGACTATTTGATTCAGGTGCGTCTCTATTACTTCATATTTTACGAATCATTTTCCAATTTTTTGCAGTCAAGAATTTGTTGATATACTATGTATTTACACAATATTTAGAAAGCTTGTTTTTTTTTTTTTGATTTCTCAAGTCAAACACGAAATAGGAAGTAAAAAACAAATATGGATTAGGTATTATATAAGTAAAGACACTTGGAACTCCAAAAAGATTTCATAGCAGCTATTCTTTAGGTGCGCACTGATAAATCTACTTATGTGTAATAGCTTGTAAATCACATAGGAGATGTGAATCTCTCTTTTGAAATATCACTTATTGGACCAACTTAACCGCCGTCACGGAAAATATAAAAACATTGAACGCCAAATGTCTCGAAGGAAAACATGATACGGTGCCCCGAACAGGGAAAAGTTGGCCACTTTAGGAGGCAGCAACAGTAAAATCCCGTGGCTGTCACATGGATTATTTCGTGAATCTTAATTAACCCAAATGTAATGTAATAAATAAATTATGAGAGTCGTCGGCATTTACACAATAAAACAAAATGGATCAGGTGGTCAGATACATAACCTTAGCCTATAAATCACTGCACCTTTTCCCTCTCATATTTATATATAGTAAATAAAAAAACATTTTACTAAGGTTAGTTACATTGTCATGTGTTGGGTCGGCGCCGGCCTTACACAACCCATTAGATTGTTCGATAAATCAACTCATCTTTTGACTATATTTTAAATACATATTATTATACTTTTCCAACCACGATTCATGTTTCTACTCTTTTTATATAAAAAATAATTTAATTAATCTCATCTTCTCTTATTCTTTTATATACGAATTCAATGTTACTATAAATTTTTGAGACATTTACAAAAAATACTACTTACTTGTACAAGATATATTACCGTTTTGAAAAAGTCAAATGTCACATCAATGTTTTTAAAACACTAAGATAAATTCAATGTCACGGCATAATAGTTGACTTCATGATAGCAGCCCTTATAATATAAATAGAGGTTTCCCTTTCATTTCTCATCACATCAATTTCTTAAATTTTCTTTATTCTTTCTCATCTTTCTGTATCTATTATTATTACCAGTCAAAACCTGAAGAAACAAAATGATCAGTTTTATGCACGATTCATCCCATGTTTCTACTATAACCATAATCTTTTGCACTTGTGTATATATCCCCTTCCTTCAACTAAAACATACTATTCGCGAAATCGCAAAGTTTATTAGGGTACATTTGTATTTGCAACCATGTAAAGATGATCTTCTTGAGGATAATTCGAACTGCAGGTTAAATCTTCCAGCAAGTAGGTTTCTTGATTTAGACATGTCATCAAGTTGTATTGACGAAACATGTTCGATTTGTTTGGTCGAGTTCGAGAAGGAACATGTTGTGTGTCAATTACCAAGATGTAATCATGTGTTCCACATGGATTGTATTGAGAAATGGTTAAAGAGGTGTCAATTCACTTGTCCGCTCTGTCGATCTTTCCTCATCCATCGCACTACACCATCTCCATGCAAAAGATCATGGCTCTAATTAGTTAAATCTCTTCTTGTGAGACCTTAATAATTAGTATGGAGTAATTAATTAATTATCCTTTTTATGATTTCGTACTTCTTCTCTTTTTGGATTTTAGCTATATATTTGGCTAAAAGAAAGTAGAAAGAGAGTGCACATATGGTGAAACACCTATAAATAGTTTTAGACTATATATATTGGTGTACCATTTTTTTGGCACATAGGTTGAATACCTTTCATCTTTTTGGACTATAGTGTACCGTTTTTCTTATGTAAATACAAATACAGAGTTTGCTTATTTTTTCTTTAACTTCTCTCATTACGTATTATCTTCATTCTTTTTTAATTGTCACTTTAACAAAAACAAGAGAGTACTGATAGTTAAATTCAAATTTCCAAAGTTACATCAGTAAAGGCAATTAACTAAAATAAATACTTAAGGTGTGTTTGGTATGATGGGAAATGTTTTCCTGGAAAACAAGTTGATTTTTGACTTATTTTCTCATGTTTGGTTGGTGAGTAGAAAATATTTTCCGAAAAGATTTTTAGTGTTTGATTTATGAATGAAAAATGTTTTTGAGAAATATCTTTTATTTTTACTAGAATAGAAATAATTTTGAATTGAAATATTTTTTAAAAACAAATTTAATTTTTTTTGGGGTGAGGGGGGTGGGTGGGGGGCTGGTAGGAGTAGGGGGGTGGGGGTCTATAGAGTTCGAAATTTAAATAAGCCACAAAAAAATAAAAGTGACCAAAATAAGCCACTATTTTAGTTACTAACTAAAATAGGCTTAGTGGAAGAAAAAATTCCGTTTTATGCAATATTTCAAACGTTTTCCGTTAGTCTCATAACGTGTATATTTTAATATATAACGGAACTATTTCTTACACTCTGTAAAATGTAAGTTTTTCTTACACTTTGTAAAGTGGAAGGAAAAAATTATGTTTTAGAAAGGAATATTTTTCACGTTCTCTTTATGAGGGTTTTGTAGTGTGTCATACAATTATATTGATTTTACATATCATTAAAACGCGGCAAAAATTATTACATTATGTATTTTTATTTTTTATTCTGAAAACTCCAAGCTCTATTTAAGGACGTTCAAACATAGTACCTTCAACATCTTTAGTCTTCTATTTTTCTTCATTTCAATCACAAAAAAAATGTCTTCTAAACCAAAAGTTAGAGTTTCTATTTATTGGAATGTCGAAATTATACATGACGAAAATATCGTTTATTATAATTGTCTTTCCAAACACAGTGCTAAATATTTAATTAATGTCCGATATCATAAATTTCTTTCATCAATTTATAAAAGAATGGATATAAATAGTACTTATTATAATTTGATTATAGTCGAAAAATACCCTACTTCATTTTTGTCAGAAGGACAAGTAAATTTTGGAGAGTGAATTATTTATAGTGATGAATCGTTGACCGACTTTTTGAGAGGGTTCCAAATGACTACATAGATCAAATCAAGTTAACACTTATGATACATAATGTAATAATTTTTTCCTTAAATAGAGCTTGGAGGAGTTTTCAGAATAAAAAATAAAATACATAATGTAATATTTTTTTTCGTTTTATGATATGTCAAATCAATATAATTGTATGACAAACACTGCAAAAGCTTCATAAGAGATACAAATTAATGTAGAACGTGAAAAATATTCCTCTTTGTAAAACAAAAGTTTTTCTTACACTTTACAAAGTGTAAAAAATAGTTTTGTTATATATTAAAATATTTTTAAAAACAAACTTAAATTTTTTTCTTTTTGAAAGGGGTGGGGTCTGATGGGGGGCGAGAGTAGGGGGTAAAAAAGTAAAAAAATTAAATTTAAAAACAAGCTTTAAATTATTTTTTTTGGGGCGAGGAGGGGTGGTTGGGGGGCCGGTTTGAGGGTAAGGACAAAATAAATTGATTTTTTTAACAAAAAAATAATTGTAATTTGAAGTTGGAAGAGAGTTTTGGAAAATGTTTTCCTTAGTTTTGAAGGGAAATCATTTTCCTTAAATTTGAGGAAAATGAGTTGATTTGGAAAACATTTTCCAAAATATTTAACCCAACCAAACATGAGAAAATTGAGAATTTTTTTTTCCAGAAAATGTTTTCCTTCATACCAAACATACCCTTAATTAGTTCTTTTTAAGAGGAATACAAAATATAAACTGAACAAGTAAAAGAGAACGAACAAATTATCTTTTTAGCTTACTAGCATAACGTTTCTCTTTGTTTGAACATCGAGAGTGAAAATATTAAATATAGAAAAAGAGGACTGTTAATCACGTATTCATGAATCATCACTAGCTAATAACTAACCCCACTTTTAATCTTTTATATATCTAATCTTAACGGCCTAAAATGAGCATTATGTCGAAAATTAATTATGTCCATTCCATTTTTATAATATATTTATAATGAAGAGGTGGATAAGAAAAAGGAGCTACGAGGCCCTACCAAAGACAAATAGAAAGAGACGAAATAATTCAATATTTTGCAGGAAAGTTTATTCATTTGTATATAGGTCATTTAATTTTTTCAAAATTTAATTAGTACGATATAAATTACAAGTAATGTCGACATGGTAGGAGAGCTGTCAAATGGATTCAAAATAATCTGAGGTCAGTTTTATAATAATGCAATATTGGATCATAAAAAGTCAATTTATGGATAAGGAATTGGTATATAAGTTGAAGTAGTCGATCAATTAAAACACAATTTTAACCAGAAAAAAATAATGATGTGATAATAAGAATTAGTCACTTGGTGCAGCTTAAATTAGATTTCTTTTTAACCTTATCCTTATTTATAATTAAACAGAATATAAAAGAAACAATTTAACAAAAACACCTTTATACTTTTTACATTTTATCTCAAAATTATTATCAATTTTGTCAACTAAACGATGCCCTTATATAGATTTATAAACGTTTGTGACACAAAATGTGAAAAGAGCGAAGTGTAATTAATAATGTTTGAAACTACCAGCGCCAGTGGTGTTATGCAAAACGGTTTTGTTGTTTAGTTGACTTTCTTAAAAGTAATTTAATGTGTGGGGAAGAAGTAGTAATATTATTATTATTATTATTATTTATTATTATTAACTTAAAAGAATCACGTGTACCTACTTCTTCAAAACAGCAAGAATTGAATTTTTCTTCACTACAATAATTGAAGTTTGAATTAGGAAACAAAACAATTATTTTCAGAAAATAAATTCGATTAACGTTCTTGTCCAGAGGGTCTATGTATTTCGAAAGAAATATTTAAAAGGAAGAAGGAAGAAAAGAACTAATGACATATAGATCAGTACCTAATAACGACTTTTACATCATCAGGTAATATGTCATATTTTTAAGATTTCAAATTTCATATTTCTAAAAAAAGGTTACCTGTAAATAACTTTTGAACCATAGAGGGAGCTAGGCGAGGTTCGTTGGTTTGAACGAACTCACTAGCTTTTTCGTAGACTCTGTACTTGCATTAAATTATTAAATAAATATATATGTATATTAACTTGTGAACTCCTAACAAAATTGATTGACAGTTTAGTAGTAAGAAAGGGCGGTGAAAATGCTTAACACACTAGTGTTGTGGATCCGAACCCCATGCTTTATAATATTTTTCTCTTCTATCCTAAAATTTAAAACCCCAAACTCCTAATACTGGCTCCGCTTCTATTTTGGACTAGAATTTCCAATAAATAGAGGATATATAACCCCAAGATTAAAAGTTTTTTTTCTTTCATGTGTTGCATTCAAGATTTGATGACTGAGTACCCCATATCTTAAGGATCCATTGTTTCACAATTATTTTAAACACATCAACTATGTAATCATCAATTTCTACATTAACATCTCTCACATGAAGACGATTTACTGCAACTAATAATGAGGCAACTGCTCTGAATCTAAAAAGATGATTTTTTTTTCTTTTTCCCCTCTGCGTGAGCTCCCCACCTTTGCTCCTCTGGTGACTCGAATTTACAACCTTAAGGTTGGAAGAAAAGGGCCAGTTACATTTCGATACATACAAATAATTTGGATGCTAAAAAAAGCTAAGTACTAAGAAAAGATCATTACACATATTTTTTGTATATATATGTAAGATTAATAATAAATATATATATGATGAACCGTTTAGCATCCCATGATGTTTAATTTGTTCTAAAGACAGAGAATAGGACAAGTGATGACAGGTTAAAAGTAAAAGGGACACACACACGCAAACAAAATATAGTAATTAATTAGTCAGGATAATGAAAGTTCCCCATTATTGGTTCAATAGATTCTTCTTTTTGTAGAATCAAATGCTAGCTTCTTCAACCCAACGGGTGGCAGCGTTATAACAATAAAATATACTCTCTTTGAATAGTCTCAACGTCCTCGTTGAGAGTCGCTATACGAGACGTCTAGTAGTCTCTGATTTGGTCTTTGAATTCTAAGTCTCAGCCCTTTTCCGGCTTACCTCGCTCTCAGGTTGGCCTTTCTACTTGACTAAGTAGTATTCCACTCGTGAAGTGGGTGTATGGGCTTCCTAATAACTTTTTAATTTTTTATTTTTTAATTGTCCCTAATTATTTGTCCATTTTAACAAATCAAGAAAGGACAAATTATTTTTATCTATTATACCCACAATTAATTACTTTGAAAAAGGTAATTTTTTTTGAAAATCTTAAATTTTTAATTCATCCACTTCATAATTAATAGGGGTAAAATGGTAAACTCACTATGTTAATTATTGTTTTCTTAATAGGTGTGTCAATTAAAAAGTGGACAAAGTAATTAGGGTCAGAGGAAATAGCATATATCAAGTTCTTTTTTATTATTATTATATGATATTTTTCACTCGAGATCGATTAAATATAACATAATAGATCAGTAAATAAAATCACATTACCTTTATAAAAGATATTTTTTCTCTATAGTGGACAAGAATGTTTAGAATTAAATAGGGGAAGGAAACTACGCAAATTAAAAGAGCTTTAAATGTATATAGTAGTACCATTTTTCTTAGTTTTATTTTTATCTACCTAAACTATATCATAAATAAGTTAATAAGCAGTAGAATTGATGAGTGTTAAATAAATGGTTCAATTGTTAAAAATTACTGAACCTTCTATATTCCTGTTTTATTAAAAAAAATAAAATTAGGTTATTCAGATTGGTAGCTACATTGCCATCTGTAGGTTAGATTTTGTGTGAAGACCTTTGAATATTCAAATACATAATTAATACATTATAAATTTAAAAAAACCCTTGCTTTAAGTAAGAATAATGTTATAAATTAAATTTGTTTCCATGTTTTGTTATTCATAGATTCTTCAAGGTCAAATGTCAGCTCATTAAGTCTATCAATATAATAACCTCAAACATGTACAAAATTAATTAATGCTAAAAACAGAAGTAATTGACTTCATTAATATTCAACTCTTAATTGATCAGTTGGCTTAGCCCTTCCTTAAACTCTATTTGTATTTCTCATTTTTCTCTTATCTATAAAATATTTCCATTCAATTATCTAATGAGCATCAAACTGAAAAAAGAAAAGAAAAGGAGTTGACGTCAATGCTTGTTTAGTTGTCAAATTAATTCCATCTAAGTTCTAACAATAAAATACAAACATTAAAAGGTGACTTGAAAAACTATCTAACAGATAGATTTTGATTATAGTTTAAATGAGACTATTAAATTATTAATGTTCACCAATTAATTCATTGATTTTAATCTCTAAACTTTCCCCCTTTTTTTCTCTCTTGAAACTTTGTTGTTAGATCCAAATCCTAACTTCTGTTTGGCTAGAGAAAATTATAAGTACTCCTTGAATATTAATCCCCATTTAATGATTTCTATGTCATTTTTCAACTAGTGGATGACAATTGAAGGGACATATATATACTTTCAAGTTTCAGCCTATATGTTAGTGAAATCATATTATAAAAAGAATTAAAGATCTATAATCACATAAAATTAAGTCACTTTATTGAAATAATACACAAGTTAGTAACTTTAATGATATAAATAATACAAAGCAAATTAAAGTGACTTTGCCCCATAATTTTCTTAACTTGAGCGACTATTTGAGAAATTTACTTAGTGGTGATCAGTACATATATCAACTCATTAACCCAAAAATATATATATATTAAACAACTTTTAGATAATGGTTGATTTAGGATTTGGACTAATTAAATTATATGTTCATATATATATATATATATGTTGTGTTCAACTAATTAATTAAATCTGTTGCGTCTCTATTCTAGATCGTCCATGGTTCGTTAAAATGAACAAATGAAAAAAACATACAATTCTACAAGAAAAGATACTCTAATTTAGCAAATACATTGATTTTATATATAGTAATTCAACACCACACAAAATATGCTCAAATTAAAGACACACCACAACCACATAGACTCGAAATTAAAGTTACAACATATTACATACGTAACATATCACTCTCAAATTATTAGTAGTATACGTAGTACTACTTTCATGCACACACTAACGCACAGTACGAGAAAGTCATAACGAACAACATGAATAATGTTGTTATAATTATGTTGCTTGAACTTTTTTAAAATATGGAGTATTTTAAGGTGTGTCAGATCTTTCAAGTTAAAATAATTTCTTTTGAAGGATCTGACACGAATATAGCATATTTGAAAAGTTCGAGCAACTTATAGGTCGATGCATGCTCAGTTTAATTATTAGGGGGTATCCACTGTAGCTCAATACCATAACGCCATGCATTAATAGATTCTTCAGCCTTAAAATCCACAAAAGATATATAAGCAGTGCAACCTTGATCTCTAATCCTTATTCTATGAGAAGTCATAGATGTATCTTTCAAGTAACTGCAACACAGTGTGTTCTTACAGTTCCTTCCTTCATTAACCTCCTCGAACCGCCTACAAGGGCTGCTCGAAGAACAGTTCAATGGGGACAAGAGAATATTCTCAGAACAGTTAAATAACATGACCGTGTTACGCGAAGATATGTTGAAAGGAGAATTTTCATCAATCTTAAATCCACCTAAAGAAAGATCAGAGGATTGACAAGAGTGTTTGTTTATGAAAGGAGGGCTAATAATAAGCCTAGATGTATGTGGATTGATATTAAGGATTTTGTAGTAAAATCCCACAGATGACAACAACTCTAAGGTTTCATTTTTGCAATAAATTTTGTAGTTAGGGTTACCACAATTATCACTTGTACTTAGAGGGTATGGCACATCCATTATGCCACATTTTGGACAATTATTAGGAGATGATGATGAGACACAAGCAAATGGAAAGAGAAAAAGAAAGAGTACCAAAGCATTAATCATGGTTAATTTATGTAAACACACTAATAAAATTTTATGAATACTTGTGCATCTATTTATACAAAAATTTTGAAGGTGGCTAAGAGGATGCATGTGTCATGAATTACGCAAAAATGGTGAGAATTATTATTGTTTAAGGAAAAACAGAATCCTTGCCAATATTTGAGTATATGCAATGGTATCCAAGTGTCATTAACGTAGTATCAAAGAGGAGACTAAATTTATAGCATCACTAAAACTAGTGCTCATTTCTTCCATATTCCAATTATTTAGGCAGCTAACATCAGCCACTGCAGTTTGTTTCATTACTATTATTTATCCGGAGAATTACGATTTTTTAACCACTTACAAAATGAATAGAAAAAACTGATATTTCCAAATCTTTTGCGTAAAAATGAAGATTTTTTGTAAAACAAAGCATAAACCTAACAAAAATTGTAAGTAAATCTATCAAACCAATTCTCCCAATACGCTACTAAACTTGATGAGTTCTATAGTATTTTGATTTTCAATTACAACCAAACTTGTATTTTTAGTCACAAGGATTGTTTGAACATTCCACAACACAAGAATAGATGAAATAGACGTTTTTGAAATTTCTTTCCCCCTTCAATTTGTTTTAGCGTACTGAAATTTGCACAAAAAACTACGTTTGTTGATTCGTTGCTTTTCGTGTAAAGGTATTGGTATAATTTGTAGCCAATGGCATATGAACAATTGCCAATTCTCAAAACGTGCCTAAAAGGCACACAAATACTTTAAATATATACTAGTATATGTTAATTAAACTAACATAAGATGAATCAGAGAAATCTTGTAAATATATATATATATATATATTACTAACAGAAAGTGAAATTAGGCCAGAAAGCAACTCCTAAAGTTAATGAAAGTGCTCGATTTAAGTGGTTTGCTTTTTTGTAGAATCAAATGTTTTCTTAAGCGAAACATCTTATCTGTTCACAGCTATGATTTTAAGGATCATTTTACCTTCAAGGAAAATCAAATTATCAAACTTCTATAGTGAAAAAGGTAAATGAGAGAGATAATAACCCTGCAAATTTCTCTCAAGTATGACAAATAACCAAAGGAAATTGATGGATCGGGATAACCAAGTTACTATATATTGTTGTCACAAAAAATAAAATAAAAATTAGTAAGGGTGAACCAAAAGGAAGATGTAGACTAAAGACTGGAGATTGAGATAGAAAGAGCTTTGAGTTAAAGGTGTGGCATGAGCAAAGCTCAAACAAAATTTAACTAGTATATCGATCATTGCTATCTGAAAAGAGTACGCTTACCAAAAACAAGATGAATGTAGGTTTTTACTTAATACTAGTCTACTGGATGCTGAAGATTATACAATAAACACAAGTTTTCACACTCCATCTAGTAACCCATGGTATCAACTTCATACAATAGAAAGGGATTAACGATAACCTATGAATCAGCAGCCACCACTTCATTCCAAGTATTCCTATTCTTTCACAGTTTCACCTATAGTTATTTCCATCATTCAAACAACATTTTGCACAGCTTTGGCAAATGAAGCAACTACCCACTAAATAATTATGTGGATCCAAAAGGAACATCTCTTCCTGCTTCTTAACAAAATACAAGCAAGAAGATGGACACAAGTCGTTAAAGGCAAATTAATAACTCAAACTATTCAACTTACAGATGGAAATAAGACAAGTTTTGTGTTACGGCAGAGTATATTTCAGACGATAGGTCCCTACTCCTCAGCTGCTTCCTCCCCTCTCAACTCCCCCAAACCTTCCGCTCCCAACCACCTACCGTATTTTGACAATTTACCAATGAGCTTCTACAGCAATCCTTCTCCTGCCAATAACAGAAAAAATGCAAGTCCAATAAAAGCAACGGAGGGGAAGAACCAATATTTCATGGAAAACAAATGTGGTACAAACTACAAAGGGGATTTTATTTAGGAAATAAATTTGGTACTATAACCCAAAGCTCATACATTTCGAGAACAGACAATTTTATATAACAGAAGATAACTTACGGAGCTCATCAATTGAGATACTGCTGATACTTTCACCACCTTTTATAAGCCGAATCCTCCCTGTGGAAAATTGTATAACATCAGAAAACATGATGTTTTTATCATCTGTTTCACTGACAAAGCAGTTTTTATATGATAATACAGCAGCGGCACTAGGCAGCCATGCATAGCAATAGTAATATTACTTAAAAATTGCAGTCTATTTTTGAGTCAGTTATCTCACCACATCAACAAAACTATCAGTTTACCAGATACAGAAAGAACCTAAAACAGAACAACATATAGCACATTTACTCCCACTGACTCAATTTCAATGTTATGCTTTCTATTTTACTCGTACCAATTTGAACACCACTAAATAGAATCTCCCCCCACAGATTAATGGTATAGTTGATAGTTGATTCAAACTTTCACAAAAAAAGTACCCCCATCATAGAGAACCTCTCCTTGTGATCATCCTATAAATTAGAACTGATTTCACTCTAATTTTAATAGAATGAGAGCAAATGAACTTGAATTCGAAATCTGGGTTGAGGTCCAATTTCCCGAAACTGTAAGGGAGTAGTAATAAGTTCTACTAATTTGAACGGATCTTACTTTGGTTACTAATTTTGGTGATAAGCCCAAACGTTAAGGTTTTGGAAGTACAGATCCCCTCCTCCACCCTCACCCTCACCCTACTCCACACCCTCTCTTTTTGTGGGTACTAATCTTGGATGTCCAGGCTATAGGTGTGGTAGACAGAGATGCTATTTCATCGAACATTAATGATGAGTACTGAACTAATGAGGCACAATTCAAACGTACAGGAGTGGGATCTCAATAGTTGCTTCCCAGACCTATAACTTTGTACATTTTCTTCATCTTGTTAACAGACCTCCTATACTCCAGTTTCTAAGTATAATCTATGAGCCTTGTGTTTTGCATCATTTTGTTACCCTGTGGAAATGCATTGCTGGGTTTAGCCTTCTTTGATTTAATTTACCGATTATAAAAGTATGAGTCTTCTAACTAACTATATCTTACTCTACAACTTTCTTATTAAAGCTATTTTTTATTTTATTTTTTGATGACAAGGGAAACCCGCAGCCGCTACCCTTTGGGTGCCGCATAGGGTAAAGCCCCCGCTCCTATACAATAGCTCGCAAACCACATAGGAGAGGTAACCCGCACTAGGCAAGCCCGGTGCGACGAGCTCGACCCAGAAGGCAAACCCCTTACTTTCTCTGGCAAGGGGTTTCGAACTTGAGACCTCCAACATGGAAGTCCCAAGCCCAAACCACTGGGCCACCCCGAAGGGTTTTCTTATTAAAGCTTATGAACAGGGGAAAAGATAGATATAATGAAATTGCAGCTCTAACTCATAAGACAGCCTCTCAAGTTAACACTCCTTCTATTCAAAAATTCCAGTAAACCATAAAAGATTTGACAAAACCTTTGAATATATAAAACATCCAAAATTTTAAGATATAATAGTTCTTTGAAGCTAAAACATTATTTGATTTTTTCCTCACAGAGAAAAAACAATTAGCTGAAATCATTCCTTCAACAAATAATAGTAAAACATGCAAGTCTGATAAAAAACTTCAAAATATGTTGTTCAATTATCTGTTTTCAATGAAATCATCAAATGAAATGGGGTGCAAGGACTGCCATTCAATACCCACATCTTCAAATATGACAAACCAGAGGGTCTCATAATAAACATAACGACGTACCATCTCTGCGCACACAAATTTCTGGTATGCTTTTAATTTCGCCGCTGAGACTATCATTATAGACTCTGGTTTCAATATCACCCTCAATGTAGACTGAGGAGCTGATAGAACATATATATTAGAGAATATAATGTAATTGAATTGTGGATTATTGTGTGTGTGTGTGTGTGGATGGGGGGGGGGGGGGGGGAGGGGGGCTT
>NW_006238985.1:866399-946764 GCF_000226075.1 Solanum tuberosum | reverse complement strand
GGGAGGGGTGAGTGCTTACTTTTTGGTAAGTTGCTGAACGGAGTATTGCCCAAGCATTTCATTATGCACTGCGATCCTATGCCACTGTCCAGGTTTAGGCAAGTCTTTGTCTTGTGGGATTCTCTGATCAAACATGCCACCTGTTCCAACTGTGAAAATAGTGACACTCCGTCCATTTCTCAATATCTTCTGCACAGGAGATTGCCCGACTTTGCCACATATAATAGCCTGTCAAAAACAAAATCCTGTCTTTAAGTTGGTCTACCAATTATCCCCCAAAAACAAAACAGACAAAAAATTAAAAAGATGAATTATGCCACCATCCTTGACATTTTTGGTTAAAAAATTAAAATAGACGATCTAACTTCCTTTATGTGGAAATGGTTTTGGAGTTATGAGATCTCACAAAAAAGAACTTAGTTCAGAAATTGATAAAGAAATGGGTCTTGGGCCTAACTCAACCCCGAAGCTATCTCTTGAGGGGAGGATTTCCCAAGACCATATAAAGAGACCATGTACTACTTAACACACCTACGTGGGACTCAAGCGCCCCCACACGCCTAGGACGGACATCTGGAGTGTGCACAATATAACACTGGGGAGGGGGTGGGGGTGCAGCAACATCGGAAATAATGAATTAGGATGGGGCACCAAAAGCAAGCTCATGAAGGGAGGAATTGCCCAAGAGAGACCAAGTACCCCTTAACCAACTGATGTGTGACTCCAACAGAAATCGCATATCAATTTACAGATTCAATCATTCTGGTCCTAAAAATATCTCTAACTAAAATAGCTTCATTCTCAACCAAGTTCTCAACAACTTCTACCAAAAGGTTGTGCTTCACCCAAGCCTCATACCACACAAGGAATCAGTTGAAACAATTTAGCAGACTCACAATGATAAGAGAGCGAGACAAAGGTCAGTGAAATAAGATAATTATAAAACTAAAATATTTAAAGAACAGCCTCCAAAATTGCTCAACAAACTAACATTAACTGATACAAACATATTGTTAGCCTTCTTATCATTCTTTCCTGTACAAGTATGATTCAATCTTCAATATGCTTATAGGGCTTTAAACAAGAACATATATATACCTTGTGCACACCCCGAAAATTCCAACCCTTTCTGGGGTCCACACCTTGCAGCTGCAAATTAGGTTTTTCGGGAAGAAAATCACTATCATCAATTTCTACAGCTTCATTATTACTTGCAGGCTCATCACCATCACTATGATATGTACCAGTTGAATAGCACAACCTAGAGGTTCCTTGCACACCCATCACTGTAATATGCAATAAAACAATCGTAATCATAAAAAAAACATTTTTTTTTACAATATGCCCACCATTTGTTCACTGAAATGCCTCAATCAATATAACCAGAATTAAGAGAATAACTCTAATACAAGAAAATAATAAATACAATGAAATTGATTTTTTTACAAAGGAAGAACCTGGTCTGGCGGCTGGAGAACAGCGCAACAATTTGACAAGTTTAGCAGCCATTGAATTCATTTTGCAGTGAACGGAAATTAGGGGACAAGGAGGGTTTTAGCGCTATTACAATCTAATACGGGTCGGGTTTGCACCCCAGTTTTTTGTTTTTTCAAAAATGGTCCGTTCGGTTTAATTCAGTAATGCATGAATTTGAATATCAATTTTCTCTAATTAGACTTTTCCTACTCTTGTATAAAAATTAATAAAAGCCTTTTTTGTCCAATAAAGACGAATATTTTAACTTAGTGTAGATAGTCATGGCAACTTTAATAAGCTTTAAATTCAAATCGTGTCAATAATCATTGATTTGAACTTTAATTTGTGTCGATTATAATTTATTGATAAAGTTTAATTGAACTCAACTAACCTCGATATTGTAAAAATCGATTGAACTCGAGCTGGCTGAGCTTTATACCTAAACCTATTTTAATGGAATGGTCATCTTCCAAGAACATCACACAACCATTTCTCAAAAGCCAAAAAGCATTACATATATAACATCATTGATGGCTCCATAATTTTAAATGTGTAGTTGCTATAGATGGCTCCATACAGACTTTTGACAAAAACAAAGTAAAGTTTTTTTTTTTTTTAAATATTTTAAACAAAGTAAAGTTGTGGACTCTTCTTTGGATAATTGTGAAATCAGATGTTATTTGTTTAACTACCCCTTGAAGACTGAAACAGCAATTCAACAGTTGGAAAGAAAATGGGAGTAGAGGTTATTTTCTAATGTCGTGAAAAAATAAGCAATCACGTTCAGGTGAGTTTGATGAGAAAACATGTAACCAACTTTATCCCTTAATTAATTACCCTTTACATGCTATAATAATTTTACTAACATAACCTTGTATAAAAAGATATAATTGAGGGCATTCTTGGAAAAAAGCAACAGAAATGTTAAGCATATGAATAGGGCCACTACCCACGTCCATTACAACAACAACAACAACAACCCAGTAAAATCCCACTAGGTGGGGTCTGGGGAGGGTAGAGTGTACGCAGACCTTGCCACTACCCACGTCCATTACAACAACAACAACAACCCAGTAAAATCCCACTAGGTGGGGTCTGGGGAGGGTAGAGTGTACGCAGACCTTGCCTCTACCCACGTCCATTACAACAAAAACAACAACAACCCAGTAAAATCCCACTAGGTGGGGTCTGGGGAGGGCAGAGTGTACGCAGACCTTGCCACTACCCACGTCCATTACAACAACAACAACAACCCAGTAAAATCCCACTAGGTGGGGTCTGGGGAGGGCAGAGTGTACGCAGACCTTGCCACTACCCACGTCCATTACAACAACAACAACAACAACCCAGTAAAACCGCAATAGGGGGGGTCGGGGGAGGGTAGAGTGTACGCAGCCCTTGCCCCTACCCACGTCCATTACAACAACAACAACAACCCAGTAAAACCGCAATAGGGGGGGTCGGGGGAGGGTAGAGTGTACGCAGACCTTGCCACTACCCACGTCCATTGAAAAACAAAAAAGGTATGAGCAACAATAACAATGAAGAGAAAAGAAAAACTAGTAAATATTGGGATATTGTGTTTGCCAAGAGGAAAGCAAAATTCTTCAAACAAAGTTAAAATGGACAAGGCAAGTTTTCATAGTACTGGAAGATTGAAAAATCCTAGCTCCCTCCTAAGGTATTCACAAATCAATGGCTTTGCCATGTCCATGCAACAAAAGGTGAGAGTGAGATTACCCAAGTTGCTTGTTGTCAACAACCCTATGCAAAAAACTGAAAAGGGTGTCAAGGGGAAAAAGAAGAAGATCAAATGGACTAAACCTGCAGGACTTGGTTCAATTTTCTGTAATGCTTCTCGCAACAAGAAACCGTTGCAAAGGGACTCTTCAAGCTTTAAAAATGACAGGCATGGTGATGATGCTGATGGTTTGGATGAATGCATGGAAGAACGAGATCAACTGATTGTCTCCGGGAAGAAAGACAACATGTTTAAGACTATGGTCGAAAATTCAGTGGAACGGCTAACACTGAGTAAGTCATGTTCATTCAAGAAGATACTGAGGATCTTAGACACAAAGAGGAAGCCATTAAACGTGAATGAAGAACAGAATTCAGAAACATCAACTGGCAGTAGAAAGCAACCACGGATTTTACCCCGAAATCTCTCAGGGCTGTTCGAGTTCAGGTTCAGAAAGAGGTTTGGATTTTGCTTCACCAACTGGAAGACCAACAAAGCAGATCCTGGAACAGACTTTGAAGGTGCAGACTATGGTGCTGTTACTAATGCAGAGACTCAGGAAATGTCGAAAACCTTTAACTGGGCATCAATCAAGAGGCAGAAAGCTTGTTACTGCATCAGTAGAAGAGTGAAAGCCATACACAAGAGAGTAGTGAAACAGGAGAGAGAGTGCAAACATGAGGATGAGGAAGAACAAGAGAAAGTTGAACTGGAATTATGCAAGAAAAGGATACTCATGGGAGGAAAATGTCGGCCACTTAGTGCATCTGGCAGCCTTCACTACGATCAGAATGGCATTCTGTTACCAGAACTTCCATATCAAGAAATGTAACCATTTAGCAGTTGATAGCGTGAAGCTCATTTCTGCACATTTTAGGTAGTGTAAGCTCTTTCTCCCTGTATTTCAGCTTGTCCTGTACATTTGTGAAGCCAATGCCTTATTGTAATTGGCATCTGTAGAGAATACAATTGTCTACCAGTTCCTTTTACACTCCAGTGTGTGCTTTCTGAGACTGTAGGGGGATTTAACTGCAGATCTGCATCATTAGCTGTGAGCAAGTATGAACATCCAAGTTTTCATGATTATGGAGCTAAAAACATGTAAAATCATAAAGAGAACTCAAATGACATAAATTTGTACCGACTTTTTAGCATCAGTTAATAATACTAGTGAAAAACAAGGTGCAAGGAATTTGCAAGCAGTAAAAATGCAGAGCACAAAACTGCAGTTTCAAGTAGTAGATTATTAGTACACTAAAAGAGTGAAAAGAAAAGTAAAGGTGCTACAAGGGCAAAAGATACACATCACCAAACATATCGAAAACTACAAACGCAGATGTACATGTTCATAGCTTCAAAGGCTTTAATCCAAGCGATGCCCTAAGCCTGTTGGCTTCTGCAATCTCTGGATCAGGATGATCTGTTCCATCATCTTTCTTTTCTTTCTTCTCCTTTTTCTCCTTCTTCTTCTTAGGTTCATCCCGGGCAGGACTAGCACTACTGCGAGCATGCCTTTTACGACGGTCATCCTCCCGATCTTTACGGTCTCTGCTTCTACTTCTGCTCCTAGAATAACTCCTGCGTCGACCACGGTCACGTCTATCACGTTCCCTATCCCTTTCTCGATCCCTCTCACGACCATAGTCCTTATCATCCCTGAGGCGATGACGGTCCCTGTCTCTATCTCGGTCTCTGTCACGTCTGCCACGTTCCCTATCATAATCACGATCTCTGTCATAGTCTCTATCATAATCTCGATCTCTGTCATAGTCACGATCCCTGAAAGAGAAGGCATAGAAGCTCAAATCAAAAAATAAAGAGAGAACCCCACAACAAAGAAAAAGGCATAAGCTGGATTGTGTTGTAAATCAAAAAAAGAATGTTCTAATTACACTACCACTACACTGCAGAAAATGTTAAATCACAAAGTGTAATTCGATATAAGAGCCTCCTACTACACAATTAATATAACATAATAAATAGCCAAACAAATCACATTACTGCCAACTGAAACAATTGGATAGTAGAAATGTATGATCTATCATACTTCTCAACTGCACACTGTCAGTGCAGAGAAACCTGGCAAGATCACAATTTTTTAAATATAGGAAGCTGTGCTAGTCACCAAAAGGCCTAAAATGCCATATTGGTTGGAGGCTTGAAGCATGTGAAGTGTGTGCTTTGTGTAATAATTCCAGAGTATCTCTGGCTACTTCAACAATCAGCTTCCACTCGAACAGTAATCAACTTACAATAAAGTGTAAACAAAATTTCACTTAACCTAAGTCATGGTCACCTTCAATCCTGAGGGAAACCACCCAAACTGAGTCCCCAAAAACAGGAGTTTGACAAGCTACAGTTTTGCTTAAGGATTTCGAAGTAATTAAAATCATATGTAATGATGCAGATGCTCTGGAATAAACATTGGGTACTAGTAACAACTGGAGATGGGCACACTCCTTATATAATAGGAGTCTTTGCGTTTGTAGGACCCATCCATGTCATTTCCACTTCACAAGAGTGAGTTGTGAGGCAAATGAAGAATTCAAACCTCAACACATTAATAAACGAAGAAAAGACAACAGATGATTGAAATCTACCTGTGTCTGTGACTATCTCGTCTTCTATCCCGATCTCTCTCCCTAGCTGGACTTCCCCCACGGTAATAATCCTGCATTATTGCAAATCAATAACCAGAAACAAGCCTTTAAATTAATGAAATTGACTATAAACTAAGCACGTCAAAAATCAACCTTTTCATGCTCATCATCTAATCCAGTGGCAAGTTGTTCATCCTCATCCTTCTCCTCTTCCTCTTCAAAGTCATCTTCCAACGCACTTCTCCGAGGTTCCAGCAGTTTATTCTGTTCCAATATCCATCTGGTGGCAACACATGATACGTGGGAGATTAAATTAACACACACATAAAGAGTATAGAAGAAACAAAGAATTAGAAGTACATGCACAGCAAAATATTTTGGAGGCAATAACAGCTAAGACTAAGATCTAACAGCACCAACACTCGCAAAAAGGAAAAATTGCAAAAAAAAACACCGGACAAAATAGACAATTAAGGGCGGGTCACAGACGGATTTCTCAATTATAAAAAAAAAAAAGACAAATAAGGAAGGCTTTTTTCTTTCTTCAATTAATATTATTGTGATATAGACCATGTGTTTTAGGCTAATAATCATTTTCCTGTGTTATCATCCTGAGCACATTGACCCGTTAAACTTAACCAATACAATCTTGGCTTAGACCTATTACACATAATCCATTACAAAATGTAAACAAACAAAATCATAACAGCTTGCCTTTGCCCTGGAAGCAGAAGTTTATGTTTTGAGCAAGATAATCCATCACTGCGCAAGCTTAAGTAGAGGGCCAATTAAACCAACAACAAATTACACACTCTCATGAACAAAGTAGAGTCCGCATTCTCATTCAACCCACACAGGCTCAATTTGATATTAGTAAATTAATCATGTTGTGCTTAGTTTTATGGCTGTCCGTTTAGGGGAGCATATATTCGAAAGAGTATCCACCAAGTACCTATATTCTACTAAAATAAAATAAAATAAAAATGGCAAAGGACTCAAATAGACAAATACCTTTTCTTGATGCGGGGCAAAGCAATATCACAAGAGTAATCTGTTGTAAGAAGTTCATCTATATACTCATCCACATGTGTCAGTGCATACTCTAAACAAGAAAAGACAAGAAAAATTAGATCTCGTATCACAGTTTTAATCAAGTCATTAGATAAAATCAAGAAACCAAGAAAACTTACGCCCATCAGCTAATTTACGCCTCAGCTTTCGATAATCATTGTAGAGAGGCTCGAGATATCGATATATATCAATATCCGTACCCGTAAGACGCAAATAGAAAGCCCCAAGAACTCGAACATACTTATAATCTTCGTTCTTGATGAACTCCACAACGATATCTTTTTCAGGCTGGATTTGGAGCATCTTCATGACAAGGCAAATAAATGGTGAGGGTTTCCGATTACCGCCGAATGTTCCACCGAGGTGATCAAGTTCCATGGCTTTGTCGACTAGTGTTTCTGCTGTCAACCCGAAACATTGTTCTTTCCAGTAAGTGTTTTGGTATATTTTGGACCTGAGGATTTTCTCCACCAGGTTTTGTGGGTTCGTTCCCCTAATGCTCTTCGCCAATGGATCGGTGCGATTCGCCATCTCTGAAACCCTAACCGGGTTTTGCGATTTAGGGAGAAAGCCCCAAGTATATATGGAAAATGAAATAGTACTTAACAGATTGGACTATTTATAATTGGGCCTCTTGGACTCGCGACGCGGGCATAAATACTTATATGTATACAAAAAAAAAAAAAAAAAGTGTTTCCAATTAATAGTCATTCAAATTAACAAAGCATAAACATAAACGTATCATTTCACTTGACCTCAGTTGGCATTTAATATCATCCAATTATAGATGTGCATAAATAAATATTTAAACTTGTATAAAGTTGAACAAGTAAACACACATTTTGTTTCTGCATATAACATAATACAGATTCGTTCAAGTGTATATCTCACACGAATTGTCATGTAAGACGTCTTGTGAAAAGTGGTTCACATTGACGCTGACTCACAAATTATAGTGAAGGCAATCAACCCCCTCTCCTTTGCCCCTTGGCAAATTGCACACATAGTGGATCAAATTATTAAAATGGAAAAGGAGGATAACCTTATTCTTTGTACATTTTTTTTTAACTTTAGAGAAGCAAATTGCATGGCTAACATTTTAGTAAATTAGAGTCTACAAGAAAAGATCATCAACTACCTTCATGGAGAGTAACACCTTACCATACAAGGTGAGAGCCACCCTTTAAAATGATGAGATGGATGAACTAGTTTTGTTGGATGAAAGCTATATTAGAACAGTACTCTAAGAAAGGGTATTCACTCATTAGAGAAATATAAACTTGTTCATTTATAAGCCAAACTTGATACTTCCCTGTATACTGCTAATGTAACAGAAGGTTTCTTCCCTAATGTATTTGCTTTATATACTTGAGCCGAAAGTCTATTAGAAACAACCACCTTCACAAGGTAAAGGCAAAGTTGTGTAGATACCACTTTCCCCAAACTACACTTGTAAAATTACACTAGACATGATCGAATTATTTTTAGAAAAATAGCAAATGTACTATCAAAGCTTCATCTCAAAGTTTTACTTGGTCCTAGATATTTGACACATCATTTATTTGAAATGCCAGAGAGCTGCTTGTTCTTCAAATGACCAAGAAAAAGAAAACATAAAATAATAAACAAAACGAACAAGAGAAAGAACATGTAAATAACATTCCATTTACTAAAACATCCAGGTAATTCTGTTCCAACACAACAGTTATGATGCGGCAATATAATTTTAAGCTGGATACCTCCATTAATTGTGTTACAGTAGTAGTAATTAAGGGATAATATCTCAAATGGTCACTCATAATTATTGAGTAATCGAATACAAAATGCATCTAAGAGACACGAGAATTACCATTAATGGACCACCATAAAAATGATGAGATTTGATACAGCAAGTGCTAAAATTTCAAAATTACCATACGGATGACCAAATAAAAGAAACCTTATTACAAAAGCTATTAGTATAAAATCGAAATCTACAATGCAATGGCAAATACAGGACAAGGAATATATCATTAAAAAAGAAACACTGAACTACTGGGAGAGAGAGAGAGTGTGTAGAGTATTGACATCCATTAACTGATCCTTTAAACTGAGCTATTTCCTGTGACATTCAGGACCTTCAACCAAAAGCCAATGGCCGAACGGAGAACATCCCCTACTATTTTAACTATGGAGAAAAAAAATGATAAAAATGAAGAAAAAAAACATATAACAAAGTTTAGGAATCTCTCTAAAAGAGTAAGAGGTGTGCCATCATAAAGAGATGTGGACTAAAACCTATACTGATAAGATACACAAAAAGAATGTCACTGATAGAATACAATATGTTTCATCTTTGAACTTGGTCGGCAACATGGTTGTTAGCGTTCGAAGAGGAGGCCACCCTGCCATTTAACATCCCGTTATCAATAGGTGGACTTACGCCCCACTTCCCATCGGATTCCAGTGGTTCAATCACTTTAACAGTTCCATCTGTCAACCCAACTGCAAATTGGCTGGGTTCCTGTGGATGTGCTGCAACTACTAGCGGATACACAGATTGACTCCTGAGACATACGACACGTGCATTAGCCACGACTCTTTTAGCACAAAGAACATCACAAGATAATGAGATTGGAACAAGTAAAATTAGTACATGAATCAACATCTTACAAAGTGCACGATAACACATTTTAACATGTTAGCTGAATGACAAAAAAAAACTGGATTTGCAGAAGTGAATAAAAGACAGATTCAAAAGACTGATGTTATATCTGTTCTTACCCAGTCAACACTGCCTGGGACAAATAAGCCGAGGGAGCAACACGACATCTGAGTCTTAGGGTATCGGCATCAAATACCCCAATGTTGCCATCAGAAAAGGAAGCATAAACTAGTTGACTGTTGCAAGAGTAAGCCGCATAGGTTATTGGTGCAGAAAGTGCATCTTGAGGGACCCACTGCAAGAAACAGAATCAATAAGAAAACAAACTTTTACATGTCCATAATTTGAGATTAGGGATTTGTTTTACCTGGCGAATTCTTTCCATCTTTGATGCATCATAAATTGCCAACTGTGTTTCATGGGATACTAGCAGGCGGACTTGGTCCGCATGAAATTGTACTCGAGTGTCACCACTAGGTGCTTTACCAGCAGGCAGTTGAATGGGAACTGATTTCCTCTTGTCCCATGAATCAATGCTCCATAAACAGACCTGCAATGGTCAAATTCCATACATAAAGAAATAAGGTATCTATAGCATGTCAAAGCACTAGAAGATGTGCACATGCTGTCATAAATGAAAACAAAATACAGAAACATAATTGGCAGGTGCAGTCAATTCCAGGCTTCAGGCCATACATCTGTTCATTATCAAGTTCCAAAGGGGGGCAATAATTGTACAAATTCTATAGATTGACAACTTATCATGATGTTCACAATCACATTTCAATTAAGACTGCTACACCTCATATGAAATAAGAAGTAACAAAGCAATAGACACCCTCCCTCACCCCCCCACCTAAAAAACAAAAAAACTGAAGGTTGTGGCCAGTAAGAGAAAGCTAATTGGGAAGTTTTCGTGTTGCATCCCTCCTTTAGCAGAAAGCTAATTGAATAAAATGTAGGTTCTATATCTGTTCCTTTATCCTTTCACGGTTCAAAAGAAATAACACAAGGCATCAGAAGGAATATATAAAAGAAAAAGAACAGCGACTTACCTGAGCATCAGCACCTGATGAAACCAATATGTTGAGGTTGGTGGAGAAAGCAAGACCAGTAATGCGCTTCTGATGGCCTTTTAACTTGGATTTTACCTATGGATCAAATGCAGCAAACATAAAAAATGGGTCAATTAACCAACTCACAGATGTCATTGAATATAGAAATAGTTGTATAAATTACCTCATCAACCCTAACATTGTAAATGTGGATTGTTGAGTCCTCCATGCCAATGGCGATAATATTGTTATCTTGAGGATGGAATGCTAAGAAAGTTGAAGCCGGCGGAGGTGGCATAAATGTTGTCATTACCTATACATCTCAGTTATTATCATATTCCCAAATCAAACCACTCAAATAGTAAGATAAAAGAACAGGACCCTCTTCTATAGATTTACCTTAAACGTCATCATATTGAATAGTGACACTTTTCCACCAGCAGCTGACATTACATAAGAGTCATTCTTTGAGAGAGCAATGCAAGGAACAGCCTCTTCCAAATTAATACCTACGATATCGTTGGTCATAAGAAGACCACTGTTCGGTTGCCAATATTGTGGAACAACATTAGCAGTGGCCTTTAAAGACACAAGACATTCCAAAAGTTAGTTTGTATAACATTTTTGAAAATAAATATGTAGCTAAGACAGTTATCAGTTAATGTTTTACCTTGCCACTTGGATTTTGTTCATTGCGCGTCCACTTCCACAGCTTTTGAGTACCATTCGAACCAAGTGCCAGGATACCAACACCAGAATTTGTATAAAGAAGCCTTGCAACCTAAACAGAAGTGCTATTTAAATGATCTAGTTACATGTGAATCACAAAATACAGAATAAGTTCACACAAATTAGATAACGCACCTTATTATTCGAATCTGAACTCTCAGGCATGGTAACCAGCCTGCATTGAGCTTGGTCTAAAATTTCAGTTAACTGCCAGGGTTTGGCCTTATCTGAAACTTCCTCCAATATTCTTGGTTTCTCCATGCTTCTGGGCACAGAATCAACTCCATTCTGCAAGGAAGTAAAATAATATAAGAGGATAAATTCACTAAACTGAAAAACAGATGACGTTTGAAGCTTAAGTATGAGCTTATTTAACAGATTGCGGAAGATTAAACTGAGAAAGAAAAAAATTGAAATATTACATACAAGGATAGGAGACGGCCTGATAGGAGAGCTCCTTTCAACTTTACAATTGACAGGAGTAGCATTTGGAACAGAAGAGCCAGAACCCTGCTAAAAAGAACACAAGGAGATCTTTTTTACTTTGAACATAATAAAACTACGCTCAGAATAAGTGGGAGAAGCAAACAACCATCAATACCTTAATAGCAGCTGCTTCAATGGGTGATCTTAGTGCTTCAAAAGGCGGGGCCTCAACTGTTCTCAAGGATCTCATACCAGCAGCGTTTCCCAGTATCTTAATCCCATTGTCAGCTGTAGTAACAGCAAGAAGATTCCCCTCCTTGTTGAATCTCAAGCGTGGAAGACTCTGCAACAACCACCACAATTAAAGCCATCTTCAGAATATACAGAAAGTTCCAATTTGTTTAGTAATTTTCATTTTCCTTTTCTTTTTTTTTCAATTCCTTTTCTTTTTTGGTGTATCGTGAGAATGGTTGCTCAAATGATAACAATAGAACTGACATAAGCACTGACCGGGAGACCACCATCAGCATCTATAGTTGTAAGAATGTTTATATTGTCCATGTCCCAAAATTTTATCTGGCTATCTTCACCCACAGCCAAGAAGTGATTTTGAGTAGTGTCAAACTGCACAACACCAGCTGATTTCTTTCTAAACCCAGAATAAGTCCTCTTTATGGCTCCTTCACTTTCATTCCATTCCACAAGAAAAGAATCACCTTCTTTACCAGTTCCACAAGAGAACAATCTATAAGCATGAAAAATTAACATCAAAGAGTTAATAAGAGTCAGTGGAGGCAGAATACTCGTAAAGACCAACATACAGTAAATAATGGATTCTCCTGCAACCCTACCTAGTTCCGTCAGCACTATAAAGCATGGTGGTACACCAATGACCAGGAGCATCATAGTCAACTCGAGATCCCATATTGTCATACAGCCAAGCTTTTATTTTCCCATCTATAGCAGTAGAAAAAATGAACTGCATACAGAATACAAAACAAGATGTTATTCGAGAGTGGCAAACACCATTACAAGGCAGGTAAACACCTGAAAATGCATCAATAATGCCTTAACGTCTGTCCATTCTCAATAGAGTTGCATTGAGTACAAAGCATTTCTGTCTAAACATAAAACAAAAGGCTAATATGTTATCTACATTTTCAGAATCATCAACAAACGTACAAATCATGACAGAATCTCCAAATGCACCTAGGTACAGAAAGTGCACCCACACCTCATATAGACACTGCCTCCAATTGAGATAGGCAATACCTTCTCAGATGGTACAGTGGACCATCAGCACTAAGATAATTTACATTTGACTAATCTCATGGATCAATTTGCATAGAAGCCAATGATTGGATATATTCATGCAGAATCACACAAGTCGTCTGGTTTTCAGACGAAGAATATGTCCTCCCTGAACTTTCTTGGAAATTATTACAACGTGATCAACCGAAACCCAATTAAGTTTTTCCCAGTTTCCACCAACAATAACTATTTATACTATTTCCTAGAAGGATGAATCTAGATAGAATGTCAAAAGTTGCATGATGGTGATAACCGAGTAATAAAACAAAACCGCTTCCTAGTCACAAACAACCAGTTTTAATGACACAGTAGAAAGTAAGAATAATGCCAAGTTATGTTCCCTAGCAATAGCAATAAAAGATAGTTAGTTTTTACCCTATTTTGTAATAGTTAATGAATGTTTCCTAGCACTAGCAACAGTAAGCAGAACTCTGCACCTACATTTTGAAAACTTTCCAACTACCAGCAGAGGGGGTTAGTGAAGTGTTAATCAATCCTGAAGCAATGACAAGCAACAAATGCAAGTTCTTCCATATTTGGAAATACCTGAATGCTCTCCTTCTGATGAGGGCATATGGAATATACAGGAGCTTCATGTCCTTCAAAATTAAACAGCTTTCTTCCTGTTATATCCCACACCTGTTTCAAATATTTCATTCAGCATTTTCGTAAAAAAGTTTGCGGTTCAAACTGAAATAATGACACTTCAGATGTTACCTTTATCAACTTATCATCTCCACATGTTACTATACATAACTGCTTGTTTGGATAAGCAAATGCTAAGTCATTAACACTCCCAGCATGGGCATCCATCTTAAATCACAAGGATGCAGGTAAGATTGAGTTAGAATTATAGCTTTTAAGTTCGCCACAACATATGGTTCAACTTGTCAAAAGAAAAAGAAAGATAAAACAGAAAAATTTACCTCCAAATGCTGGCGCAAATCATTTGTTCCAACAGTGGCATACAGATGGACCAAATGCTTAGAGAATGCAACTCCTGCAACACAAAGTACAGTCATGAACATCCACAAGAACGTGTATAATAACAAAATTAAAGAAAGGCACACACCAACGAAGGTCCCATCTGGACTCCATGCAACACGGCTTACAGAAAATGGTGCATCTTTGGAAGCAGAAGCCTGTGGAAACTCTCAATTGTCAGGAGAGAAAAACAGTGTACTATACTGACATTTGAGAAATCTTAAAAACATCAAACCAGATACTCACCCACAGAACTACATATTTGTGAAGAGACTAAACTCTCAAATTATACAACTGAAGACTTTATTTGAACTTACAACTATATGCCAGATAAAAAGGCAACCATATTGAAGAAACAAATTAAAAATCTAAAATTGAATGTTTGCTTTCACTTCCAGAGAATTAATTTATAAGAATTTAGTATTGATTAACCTGAAATGTATGAGTACACGCTTGAACATCCCATATTTTAAATGCCTTCGCAACCAACTTCTCTCGTGTTGCTACTTCCCAGAGTGTTATTTCACCATTGGTGGATCCAACTGTTCAGCACACTCCATAAAGTTAAGAGGAAGAAGATATCTTAACAGCTATGACTCTTCTATCACTGCTGGTCCAAGCGGAATAGGCACGAGGACACAGCAACAATAGGATACATGGACAGAAGATCTTAAACAGTAATATACCAAGCAGATATGTATGATGAGAAGGATGAAAGTCCATGCTAGTGACTGAGGATCCTTGAGGTAAAGTAAAAGCTACAGTCCTTGGTAAGTCATCAAGGGACCAAGAAGACTGCTGACGAACTGTAGGATACGTAACCTGAAAGGGAAGAAAGATAAAACACATTTCATGAATTTGATATGATCTGAAATGATAATAATTTGAGGGTAAATTCTGCAGGAGGAAAGAAAAAGAAAATGTATCATTTCAGAAAGATTCATCTTCCGCAATACCTCCTCAACAGACTGTGCAGGTCGTAAACGTTTCATTAATTGCTCATGATCAGCACTCTGATAGTCAAGCATACCTAATGTAGCTGGAGGGGTGAGGGGGCGCTTCAAAATTGAAACTGTTCAAGAGAGAAACATAGTCAATAGAAGTGGAGAATATCATCTCTGGACCAAATACTCATAATGGTGTCAATTGTCTGCTTGACTGCTCCATGACCAAGCCAACTAACCCAAAGTATTCAAAGTTATAACTTGCAAGATCTAGAGCTTTTTATTCAGAAGGCGAGCAATCTTGTTATCAAACACATCAATTTTGGACCCTATTTTATGGTATCAGATTATTGATGAGGCATTTTGATCCTCAAGTAAACAAGAGCTACTATTCTCTGTTTTTATAAAGTAGGTGAAAACAAGAGTTAGTATTCTTTCTTCCAGCCTACTTATTTGGTGCTTCTTTACCAGAATATTTTACATGCATTCTAGAATAAATATTGAGAAATTTGCCAATATAATTACACAGTAAGTTCATGGATTTCTTTGACCTCTCAAAATATGAGTTGTTCTTTTTAAGTTTTAACAAATGTTTGAAGCATAATCGATGGTATCCACCATCAGAAGTCAGGCCCCTATTCATTCGAAGAAAACTAATTAAAACTCACCTTGATTTGGTGGAACAGGCAGGGATGATGCTGTCACAACAGCAGCTTGGACAGATGAAGAAGCAGCGGCGTTTGCCATCCAACCTGCTAAAGCATTAGCATTTGCAGCTGCTGCTGCTGCGGGTGGAAAGGGCTACAAGCAACAAATTAAAATACATGATTTGACCGAGTGAGACAAGCAACGACGTGGTCACTGGTCATTAAGTAATAAATAAGTCAAATCACCAAAAGTATCATAACTAGAGTAACCACAAAGAATCATACCCCATGTGCACCAAGTGCTGTAAAAGCGGCAGGTTTTGCAATCGCTGCAGGAGGAAGATTAACGGGTGTAGGTGCAACAGCCCCATTTGGAGGAGTGCATGTATGATCTGTGAACAGAGTCTTAATGTCAGGGTTTGGCCTTGGGTTCTTGCAAAGCTGGTGCTGCCAGTTGAGACTGCAGAAAATGCCAAAGTGAAAGATCAAATCAAAAGACATGATTCCAAGTTCAACTTCCAACATAAACAGCATCATGTTCAATTCTAAGTATACAGTTAATCTTTAGACAAATGCATCAAAGGTATTAAATCACAAGAAGTACACATGTGAGAAGACAGCACATCTAGGTTATCTTGCAATCTATGAACTAAGTCAAGTTATAGGAAAACAGACCATTTTATGAACTGGCACTCACTTCCACTCATTGCACTTCAGAATCAAGGAACTCGAAAGCCAAAAAAGTAACAAGGTAATTGACAATTTTCTTGTTAACAGGAAACAAAGAGAAGTGAAAGTCAAGACCAATGACATCCCACATGCATGTTTGTTGACTCAAAAATGCACAAAATTAGCATGACTCATTCCTCTGTCGAGGAAAGGAGCTGTAAAGCCAATAGAGCCAATACAAAGTTCACAAATGCCAGTACATTAACCGAGCAGTCAGCACTAAAATATCTTCTTTTTCTGTGGACGTAAAGAAAATAAAGAAATGGGCAACAAATATAAGAACTGATACTATCCTTCTTGACAGATTAGTAACAGAGAGATTCTTCACCTTTGATTGATTAATGTACGCAATCTTGAAGATCTCAGAGTCGGGAAGACGAGCTTTTCACGGAAAAGAGGATTTGCTTCAATCAACTTCTTCAGCTCTATCAACATTATGCTACGCGCTGTCTTGGTGTCACCATACTTCGAAAGCTGCTCGTTCTCTCTGAAACCAAATAGCCAAAGTAATTCAGAAGGCCATTACTTGACTTACATTGAACTGTTAAATCACATTTCAGGAAAGATAAATATCAAGCATGGAAAAAAGAAAAACTGCACAAACTGAAATAGTCATTCAACAAGCATTCAGCGCAGAATTCTCATTCACAGATAACCCATTGGCTCAAAAAGAAATTCCAGCAACTCAATAATTCGAAATATGTAACTTATAGAAGCCTTAGATCTCAGGCAATCTACTGCTAACCATGCAAACCATGCAGATAATACCAAATTCTGCATTTTGCCTCCCTCCATCTAAAAAAATTAGTCCAAATTTATTTCCTATTTGGTTCACAAACAACAGAGAGAAAGAAAAACGCGACCAAAAAAATGAATCCCTGCAAGACCAATAAGTAAATCACCTCATATATTACAACTTTATCTCCTCAGTACTATATTATGAGGCGAATTATTGCAACTACAGTTCATTTATTAGTATTCCTAAAGGAAGCAGAGGGAGCAAACAGAAACCATTGTGCATTTAGTCTCTTCCTTTAACTTCAAGAAGCTGTTCTGGTTAATTCTCTCTCATTGTCTAATTGTATGTCCCCTAACAATGCAAAAGTGATTTCTTCTTTAAACGTGGCTATGCATGGATATTCATTTCACATAACATGAGCAAAAAACTACCTGAAATTGGTAAGTGTCAAGAGCTGAGTGATCTCTTTGTAAAGGTCCTCATTGAATGTAGAGAACACTTTCAAATCACTCACAAGAATCTCAACTGCCTTTGCCTTGTCTTGCCTGAAATAACAACATGCCACACAGAAGAAAAAAAAAAGTTCAAATCAGAGCCTACTGCAGATATGAATGAATGGCATTGTAAAGTAACAGTGTGGACATACTTATCAAGAGCTTCAAGATATTTCTGCTTTCTTATCTCAAAAAAGATTTTCATTGAATATCTGTTGTCATCAACTTTGGTAAATCCGGACAAGTACTTCTCAACTTCGTCCCATTCACCTGCATGTACTTTCTCCTCAAAGTACTTCATATTGAAGAAAAATCCTGATTCTTGCTCTAGCCTGCAAACAAAATGACACATTTTTTTGCAGAGGTTAGACATTTTCAAGCACAGAAATTCATATAAACAGAGACAGTTGCTTGAATGCAGGGGAACTCTAAATTCTATTCTTACATCTATAAATTAACAATAAGAAGGAAATAATATACTTAAACAGTAGAAAAGTTTTCATTCCCCCCACACTGGAAAAATTGATGTCAACAGAAAAATAGAGCGAGAGATTCAAAACACCCTCGCTTACACTTGATACTACTCCATCAAAGTTTTCATTCCCCACACACTGATAATTGATGTCAACAATAAACAGAAAAGAAAACATTGGACACACTCAATTGCACTTGATACTTAGCAAAGTTTTCATTCCTCACAAGCTGATAAATTGATGTCAACTAAATCAAACACTTAATAAACAGGAAAGATATAATGGTGCCAGAAAGTTTTCATTTTTCAAATCAATCTTTTTACAAACTTTAAACCAACATCTTTTAATGACTTCACATTCATAGAAGCACTAAATAAATAACAAAAAACAATTAAAAAATGGTCATTTTTTCCTTACAGATTACTAGTACTATCACTTAAGGCACATTAAATGTATCTCATTAACTCTGCACCAGAATTTACAAAAATTAAAAAAACCAAAACAAAAAAAATATATAAAAAAAAAGACAAACTATATAAAAAGCACAGTAGAAACAGCTACATCAAGTGCTTTTTCATTCCCTTTTTAGATAAATTACCAGAACAGCCCCAAAACTAAACACATAACTTATTTCTTTAGTTTTTTCACCTTCAAGAAATAAAAAGTTTTTCACTTTCAACAACCAAGTAAAAATAGTAAACCACTCACAAATAACATGACAATAAAATCCAAAAAAAGAAAGAAAAAAAAATCAACACATAGATATGTGTGTGAGAGAGAAATAAACACAAAAAAAAATAAAAAAAATAAACCATACTTGTGAACGGACTCCTTAAATTTCTCCTCTTCTAGAAACTGGAGTATGAGGAACACCAATTCTCTGCTAAGAGAAGACATTTTTTCCAACTCTCTTCAAAACCCCCAAATCCAACAATCTCCGATTCCAGAACTCCACAGATCCAAGCCCTAGATATCCACACGCGCTACGATTTCTAGGGTTTCAGCTCCTCCTCTCTCACATAAACAATTAATAAATCAGTGCTTGATTTCCAAAGGCTGCCGAAGAAGAAAGAGAAATTATATATATTTAGAGAGAGAGAGAGAGAGAAAGAGAATAGGTATATAGAGAGAGAAAGAGAGAAAAGGGAAGGGATGGGTCTATTTGTAGTGGGGGAAAGAGAAGAGTAAAGAAGATGGAAAATGAGGTGGGTGGGGGAGGACTTGGTCTCGCTATCTTCGATGCGTTTAGCAGTAGCCTATCTTTTTTATACTGACCTATCAGTGATAAGCTAATTAACTTATCATTTACGTTGATAAGTTGGTTGTGATAATCAAGCATGCTTATCAAGACAGTGGGCTTTCCTTATTGATAAGTAGGATGTGACTGGACTTGCGGATTTGAAATGGGGAATTCAAATGCAGTTGAATATTCGAGTTGAATTACGATTTTCGTCGTGGGTTACGTGTGCTATTTTATGAGAATGGTACTCTTTCGGTTTTCGGCGGCATTTAATTTACTCATCTAATTTATCGCGATATATTGATTTGATATCGTGAATTGGAATTAACTTTGGGGTCATGTCAGAAGAAAAAAAATTGTTTTGAAAATGAATGAATTCAGAGAAACTGCGCGTGTCCACGCGTTTGGTGAGATAAGGTGGGTCCCTCTGTATTTTTGTCTCACTTAGACATGGTCTAGTAATCAAGGCGCGTGATCTCTCAACGGTTATTTATGGTTTTTTCTTTCCGTTTTTGCTTTTTTTTAAGGGAAAAAGGATAAATATACCTCCTACGAATGATTGAAATATGTAGATATAATCCGTTATACTTTTGGAATATTTGTGTATCTGTCGTCCAAAAATTAGAGCATATATGTCTTTCACTCTAATGGAATACAAAATAGGACACGTGGCGCAATCTTATCTATCGATTCGATATTTAATAAATGTTGGATCAGTGAATGAGATTATGACACGTGTATGTCCGTTAGTATAAAGGGTATATATGCTCTAATTTTTTTACGATAGGGACATCAATGTCCCAAAATTATGACGGAGGATATATGCATACCACTTACAATAGTTCAGAGGTATATTTGTCTTTTTTCCCTTTTTGTAAATTAAAAAAAAAACTCCTAGGAGTCGTAAACATTTTTCCTATGAGAAAAATGATTAGCCAAATATGGAGACTTTGTATTTTCCTTTTCCTAAAAGAAAAACTCAACTATGATAAGAAACTAAGGGCAAATAATATCCAAAACAATATTCGTGATGTACTAAAAATAATTAATCTATATAATGACCGTTAATGTTAATTAAATTCTTTTATTCTTTCAAACAACCTATAAAAGTGAGTTGTGGTATTTATTGAATTTTATACAAAATTATTCGACCAATATTTACATTTCTAAATATTTTAATATAATGTATAAGAATAATGTTAAATAGAGTGCATTAATAATATATAATTATTAATAACTTTACTTAATAATCAAAAGAAAATAAGTTCTTTCTAGTAAATATCATTTGATCTCTTTACGGTTACATTTTCTTATAATTATTTTATTCTAAGACAAGTGAACATTAAAATATAAAAAATGAAATTAGTAACAAAATCAGTCAAAGTGACCAAAATAATTTGTATATTCTAAATAATAATGAATAAAATACGTTGTATATGTATTGCCAAATTTAGGGGTGTGCATCGCTCAGTTCGATTTGGTTTTATGAATTATCAGTTTTCAATTTTTGAATACGTTAAACCAATAATATCTTTTTTATCGGTTTTGGTCCTTAACGGTTCGCTTTTCGGTTTAACCAATAAGAAAATACTTGTAAAATAAATATATGACTTCTCTAATAAATTTGACGCAAAAACACAATAATGTAACTTAACAAATGCTCATAAAATAGAAATAATATTAACAAACATGAAAAGAACCATACAAATGTAACACAACGCAAAATTAAGAGGAATAGGGTTCTTATTTTATATTTTCACGTTTTGTATAATGTGAAGTTGTGAACTCAAAGTCACTGTGATGTGTAAATTGAAGGCTAAAGGACAAAGACAGTAACTAGTAACGTATTGAGATTAATTATATATATTATTTATGTACAAATAAAAGTAGTAAATTACAAGTCTTAATGGGTTATCGGTTTACCCAATAACCCAATTATTTTTTTTATATAAAATCATTAAAAATCCATTAACCCGATAACCCAATAACACTTTTTCGGTTCGATTTTTGCATACCCTACCCTAGCCTGTTTTACTTAATAATGCAAAGAAAATAATTTATTTTTTAATAACAATGTTTGTAATCTCTGAAAGACTTTTTTAGGTTTTTTTTCTTTTTTTAAAATAATAATTTATGATTCTAGAAGAAGAGAAGAAAAATTACAAAGTAAAATACATTTAATAAGAAAATTCCATTCAAAGTGATCAAATTACTATATAAACAATAACAATAAATTATGTAGAGTATATATTTACTTGATTGATAATGAATAGAAAGTAAATTGCATTGGCCAGATCATTTTAATTAAAAAATCTATAATTCATATATTTACTTATGAATAAAAAGTAAATTGCATTGACCAGATCACTTTAATTAAGAATTTTCTTTAAAAAATCTATAATTCATATGAATAGAAAGTAAATTGCATTGACCAGATCACTTTAATTAAGATTTTTCTTTAAAAAAAACTCCATAATTCAAAAAGAAAAATTATAAAATAAAATGAAAGTAGTAAGAAATTCAATTGAATGGACCAGATTCATTCTTGTCTATTCTAAACAATAAGGACAAATTAAATACTAAAGCAAAAATGGAAAAATAATAAATTGCATTGACCAGATTTATTTTATTCATATGAAACTCTACTATAAATAAGAACCCTTCAAGTATTATCATGTACACCAAATATTCAAATAGCACAGTTTCTTGATATATACAATGAGTGAGGAAGATTCATCCATCCCACAGATGGAGCCGGCAGTGGCAGTGGCAGGTGAAACGGTTCAGGAGAGGCCGAGCTGGTTGCCGGAGGATTGGAAGTTCAAATCAGTAGTTCGTATGGGTGGTGCTACTGCTGGACTAACTGACCATTACTATTATGAACCACTCTCTGGAAAAAGATTTCGATCCAAAATTGCTGTGCTTGATTTCTTGAAAACGGGTACCAAGCGTAAGAAGGGAGATTCTGAGACCCCAAAAGCCAAAAATAAGGAAGAAGATGGAACTTCTTTTTTCTTTGATTCTGCGAATCCACCAGAGAGTGTGTGCTGGACTCTGACGGACAGTAATGAAGATACTTGGAAACCTTCTATTGATGGCGACATGATTTCTGAGATGGAAAAACAACAATGGGATGTTGTCTTTTCAAGTGTATCAAAGCTTGAGATAAGCAACACAAAAAATGAGAAATAGATAGGTCGCAATGTGCACTTACTACTCTACAAATCTTTCTCTTATGTCAACTCTCATATGAATTGGCTTTACTTTAATTTTCATATCGTTGCACCATGAACAAGAATCAAATAATACATGAGATGATGTTGTTGTTTGAAGTTATATTGCCAATTTTATTAAGTAAAATTTTAATATATAAATCGATCAATATTTATACTTATGAGATTTTGTATATACTAGTCTTTTAATTAACGTGGGTAATGAGCTAGACACCTCATTTTAAACAAAATACTATAAGTTTTAAGTGTCTTTGATATTGTATGCCAATCTGAAATGTACAAAATGCATGTTTTACGCTTATAAGAAACATGAATTAGATGAAATAATCCTCCCAACAGTTTAAAAAACATAACAATTAAGCTATTGTCATCCAATATAATGCTAAGGTAAACACGATAATCATAAAGAGAATTGATTTATATACAAATGATTTATCTCGACATGACTAGATATCTAGCGAGTTTATTATGTACTAGATAGTATTGTCTGTATAAATCAAAGCAACATCCAATGTTAGCTTGACAATGACAATAATATTTATTTATTTAGTTTTAGTAAATATTTAAATAGTTCATGTATTCTTATGTATGTCATCTATTTATAAATAAAGTTTGATTATTTAGTGTATAGAGCTTATTTTATACATAAAGATTAAGTTATTGACTTTTATAAGTATAAAATTTATATATACAATGTCAGATTAAAGTTGAACAAATCATCGATCGGTATGATTATACCATAAGATACGCATATAATTTCTTTCATTAAGCATTATTTAACTCCTCGTATTAAAATTCAAATACTAATTGTAATTTATTGATCATTTTTAAAAAAAATCTACTTAACTTATTTTATGTGTTAGATATAAAATTGACCTATGTGATTTACCATGGAAATTTATAAGTTCTATGGGACCCTGAATTGTGTGTTGAAGTACGGAAGGATGAGACGTGTGAGAAATATCATAGTAAGATTGGAGTCGTGAAAGAGAGTTGTGAGAACGAAAGATATTTTAATTAAATTCTCAACTTATTCACTATAAAAGATTCTAGTGATTATAAGTTGAAGGGAGGTGTATTTTGGTGGAATTTGAACTCATCATCATATCCAAGTTGAGGTGCCTAGTTCGAAATTCATGCGAAGAGGTTGGCACGCAAATATAGAATCAATTTACCATCAAGCATTTATTTAATGAGCATAAATAAGAATTGACAATATAACTCATGTGTTGAAAACTAAACATTCCAATAAAATGGTCCTTGTGGCCAGATCATTAAAAAAAAAAATTAAAAAAAATTAAGTTTTCTCATAAATCAATTTGGTCTAATTATTAGACCAAACTTTGATGAACTGGAATGAGTTAGATTAAAATGGACGGATCAATAATCAATCTAAATTTGAACGGGTTATAATTTCATAGCTAATTTTGTCACTTTTATTATCGGTGACATTATGATAGTGCAACGGTGGTATTGGATTAATGGACAAAGACAAAAACATAGAAATCAAATTTGAAATTGTTCTGCCATGGCTTTGATCTCTGACAATGCCTTTAGCATAGATGAAAATTTCAAAGAATGACGCCAAGCATTTCATTACTAAAAATAGCAACTTTGTTAAACAAGAGACCCAAAAGAAAGGCTTTAATTTGGATAAAAGATACATGGAAGGAAACAAGGAAGATAACTTAAAAGTCTTTTTTGTCTACTTATTCCACTTATACACGATCAAAATTAAAGAACATAAATATCAGTTGAGACCAAGTTAAATGATATGTTCATATATTATGGCTTTGTTAAATAGATTATAACCTAAAATACACGTGTCAAATCATAATTTAGAGTTTTCTAAAAAAAAAAAAATGAGCTTAACTTGAGAGAAAATTTTGCTACACTTACCTTAATGTTATATAATGTTTTAGCTCACCCTAATAGGATATCTTGGATGCTTAGAGCCGCTTTTGTAAAAAAGTGATATTGTTGAATTTTTCAATCTTATAAACATGCACTTCAAATTAAATTCTTAATGTGTTTCTAGAATTATTAGACTATAGTTTAGTCAAGAGATGGCTTAGTTTAATTAATTTTTAGGACAAACGATTATATTTATATTAGAGAGAAGTAATCAATTATTATATTTAATTTAGTATTAATCAAGGAGTTGCAAGTTCTTTATTAATCATCTCAAATCACTACTCATATCTTTTTCCATTCGTAAACTCTGAGATTATCAATGCTCTAAGATCACATTTACTTCTTGTTTTAGGTTTCAAAAAAACATATCAAATATATATTTATATCTTCATTTTAGTTAAGAAGAAATTTATGTTTGATAACAATTCGCAAATACAATATCTTTCTATACTATCTTTAGTGCATCATAAGCTTTATTTTATTAATAATGTGTGTTGGTTATAAAATAGTTTACTCGATGGGAGTCTTTATATTATTAAATATATATAGTTGTCTCGATGGGGATAGCTGTCCACACACAGTGCATAAGGCACATGACTTGGACACTTTGCCTGAAATGCATTGGTCCTGTTAAAACAAATATGATTAAATTATTAGGCACATGAAGCTCGATATGAACACAATATTATTTCAAATTTGTTGATTAATTAGATTAAAATACTCCATTTGTTTAGCCTATAAGGTCAAAAAGAATTCTGCTTACCTCATTTTGGTTCTTTATTACATTTACAATAATAATAATGCAAAAAGTTTTTTGTCTTCATTTCGTTATGGAGTATTTGTTGAGGATTCAAATATCAATGACCAAACCAATTTAAATAGCTTGGATCGCAAAATCTTTAGTGCTTTCTATCTGAAACTGAAATTTCTAGTCCATCTTTATTACATTCTTTAATGATATTTTAAGTTTTAATATGATATTGACTGGTTATATCATATTAAGAACGGCATATATGAGTCTGGAGCTCAATTTTTTTGAATTTAAACAAAAAAGAATTCAAATATTAGAATGTTGAAGAATCTTAGTCGATCAATTGATTGACTATCTAAATTATCTACCTTGTAATCATGTGATCAGTTATATACAATAATAAATTATTCATACCAGATGATGAAACAGTAATACTGGATTAATTATTTCAAAATAAATAATAAAATAATAAAACTAACAAAATATCCCTTAAACCCGTTAATTTCTTTTCTAACTATAAGATAAATGATATTCATATAAATAAATATTTTTTTCTTAGAAATTATATAATGCGTGTTATTCTAAATATGAAATTAATTTGTCTTATGATCCCTAACAGCAACCACACAAAATGGGGAGAAAAAAAGTTTGTATGTGTTGTTACTTTTGCCACTTTTCAGGAAAACTTAAAAAAGAAAATATAAGGAGGAATTGACATGAAATAAAAAATAAAATAAATCCTTGAGCTACCAAAGTTTTTTTTAAAAAAAAAAAAAGAAGAAGAAGATGATTATACCTTTTGAACTTTTCACAAAGTTGGCTTTTCCATGTGAAAACCACCACTCAGTCAAAGATGTGATGATAATAGCTTAACCCATCGGTGGCTCTTAAAGTTGGCACGAAGTTTCACTTAGACGCCTTAAGCAGGTGATATTCATTTTAAACATCTCATGTCAATTTTTGTTGTGTCATATTGACACTTTTTATCTACCTGGCTCAATGAGTGTAATACATTCGATGACTGCGCGTGAAAAACATATTCAATCGACTTTTTAATTTTTTTTCTTCTTTTCAATTTCAGCCTCCATTCCTGCAAACATAAATATCTAACAATGACGAAGAGAAATAGTTACAGTAAAATGATGAAAAATGATGAATCTGTGTTAGAAAATTTAGGAATAGACTCATTTCAACATTTAAGTATTAAATTATTCATGAGATTCTTTCTTGAAAGAAATTAATTTTTACAGAGGAGTAAATTTATTTTTTTGTGAATTCTTAACCTTCTAATTCGGGTAAAAAAGAAACAAAAAGATATTTGAAGAAGAAAATAATAAAAAAGGCATAGTGTGTTGGTGGGTGTGAGCCCAAATGTTATGGGAAAAAAGGAATACGGATATTTGGAGAAGAAAATCAGAGAAAATGGGTGCCCAGATGTTTCTGCAAATGAATAGATATTTGGAGAAGACAATGGTGGGGTGGGGTGGGGAATGGGGGACGGGGTAGAAGTGTTTGGAGAAGATGTCGGGGGTGTTTCTGCAAATGGGTAGGGAGAAATCGGGGTGCTGGGGAGATGGGGTATTTATTGGTTTAAATCTTTTCTTTTTTTAATTATTGGGCAAAAATCCATATGTCATTGATTCATTGGTTACTTTTTATTTTTATTCAAAAATAATTATTTAAGAATTGTTTTTTTATGCAAATGACACATGTTATCGTTTAATTTGCCACTTTACACGTCATTCGCGAGTGTAACACACACACCTTATATATTTTTGTTGATTGGTAAAAAAGTGTCAAAATGACACATTAAGACTCTACATGAGGTGTCTAAAATGAACATCGCACAGTTGAGGTGTCTAAGTGAAACTTCGTGCCAATTTTAAGGGGCCACCGATGAATTATGCCGATGATAATACTACAACTTCCCTTTTCCATCCCATGGCCATTATTATTGTTAATTACTGCTCCATCTGGAATTAAATGTATATTTTCAAATTACAAGTTTTCTTTTTCTATTATAAGTAAAGTAAAAATAAAATAACATGGTGTAAATTTTAAGATAAACTTTATTATTTAAGCTGAAAATTTATCAAAATTATATTTTATAAGGTTAAAATCTGCTTACACTAGGCTTTTCAAACCTCACGTATAAAATTACATTAAATATATACGGTAGCTTTTATAAGATACACATTATGAGTCCAAAAAAGTTCCAAAATTTTAGAGTAACAATGATAATACAATTCGGTATCCAAATATTTATGTAAGGAAAACTTTAATTAGGTGTCTAGCCATAGTTTTAAAAAAGAAAAAAAGTTACCTATAGAATTTAGTTGGAGGGATAAGGATACCTGTGGAGTTATTTAAGTATTCATATCTAGTTTTAGCAATATTTTATATCGTATTTATTGTGATATACGTAACATTTTCAAAAGTAGCTAATTTAGGAATAGTTTGATTGGTGGGATCAGGGATGTAGCAGATCGACATATTCTAGGTGATTAGCTAATTTCATTATTTTAGTGTAAATAATGAATTGTTTTTTATCAAATTTACTAATATTCATAATTAAATACAAAATAAAATTATCTCATCTTTTATTCCGAGATTATTATATTTATTTCAACAATTAAACATTTCAATCATCTGCTACGCACCCCCAGAGTAGAGGAACAACCTCGTACACTATTACATGAAGTTTCTCAGCTTCTTAGTGGCCAACAGTTTTTAAGAACGTAAGCCGAGTCGCAGGAGATAGTTTCTCATGAATATTACGTCTCTTGTACTTTTCCTCTTTTTTAAACAAAATAAATAAATAAATAAGAAATAAAATGATTTTCTTGTGGAGACAAATTAATGAGATTTGAATAAAGTATCATATCAAGGGTATTTTCTCTTCTAAGATAATATCGCGAGATATGAGATCAAGAAACAGAGTGAAGAGATGTGCTTTTTGTCAAGTGGGGCCCATCTTAAGCTCATGCCACCTGTCTACTTCGTCTATTTAATACTCTCTCCCATCCGTGATATAAAAAAATAAACTTTTTTTTTATCGTTCATCTTAAATATGCTAGTCTAGAGTAGTATATTATTAATGCGGCTATGAAAAATTAAAATAATATTAAGAATAAATTAATTTTACATGTTTAGTTTAGAATATCAATATACAATTTATTATTTAATTCTAATTCATCCATTACACAATATCAAGAATCATTCTATTATGAGTGTTTAGAGCCTAGAGGTGTCGAGATGAGCCCAAATATAAGTAATATACCTAATTCGTTCAGAATTTTATAGGTTGAACTTAAGATAATTTGTATTGGGTTCAATGTCAACTCATTCAAGTCTTAGCCCATTTTAAAAGAAGAGCAACTTACAAAAATAACTATATTTATAGGGTTAATGAATATCAATAGCTATAAGTATGTTATTTACAATAAATGACTACAATTTATATCACTTTTTTGCTGTATTTTTGTATAGTTTTTTTTATATATTTATTTATACATTAATAAATCTTTAAGTACAACAAACTAAATAAGGAATTGACTCTAAATATAACCCACTATCCTTACATTACGTCCATACAATGAGCAACTTCCCATAATTAACTTTATAACTAAAAATTACTTATTTAAAGACCAATATATAATACAATGAATACATTGTTGTTAAACACAAAAATGAATACGTTGGATATAACTATACTTGTATTCCCTAATCAATTTTTTATCTTGGATATAGTACTTATCTATCTAGATATAACTGTATTCGCAAATCAACATTTCAACTTGTGCTTATATAACAATATAAGAATCTATGTAAATAAATATATATACATTTCAACACTGTTGTTAAGCAAAAATATGGATACATTAGACAAATGAGCAAAATAGATACAATTTGTGGGTATCAAACTGTATAAGTATGGATACATTAGACAAACGAGCAAAAAAGATACAATTTGTGGGTATCAAACTATATAAGTATTCTTCTAAATAAAATTTTGAAAAGGCCAACAATATAGTATTGATGTATCCAACTATACTTGAATTCCCTAATCAACTTTTTAAATTTGACAGAGTACTTATGTATTCAAATATTATTGTATTCACATATCAACAATTTAACTTGTGGTTATATAATAATACAAATGTCTATGTATATAAGTATTCTACTATATACAAAAATTGACAATCAAAGAACCCTCAATCTCTTTTTTGTTCATGTTCTTCTTGTACTCATTTTTTTAACAACTATATACATACGAAATCAATTTTTTTGACAATTTCAATACAAGATGACAATCCATATGAAAATAGAAGAAAGTGTAGATGTGTAGATATATAATGCTCATAAAAATGAGATAAATATGCAATTAGAAGGATACAAAATCACAAAAATCGCTCCTGCAGTGATGTAAAGGATCTTGAATTTGAATGAATTTTGGGGAAAATCATAAAATATGTGATGTATGAATATTGATGAAGAATTTTTTTTGATTATGACAAACATGGGAAAAGATCACAAATGTGCCTACCATAATTAATTAGGCATTCAATAATTACTTTCCTATTTAATATTTATTTATTATATTAAATATATATATAAAAAAATATTATTTGTATATAATTAACTTTGCTATTTATAGTCTAATTTTATCCATATAACATGAAAAAAATAAAACGTAGCTATTTTTCTTGAATATATATTGATGTTTGCCATATTCTGAAGTTTTTCATCTCCAATTGAGCCCAATTATTCTCCAATTTCAATTTATTTTAAGACTTTTTATTTACATTGATGTAATATATGTTCATATATTGAAGACATGAATTATTATCTATTTTTTTATTTTCTAACCTTTAGGATTTATCTATTCATTTGTAAAAAAATAATAATTTTTTTTCTTGAGTTGAAATTGAAATTGTGGTAAAACACTTAAATAACAATATGTTAAAACTATTAAGATTAAGCGGGTCAAATTGGGTGGAGCAAAACCAACCCGTTTTTAGCTCATTCGAGTCCAACCCATTTGGCCCAAAATAAACTTGTGCGGGTCAAAACCAACTCAATTTCTATTTCAACTCATTTTAATATCTCTAATTTCAACCTAACCGCCCATTTGACGCTCCATGCGTGTCAAATCAATAATGAACAATTAAAATGGAAAGAGAAAGTAATTTTAAATAATTCATTCAATCTTATTTATATGTCGTCCTTACTAAAAATAAATGTTCTTTAATATTTTTAATTTCACAAAATCAATACATAAATAACACTATTCTTCCAATTTTAACCTTGAGAGTTATTTACCTTGAAAATATAAATTTGAACTATATAGAAAAACTATAATTCAAATTCATTGGTCAATTTAATTAATAGTAATTTATTTTCATTTATTAAAAGTTTGACTTTAAGAGATCATTAAATAAGTATACAATGATAAACTTACCTAATTTCATAAGAAACATAAACTCTAAAATAATTATATAAATAAGACCGGAGGAAATATATCATATTGTCTCTGTATTCATTTACGTGGCACTTTCATTTCAGTCTGTCCTAATTCCTAAAAAGAATGATTTTCAATTTCACTTCAAATTATGAGATCATTTATAGTGATAAATTACAAATTTTATTTATTTTTATCTTTTTCTTAAATATTACGCATAATCAAAACTTAGTGGAGATAAAAAGCAATTTTTCATCTGTTTTAGTTTTAGTGGACAAAATTATTATCAATCTTTGCTAACGATAGGTGATAAGTATCCCCTTAAATTAGTTGAGATGCACGAAAACTTGCCCAAATATCATAATCATAAAAAAATCAAACATTTTCAATTAAATTAAATAAAAATAAAGCAAAATTAAAGAAAATATTCATAATTCAATTATTTAGAATCAAAGTATCTAAATCACAAATTTAAAAATTATTGTTATATTTTCTTGTTAAATTATGTGTCTCAATCAAACACTCCACAAAGGAAAAAAAGTAAGTTATTCTTTCGACTCGCTAGGATGATGCGGTGAGATAAACGCTTGAGAATTTATGGTGGGCACGTCAGAGAAATAAAGTGCCATCGCTGTCTCTTGTTTTCGGTAAAGCGCGTGAGAATTTAATGGAGACGCAAGCTTTTGTACTTTAGTTCCAAGTACCCAACAAATTCCTAAAGGACACCATATATATATATAATGACTACATTTCCAAACTTTTAATTCACGTTTTTAAAATTAGATATTCAATAATTAATATTTATATTTCTATAATATAACTAATTAACTTTCATTTAAACACTCCATTAAGTAGAGCAAGTCAACAACAATAACATGCTCAATATTATGTCATAACTAAAATATTGAAATTTGAAGAGAAAAAAAATAATATGTACGCAGTCTTATGAAGAAAAAAATTTCGATAGAGTTGAATTGTGAAAAAATAATTAGAGTAAGAAAATGCACTATTTAGATTTCCGAGCCTATAATACAAATGAATATGGATCTACTCGCTGATTTAAAAGCCAAGAGTTTAAGGCGAGATGTTCTACTTAATATAGGACAATGCACAGGTAATGGGACAATAACAATAATATGTATATCAATATTCAGTGCAGTCTTATAAGTAGAGTATGCGAAAGAGGGATGATGTACGCATATTTTACTCCTACCTTATGAGATAAAGAGATTGATTTCAATAGATCCATCCTCAAATCTCAATTCAAGAAAAGCATTTTCAAAAATAGATTTGACAAGCACGCGAGTAAAAGTTATGGTAAAAAAAAATATTGTATGGAAAGAAAAGTACAAACAACAAAAATAATAAAATACTAATAATAGAATAATAATAATAATAATAATAATGATATTACGCAAGTGGTAAGTACACCACATACAAAATATCACTAGCGGCAATAGCTTAATTGCCGCTAAATATGTATTTTTAGCGGTAATTAACACTCTTTGTATATGTCTCTAAAGCCTTTACCGACATTGATTCTAATGACACTTAACTAATGCCAGTAAAAACTTTAGCACTCTTTATTAATGTCTATATTTATTGCCGCTAAAAGTAGTTTTTGTTATAGTGGTATAAGATGGAGTAGATAAGGTGTTCTAAGCTATAATAATCATGCTCTCTCAAAGAAAATAAATAAATTACTTAACTATCTATTGGGACATAAGCTAGATTATAAATCTTTAATTTTGTATCTTACATTAATTAGAAAATAATGCAATAATAATATTAAAAAAGTGTAAAAAGTATAAAAGTTTTATATCATCAGGATTATTTGGTTATTACCCCTGAAGAAAAATTGAATTCTTAAAAGTTTGCTAAGTATTAGAGGTTTAAGTAGTCGATACAAAAAATTATGACTATATAGTAAGTGAAAACATAACCATAAAAAATTGTAATGAAATGATAAATGTTTCTTCATTTTTAACCACATATCTCGAGTTCGAAAATTAGGTATATAAAGTCGTACTAAGATAGCACAGCAACGTTGAAAAAAAATGAAAATTCAATTAGGGCAAGGGCCTACCATATCGCCGTGCTTTATAACAGTGTTGTGATTAAAGCCCAATAATTTAGGGAGTTTTATGGCTTTTGCATTTTCATCATCTTACGTATCCATAAAGGTAAAGTCCATATTCATTTTACAAATTTTGGGTATTGAATTATACACAATTGAAGAGTCCACTTCCTATTCAAACAATGTGTAAAATATGATAAAGAAAATTTCATAAATAACAAAGATAATAAATGTAATAACGCTTTATAATTAAATTTTTGGTAATTGCGCTCCATAGCTATAGTTTCGTTTGCTATAGAGGTTGTGGTTTGTATATTTCGCTTGCAAATATACAAACGCAGTAAGTATATACAAAAGGAAGTTGCATTTTGTATACTTCACTTGTCCATTTGTATATTTCGCTTGTGAATATACAAACATGACAAGTATATACAAATTATGTGTTTATACATTTAGAAATTTTTTAGAACCAAATTTGTATATTTCGCTTGCCAATATACAACACGGTAATTTATTATGATTTTTTCATAAATCGTATACAAATAGCTACGGTGAGTATATACAAATTCTGGAGTTATACAAATAGGAACCAAATTTATACGAATTCTAGAATTATACAATCAGAAGCCGAATTATACAAATTCTGAATTTATAAAATTAGGAAACAGAAAAATAAAATTTTGCGAAACTATAACCACAAATTAAAAATAATCAAAACTATAACTATATTACATAATATAAATATTTGTCATTTCGCCTAATTTTCTCAAATATAATAGGGCAAATTTATAAGGTATTCAAAAGGGGATGCCAATTATTTTTGTCAATTACATCTGTCAATTTCTTAAACCAATATGGGACCTTGTTGGGAATCAATGTCATCCAACTTGGACATTTTTATGCATCACATCATTTATTAGTTCCTTTTAATTTAAAGTATGGAAAACTTTTTACTTGCACTATAATAATAATAATAATAATAATCAATTTTCATTTGTAAATTCAAAATGAAGAATCAAGGTAACTGCGAATACGCTCAATGAAATTAACATACGTAACATAACATTTTTTTCCAAAATATTATTTTCTTCTACTCAAATTATAAAGAATTATGTTTGTCGATTTTTTTAACCATGTCTTATCATTATTAAGACTTTAATTTACTGTAGAATTAGATAAAGATTGACGCAAACAAGAAGTAGCAACTAAATACGTACGCCAACGTAGAAAAAAAGAAAGAAAGAAAGATGGCAGCTATCACGTCATGGGTTATATCCTCAATTATATATTTTTCATAACTGGTGGATAAGATTTCAAAGCATTTTTCATCTTACACTTAATGTTTTTTTTTTCTTTTGAAAAGAATAAAATTCATATGTTCATAATAAAATAACATAGCAAAATAAAATTGTAAATTGGATCATTTGATTCCTCCAGAAAATTAGGTTGACGATTCTTTAGGAGACAGACCTCACAATATTTTTTAAGATTCCAATTTGGAAGAAGGACTCCAAGAACAAACTTTTAATTTTTTTTTCTTCATACAACTATGTAAAAGAAGAATATTCTTATCAACGTTCTTACGTGTACGAATTAAAGTATTTTGAGAAATTGAAAATTAACGTTCATTCAATTAAAGTAAATTTTCAATATGCTATTATATATGTGTTTCTTCAGATAAAATTGAAATGGTACTAGCATGGTACCTATGCAAAAATGACACACACTCAAAAAAAAAAAAAAAAGTTTAAAAAATATGCTACTATGTAACATTATTATAGTTCAGGGCTTAATTAGAAAACAAAATGTCTGTCTTGACTCTTGAGAAAGAGGGTATAAACAGATACTTTTGTGGTCTTATAAAATTTATGCCTTGCTACTAAGATAAAGGGTTAGGGTTGATGAGTTGAAATTGAAATGACATATTTGTGGATTCAGTCCTAAAGTCTAGTTTGATAATGTCATAGGATAGATTTAATAATACAACATTAGCTAAATTGGTTTTGACTAGTTGTCATCATTTGAAATCTTAATAAACATTTTTCTTAGAAAAAATGATGGTGGAATTGTAATCCGATCGATCTGTCCAAATTTGGATTGATTATTGATCTGCTCATATATTAACTTGGCGCAACTCATTTCAGTCCATCAAAATTTGATTTGTTATCTAGTTCAAATTAATCCATGAGAAATTCTATCAAAATATTTTTGAAATATATTTTTATTGATATGTTTTATATAATTATAATTAAATAATATTATTAGCTACTAAAAGATTAAAAAAACCAAATAAAATAATTAAAACTTAGTAAGAATTGGGCGGATTGAGTTTTAACCCATTTTAATCCAAGTTATTTTTGGGCAAGCTAATAAGTAATAACATGTCAATTTATTAACTGAACTCATTTTAATCCGCAAATATTTAATCCAACCTGTCCATTTGCCAGACTAATTCAGTCACATCACAACAGAACTTACGAAAATGAGAGGATATTAAACATCGAACATGGAATTATCATTCATTTGTTAAAAAGTAAAGTTTCTTTTCAAATTATATTGTTTGATTTAAATTTTGTGTGAAATATCTACATAGTATAAATATAAAATGATTGAATGATAAAGTCACATTATGGAATAGGAATTTAAGATTTAGACTATTCAAAATAGGCGTTTATATAAATTTATGGCTCTAAGTGTGGCCTTTCATCTCAATTTGAAGGTGACAATCAATTTTGAGGTGATAAGAAAATGACATCTTTGGTGGTTTTCCTATTTTTGTTTGCTAATATTTAATAAAAATATCAATCATATTTGGCCCCAAGAAATAAGAAGGACCACATCATTCTACAAAAGTGGAGATGTGAAAGGAATTTACTATAGTCGTCATGTGAGGTAGAAGTAGATCAAATAAGTATTAAGGAGAAGTGATTCAACATGACAGGACATATATGCAATTTATTACTTATTGAGGATATGTTCCGATATAGCTTGAGTATTAGGGTAGAATGTTAGTAGGTACTAGATAGTCAAACGTGGTCTAGTTTCCTCATCAATATTATTTTTCTTACTCTCCTACTATCTTATTCTTTGATTTTATATGTCTTCTTGACTTTAGTTATCATATTATTTTTTTATTGCTATTGTTCTCTTCTCCATAGTTTTAGTATGGATTCTTCACTTCTATATTTATTTTACATACTTGATTATTGATATACTTTACTTGATCCGAGGGTCTATTAGAAACAACTTTTCTACCTATTCAAGATAGGAGTAAGATTACGTGCGCACTAATCTCCCTTCCTTAAAATGACTAGCGGATATAAGTATTTTTTAATCGAGTAGCCGAATTTGTAACCATTCCTTATTTTTGTTGAGAACAGATATAACCCGGTGAATCGGACCAGTCGATGGGGATTTAAAAGCAGCCCAATGGACTTGAATTCTACGAGAAGAATAAGCCCATAGAGGAAATTAGAGGCATATTAATCAAACTGTAGTTAATTCCACAAATAACTTAAAAACTACAAAATTCTTGTCAGTCAATTCCACAAATAACTAATCCATGCACAATATTCATATATAATGAGTCCCTTCGGGGACATCCGATAAAATTGGAACGATACAGAGAAAATTAGCATGGCCCCTGCGCAAGAATGATACCCACAAATCGAGAAATGCTCCAAATATATATATATATAGTGAAGAGACATCACCAAAATAGGTAAGTAGTGGTTAGATAGACTTTGTTGTACGGCGCAAAATATTGGTCAATCAAAAATTTCTATGTTCAAAAGATACATGTTGGAAAAATGAGGATGTTGAGATAGATCAGTAGGCATACTCAGAGAAATAAGATTAGAGATAAGGTAAACTAGGATAAGGTAAAAATGACCTCCCTGTCCAAATATTTAACTACTATTAAATGTAAGTTAAAATTAAAATAAAACATCAATATATTTGACACGTACAATACAATTCATACTTTAAGGAAAATGACAAACAAAATAAGGCAAACCAAATTATTATTATATAGAGGCCGAAAGCTAAAAGGTAGGACAAACTTCTGACTGATCCCGTTGGATACACTAAGTTGTCCTTACTGAATTAATTATTGCTATGCACATTGCACAGTTATATGAAAATCTGAAAACATCCATCTTTGGGACCCCTTGCATATAATGTGTTTTTATGTTACAGCATGTAGCACAGTGGGAGCATTTCAAGATATACAATATTATTCATCAATAACATATTCCGTTATAACAAAATAACTGGAGAGAATTAGAAACAAATTAAGGAATAATAGGAAATGGATTATTTTCTGCAACTGATTATGGATTAGATTAGGGAAAATTTTCAAAACAACAATATTTTAGCATTTAATAGGGATCCCTTAGCTACACTTTCAATATTTATTGAAAATAGCTATATATTGGTTTGCTATGGGACTGATTTATGTATTTTGTTTTTGGTTTAACTTAATAGAATACAACTATGAAATAACAATGTTTTTACTTTCAAATAAGGTAAATAGTGCTGAAAATATATCATTGCTTACGTTACAGATCAGAAGACAAAAATAGGTGACAAAACTTCTCTCGTCTTCCTCATCCTCCATTAGCGACTTTCAATTCTCCATTGATGATCCTCCTTGTTCGTAAAAGGTAAGACGATTGAACAGGTTTTTTCAGATAAAAAGGAGATCGATATCAATGAAGAAGATTCTCTTTTTTTTCTCAAACTCAATTAGCAATTGATAATTGTCCTTGAATTGAGTTCGTCATCGATAATCATCCTTCTTCCTCAAATTCAATTCAATTCATCAGTTTTTTTTTCTAGATTTTTAGAGATCGACATCGGTGAAGTTTTTATTGAACAAAAAAATTGAAGCAGTGGGTGATAACCGACCGAAAAACTCATAGAGTAATTGTATTAATCAACGGAACTGTATTCATAATAATTTGATGTTCATGAAGTTATTTTTCTTCATAGAGTAATTATATTTTATTAAGAATATTGTAATTATTTATTAGTTTGTCTTCATTCCAATACGTACGCCAACTGGATTTGAGTATTTATATTATTTTTTTCAGAATGTCAATTCAGATATGAAAAGGATTAACTGAATGAATCGGAATTACGAATACAAAACTGTTTATTTAGGATTTGAACTGTATATTGAAATTTGTATTCAATTGAATTTGTGTATTTGTTTTTGTATTCAATTGACATCCAATTTTTGTATTCAGTTGGCATTCCAATACATATGAAAACTAGAATGAATACAAATACAAATAACATACATATTGGAATGTAATGTATTCATTCTAGTTTTCATGTTGTATTTGTATAACGAAACTTGTATTTCTTTATGAGTTTGTATTTATTTCAATAGGTATGCCAAATGAATCTTTAGCTATTTAAGAAGCATATTTGTATCAACGTATTTGGTTTTTTTTCTTCAGAACCCTAGATACTTTCTTAAATCATATTCATTCCAATATGTATACTATTTGTATTTGTATTCCATTAGTTAATTTTGGCCAATCATGGGCCCTAGTTGAGAAAAAAAAATTAGATTAGGATACATATTATTTGCTATATAAATAACATATTGTCTTATTTAATAATTATTTTAAACTATAGTTGTTTTTAATAAATATGTTAGGGATTTTGATTAGTTAGCTAATTTTTTCATTAGATTATTATAACGTAATTTTCACATATAGCCACTCAAAAAGTAGCTTGATTATGCTCCGTAGCTATAGTTTGCTAATTACGATTCGTAGTTACGTGTTATAGGGATGAGAGTGGCGAGCGAGATTGGGAGAGAGAGGAGAGAGGCGAGCGAGAGAGGACAGAGAGTGGAGAGAGATGACTTGTATATGCATATCTGTCAAAATAATTATATATATGTAACTATTATACATATGTATTTGTAAATCTGACCAGCAAAATTGAGAGATGGAGGAGAGAGACGAACGAGATTGGGAGAGGGAGGAGAGAGGCGAGTGAGAGAGACAAAAGACAAACTACATATGTATATCGGTTAGATAATTATATATATGTAACTACTATGTATATGTATCAATTATTGTATTTGTATATCTGCATACAATTTGAATTCGTATACAATTGAATCGAGTTAAAACATTTGTATTTGTATATCCAACCTCTCTCTCATTTTATACAAACACAATAATACATTGTATTTTGTATAATTTGTGCTAGTATAAAGCGAAAGAGAGAGAAAGACAAAAAAGAACTGGGTAGGGAAAGATTTGTATAATTATAAGTAGGGGTGTCAATGAGACGGTTCGGTCGGTTATTTAAAAAAAATTATACCATCCAAATTTTTTGGATTTTTTCATAATGTACAACCCAAATTAGATTTTTAAACCATCCTAATCATATTGGTTTCTCTTCGATATCAGTACGGTTTAGTTAATTCTTGTTTTTTTTTACTTTTAAAATATCACCTCAAAATATCCTATTACTAAAATATTTCCTTCGCAACTATATTATTGAAGAAGCACTTCAATTCTTCACCAAGAAGTCAAAAATGTAAAACCTTGTGGTTGTATTCTTTGATCTTATTATATCATTAAAATATTTCTTTCACAAATTATTCTTGAAGAAGCACTTCAATTCTTCATGAAGAAAAGAAGAATGTTAAACCTTGTTGTCGTACTGTTTGATCTTAAGCATTTACTCGGAGTGCTTGCATAGGTTTTGCTCTATTATTTGATAGAGTATCTATTATAGTATCTTTTAATTTTAAACATAATTAATTAAAGTCTAATTAAAGAGCAAAAAACTCAAAGTCGTCCAAGTCACCAGATTAAACCTAATTATTTTATATTTGAAAAATGTTATAGAATATTTTTAAATATTAAATTTAACATATAAAATATATTTACATACATAAGGTTATTTAGTGCCGTTTGGAAATATATTTTTTTCATAAATTAAAAGACCATCCTTATTGTTTGGGACGGTTATACACTTATATAAATGTTCACGATTTTATTGAAAAAAATGATATAAATCGGTTCGGACGATTTTTCATATTCTTTTGTGTATACATTTGTGTTTGTATAAAGTGAGAGACATATTGGTAGAAGAGAAGCGAGAGAGAGGTTGGGCAAGGAGAGGAGAAGTGAGGGAGAGACAACTGAAAAAGAGGAGAGTGGCGAGTGAAATTGCAGAGAGAGAATGTAATTATTGTTAGAAGTAAGTTACGAAATGTAATTAATGCGGAAAGGCTCAAAATAGTCTCTCATCTTTGGGTTAAGGCTCAAAATAGTCCTTGAGTTTTCATATGGAGCACTAATAGTCCCTCATGTTTGCAATATTGGTGCACTTTTGGTCCTCCTCCAAAATTTTGCCTATTTTTTAACATTGATTTTATCCATAACTTATGTATGATATGTTCAATCGTCATTTTATATATTTAGTAGAAATAATAACTCCATATGATAGAATGTGAGAAGAAAAACATCTTGTTTTGTTAAGTAGAAATTGTATTGCAGGTAAAGTCGAGAGATTCATCACGATAATTTCACGTGCAATAGTACAATTTTTTTATTTTCTTCCAACGTCATATGTTAAGATGTTCTTAGTTTAGCTGCAGTATATTTCTACTGAAGAGAAAAATGTGTTCTTCTTATCACCTTCTCTCACATAGAGTTATTATTTTTACTAAATATATAAAAAGACGATTGGACATTCCCTACATAAAATTGTGGACAAAATTAATGTTAAAAAATAGGCAAAATTTTTTAGGAGGACCAAAAGTGCACCAATATTGCAAACATGAGGGACTATTAGTGCTCCATGTGAAAACTCAAGGATGACTTTGAGCCTTAACCCAAAGATGAGAGACTATTTTGAGCCTTTCCTCCAAACTATAGCTAATTAACTAGTATTTTATTTAACAGTGTAATGTTTCGTATAACTTACATAAATCCCATAGTGTAAAACCTAAATTACATTCTATCTCTACTTTTTTCTATTTTACAAAAATCTCTTAAAAATTGTAGCATCCGGATACATAAATTCGGATACATAAAACAACTTAACTGATGCGCTTAAAAAGGAACTAAATGTGAAATTAATTATAAATCTCACGAATCACGCAAAACAGATTGATATCAATCTATTCCAATCCGTAACAAATTCAGAGAATTCAAAATTTAAATTTTATTCTCCTCCATCTATCCCAAATCATAACAGATCCAAAATACATGATAAATATATCGATTTTTGTTGAGTTATTCAGGAATTTGGGTGAGCGATCTGAGTTATGAACGATATAATAGTAATGAAATAAATAATTATTTGGCAAACGTTTTCTTTTGTGAATCTCAAATCAATCATTATAGCTGAATTGAATCTGAAATCCGCCATTGATACAATAGTCAAGATGGCTGGAGAGATACCTTGATGCAACATCCGGCGATCTATCAAGCCCTATTAATCGATGTTAAAAAAAACACGTGAAGATCTATCATGAATGGTTCAATTTTGCAGAATCTGGCAATTTTTTAGTTGTTCAAATAAAAGCAAAAAGAAATTTTTTTTGAATGATGGAGTTGTTAATTTGGTACATATGGAGATGGAGATGGACGTCTTACTGGTGGAGATGCCACCAAGTTATTTGTCATGTCCAATTCGCCTCGATCAGAACTCAAGCAAGTTCTTTTCTATCTTTTCATGTTTGTCAATGCTTGAATAGTTAGAAAACTTTGATCAGTCTTGATTCAAAAATGCCAAAAAAGATATTTCATTTAATGTATCATTGACTTATTTAATGTTTGCAGGTTGTTGCATCGTCTAAATTTATTCTTTTAGTTTATGAATCTGGAAGAAGATACATTATTAGCCTTGAGTGAGAAATATGTAATTGTGGGAGATTTCAACTAGACGAAATATCTTGTGCACACACAAGTGCTATTTTGAAGAGCAAGAATATCACAGAAGTGCATCCCAACTGCTATGATTACTATATTACAGTGTATATGTATCAGATACATTAATACATATCTAAGAGCAAGAATATTACATATATGCATCCCCAATTGTATGGATTTGTTATGTATCCCTTTTATTTTTTTATTTCTGAATTTGTATATTGATATATAAGTCGTTATACATTACTGATTACAAACTGATACATAACTAGTTTGACGAATATGTATTGTGTTTTTAGATCTCTGAGTTAGTGTGCTGATAATATAAAGTATCATATACATGTTAATTTATTTTTTATTTGTACTTTAATAAGTATCTTTTGATGTTTGAATTTGTATATGGATATATAAGTCATGATAAATTAATGTTTACAACTTGATACATTATTAGTTTGACGTATATGTAATGGGTTTTTAGAGCTGTGAGTCAGTGTGTTGATGATATAAAGCATCATGATACATTACTATTTATGTATCTTATTGTGTTTGTGAAAATCTGTATTTTGTAGATGATACATTATACATGTAATTTGTTGTAAACACATCAAAATGTTTGCGAATGAGGGTATGTATCAACTTATATTTATATTTTGTATTTGATATTAAGTATAAGTTAGTTGTGTGATTGTTTGTGATTGATACATATAAATAATTATTTTATGTAATGTATCACTATTTTTGTTTGGCCTAACCCATCGGTGGCCCCTAAAAGTTGGCACGAAATTTCACTTAGGCATCTCAAGTGAGCGTTGTTCATTTTAGACACTTCATGTAGGGTCTTGCTGTTTCATTTTGACACTCTTTTGCCAATCAACAAAAATATATGAGGTGTGTGTGTTACACTCGCGAATGACGTGTAAAGTGGCAAATTAAATGACGACATTTGTCAAAAACAATTTGCTTATTAGTGTCTTCTTCAAATATTTTTTTTCTTTTTTACCCTAATTAGCAGGATTAATTCACCAAAAATTAAACTTACTCCTCTTTAAGTATTAAATTCTTTCAAGAAAGAATCTCATGAATAATTTAATATTTAATGTTGAAATGGGTCTATTCCTATATTTCTAAAATAGTTTCCATCATTTTTCATCATTTTACTGTAACTATTTTTATTACCATGTTGGATATTTAAGTTTGCAAAAATGGTGGCTGAAAATGGGAAAGAAGAAGAAAAAAATAATTAAAAAATCGACTAAATAGGTTTTTCACGCGCGCTCAACAAGTGTATTACACTCACTAAGCCATGTAAGCAAAAAGTGTCAAAATGACACAATGAGACCCTACATGAGGTGTCTAAAATGAACATCACCCACTTGAGGTGCCTAAGTAAAATTTCGTGCCAACTTTAAGGGGCTACCGATGGGTTAGGCCTTTTTTTAAAAATGTTGACAGGTTGTTGCATCATTTGAGTATCTTTATTCAGTCTATGATTCTAGAAAAAGATACATTGTTTGCCTTGAAAGATAAATAAGCCATTGTGAAAGATTCAATGGTTCTATTATCAGATAAGGAAATTGTCTTGTCACCTCGATACAAAAGGATGTTTGGACGATCACGAAAGGAAAAAAAAAAAACTCAAGTGATAAGTCAACTACGAGCACAAACTGTTGTGGACGTTGTAGACATGAAAGTTACAACACACGATCTTGTACTTTCTTACCCAAAGAGAAGTGATACATTTTTTTTTGAAATATACATTTAACTTCCAATATAATGACGTGTTACTATTAATAAATAAAATTTTGTTCAACTTTATGTACATTTCTGCTTGATAATGAGTTAATCACACTGTTAAACTATTAAATTTTGTAAATCTGGTACAATATTTATATAATGTATGTTTTTTTTATTTTGATAATTATGTATCTGATACATCATGATTGTGAACGATTGTATTTACTGTAATTTTATGTTAAAGTATCGCATATAAAAGAAAAGACAAAATAATATATTTGATACATTAATTTATGTAATTGATACATGTTGAAATATACATTGTCGTGGTTAGATATCAAGTGCATCAATAACTTAATAAACAACCTCTTGAATGATAAAATTGTGTGATACTTAAATTTATAAAGCTTATTTGTCTCAGATAATTTTTAAAAGTATCCTATTTTGTATTGTGTACCACAAGCACTATAATTACAACAAAAAATAAAGAAAAATATACACACTGAGATTAAAAAAATAAAATATATTGAAATTTAAATTCAAAATAACCAAGTTTTTAGAGAAACATTCTAAAACTTAATTTAATGTATCTTAAAAATAGTAAAACATTCAAATGAATGTGTCCACAAATACATAATGACTATTCTATATTGACGAAGTAACCATTTATCCAGAAACCAACCTCCTAAGCTTGTTAATCCTAGATCATTTTCTTCAAAGATAACACACCACATAGCAGATGCAACATTTCTATTCTATTTTGGCGGTTCTTCCACATTCGCTTTAAAAGTTGAAGTTTCATCCTTCTTCGACTTCGTCTTCTAAATATTATGATTCGCCATTGTTAATGGATCCTACAACCTTTTGAATCTATTTTCAGCCCAATCATCATAGTCAAAATCATAATGATTAGATTAGATCTATTTTCATGAAAGTTTTCATCATCAAGATCAATTACACAAAGGTACCATACTAAAAAGAGGGAGCAAAATTCATATGTATCAGAAAATTGTAAATGAAAGGTTAATTTATTTATTTTTAAAAAATGACATCTGAAGAACTGGGAATAAAAAAATTGATGAATAAATAGTTCTGCTTCTTTAGGAAACTTGAAATTGATGAACTTGAGAGAGAATAGATTTGAAATTAAATAATTGAGTGATTGATGTAACATATATGGGAGTGATTTTAGGTGTGAAAATAGGAACAAAATCGTTGGATTGAAAGGGATGTGAATAATGTATCCGGAAAAGGAAAGAAAAAGAGGAAAATAGGGATTTTTTAAAGGGAAAATTGTACATAATGACAAACTATTAATTCAAATTAAATGGTATAACCACACTTTGATTTAATTGTGCCCTGCAGCAAACTGTTTGTCAGTCGCCTCCTCTCCCCTCAAACTACTCGCTCGCCTCTCTCGCTTTATACAAACAAAAATGTATAAATTGTGTTTCTGTTTGTACAAAGCGAGAGAAAATTGTATATACACATGCAAATACATATATCTTCGTCATATACACTTATAATTATACAATACAAATATTCTCTGTCCAGTTCTCTTTTGCTTTTCTCTCTTTATACAAACACAGATTATACAAAATACAATGTATAATTTTATGTTTGTATAAAGCGAGAGAGAGAACGATATTTGATATACAAACGTTTTATTTCGATTCAATTTTATACAAATTCAAATTTTATACATATATACAAACACATAAAATTAAATTGAGAGACTCTCAACGATTTATACAAACGAGAGACTGACAACAATTTATACAAATGGTCTGCCAACGAAATTATACAATCTGAAGAGGAGCCAACAAAATACAATTGTTTCTTTTGTATATATGTATAACGAAATAGCCTAGTCATATCATGTTTGCTATGGAACGCAATTATGCAAATTTTGTTATAGCATACAAATATGAATTTTGTGTTTGCTATATGTGAAAGTTGTTTTTTTTGAAATGGTAGGAAATTTTAGAAAATATGGAAAGAAAGATTGTGTAGTTAGGTAATTTATCCTAATTTTTATATCAGAAGCCCAATAAGGTACAGTTCTTGGGCCAACAAAGCCCAAAAGTGACACATTAGTGTACTTCATAAGTTCTAAGCCAATTAAGATACCGCTTGATGGCCCATGCGCAAAGAGGGCCCAAAAGCAACATGATGGGGTAATAGTAGAGATTCATTCAGTATGATTATGCATTGATTTGTGAGCCCTCAATGGAAATTGAGAGCTTCCAAAAATTGGCGGGCAAGCCCACCAAAGTAGGGCGGGCCTACTCGCCTAGAAAAGTGTGTTCGTTTCGTGGGTGTTGGCACGATCCGCCGGTCTCTATACGATCATAAGCGAATCGCCTTTGCACCCCCGACAGGACGAGTTAAACAATTTGTTTGCATACGCTTCCACTTAAATAGCAAAAGTTCACACTGCCAATTTGGCCTCTTCCCGATGTGGGACATAAAAGGAACTATATATCCAAATATTCATCACTCTTTTGTCGTATAGTAACAAAAAATTAACGGGAGGACCTTAATTACTTACTACTACTATTAATTCAAGAAGAGAAGTTAAGTAGAGCATATCAGAATTTATCAACCAATAATTCTTAGTTGTTGACATGTCTTTCCAAGATTAGCTTAACTTAACTTAAAAGAGTATTATTTTTGCATTTTCTCTTCAACAGTTTGTTGTACTTTATTCCAAAAGTATAACTTCACCAAAACAAAACCAATTTCACATTTCTTCTTCGACTATTGCCTTTTATCTTTAAGAGTTATTTACTGTATTTCCATACATACTATTGTGGTCCATGCATCTTCCAGTTAGTAACTTAGACGAATGAAATCATTCCGTGACAAACTATTATTTGCCTGTCAATGAAGTTCGTTTACTATCGAAGGGGAAAGGTTGTGGTGGGATGGATGGGACTTGCGGTTTTCCATCATAATATATATCTTGATCAGGGTTGAGTCATAAGAATGAAAAATTTATTGCTAGAGAGTATTTATTTTCTCAGTAAGACTTAGTCGACACGAATTTAAATCAATCATATTAGTATAATTCAATAATCAAATAATTAGAAAAAAGATAATAATGTATTTTACGGTCTCCTCTCCTTCATTCCCCTATTAGCAGCCTATACAGTGGCGTACCTACACATAGCTAACACCCTAATGAAGTTTTGACTTATACACAAAATTAAATTAAATTAGTTTTTGTTTTTATTTGAATTTCTTTCATGTGTGTATATATAAGTATCGTTATCCTTTACCAACTTTGAATGTCATCTAATATATATACCAGATTAAATAACATCTAGTATTGAATATTTTAGAACACATGACACTAATATATATCGCTAGCCTTTTCTTTTAATATAAACAATATTATATCATCTTAAATAACATCTATTATTGGGATATTTATATAATAATACATGAGACTAATACAAATAAATTAAATTGGTTGTTTTTCTTTGACTTTCCTTAATGTGTTGTGACTTGTGTACATGTATAAGTACCATTATCATTTTCTTTGAATGTCTTCAATATATCAGATAATATAACATCAATATTATTGAGATGTTTTTTTTTATATAATATTATATGAGACTAATACAAATAAATTAAATTTGTACTTTTGTTTATATTTGACCTTCCTTAACATTAATTTATATATCCATGTTTATCCTTGTTTATATTTGACCTTCCTTAATAATTTGGGAGGGCAATCAATTAGCCATACAAGGATGAATTGTTATACTTTCATGAGAATGGACCTGGTCTTGGAATCTCTAGACATATAGCTCCATATTATTTTAAATTTCCAGAATATTTTATGGTAACAAAGTTTGATATGAATATTAATTCGAGTTAACCTCCACATGGTTATTCTTTTTTTAGCATGGTTTTATTTATGCATGTACAAAATATATAATTTCTTTTATTTATTTTAGCATACCATAAAATGAATTTTGGTCCTTTTCATATCAACTATTTGAAATTTTATATATAATAAGTTGGTCTCAAGGTAATTGTTGCAATTAATATTACTTCTAGCTACTCTCTAGCATTGTGTAGAAAAACGTTAATGAAGATAAATAGTTATTTAATGAGAAAATTACGAAATTACACGAATTAAGATAAACATGATTTCTAAAAATTCATATCATTTACATAATTAATTACAAAAATCTCATTTTTCCTTCTCTCTTAACATCCGGATACATCACTTCAACTCTATTAGATATGTTACAACTTTGTTTGTATATAATGTATATGATACAAATGTTAGTGTTGATACATAACCCCAATTATTTCAAACATAAATCGATATGAATATAGTTTATATTTATGTATCTGATACATAACTCATGTATCATTTGCTATATATCGGCTGAAGGAGCAATGTATTTGCGAGTTTTAAAAATTTCAATATTATTATAGTTCAGAAAACTTTCATGATATAATGTATTTACCATCCAAATTATTATAGTTTCGGTACTTTATACTTATTTAATTGCTTCAAATTTTTTCCCATCACCAACAAAGTAGGTCAATAAACTTTAAAGTGAACCATGGGTTATTTTATATGATCTCATATAATTATTCCCTCTAGCTAATGTGTCTAAGAAAGAAATGATGGATATATGAACTAAAAAGCTTCCACAAAAAGGACAAACATCTCGAACTTTCTTATAATAATAATTAGTAAATGTGCTATACATATTAATCTCCACCGTAAATCGTAATTGTTCCGTTATCTAGTCATCATCCAATTAAAAACCTTTCTAGAATATATACTTTGTCTTTGTTTTACGTTTTAGCACTTGTTTGTAATCATTATCTTTCTTCGTTCTGTTGCTATATTAGCCTATTATGTATGTCATTAACAATAGAAAATATTTAAAGTAACTTTTTGAGCCAATGACAAAAAAATTCAGTATTCCGTGACATGTCAAGTGTAAATAAAATAATATGTTACTAAATCCATTTATTTGATTCCCAAGTCCCCACCTATTTATCTCATACAATTTAGTGCTTTAGTACTCATGATGCAAAGTTATTTTACAGAAAAAGAATGGAAACTTTGTTCTCATGTACATAAAATATTTCTGTTCCACATCCAAATTGTAATTTCTAGAAAGACCATACCAGTCGAGAATTTATGTTGGGGTTCTATTATATTGTCCGCTATTAATTTCCTCATAATATAAATTTCTTCTCTGTGAAGAGTCAAGTTTAGAGTCGATTTACTAAAAATTTCTATCACTTTATAGATCTTTATCTTTTAGTAATTAGTGGGCTAAGAAGCTAAATAGAATTTAATTTATTGAAATTTTTTTGAATCATCATCATCTTTGAACAACATGGCATTCAAAAATATATTAAATCCTACTCACTTGGTTGTAATGAAGGGGTATTAGCTCTTGTTTAATCCAACTAGTACTCATGTTTTAGTGTTACCAGCCATTTGGAAGAGAAATTCAATGAGTACAATATTTTTTCTTAATCATTGATTGGATAAATATAAACGTGAATTCAAGATTTAAACATTATAAATTTCACATACAATTTATTTAATTTTAAATTTTAAACTTATTATTTATATTTTCTATAGACTAGATTATATAAACGACAACTTAATTAAAATAATGAATTTAGATGGACCCAAAAATTTGTTTTTGAGTTTGAGATGACCGTCCAATTTAATTGCATTAATGAAATGCGTATTAAATGGTACGCGATTGGTGGATTAGCACACAGATAGTGAGGTAGGAATAATGGAATTTTGGAGTCTACTTGGTCCAATATGACCATAATGCATGGTATATGGGTGCACATAGCGAAGGGGTGTATATGATCGGGTTGGTTCGAATTTTTTAAATATCAAATTAAATTATTTGTGTAAAAAATTTAAATTTATAAACCAAACCAAACTAATAAAATTTGAATTTTTTCGGGTTTTTCAACCTCGGATTGGTTAGGGTTTTTCAAATATCAAATCAAACCATTGTGTCGAATTTTTAAATTTATAAATCAAACCAAACTAATAAACCGCGATTTTTTTTCCAGATTTTTGAATTTTTTCGGTAAAGTTTGCATACAACCATATAATTAACTTGTGTTCCAAATATTTCTTTAGTCCAACCCAAATACAATTATCTAAGGTGTTTCTTAAGAAAATGACACAAAATATGAGATGAGTACTGATGACACTAAAATAATCAATATAAAAAATAATAATGAAATCATTATATAAAATAAATATTGCAAAGTCATAATGAAAATGATCATAATTTAAAAGTACTAAATCATGCTAAAATAAGTTTAATAAGTATTAGTTACATAACTAAATATTTAAGGAAAATTAAAATGAGATTATGTACTTTAATTGTCTAAACCAATGTAAAACCAAAGAACAAATATTCAATATTATTGTCATTCTTAGTGTTGAATTGATTTTCTTTTTGCATTAGTATTAATTTGATTTTGATTTAAGTTTTATTATAATTATCAACATCTATGAACTATAATCTTTATTAGACCATTCCGAATTCTATGTTTTAAACTTAAAATAATATATTAAAAGATAAAAACTATGAAATAGTATAAGAAATATTTTAAAATTATATCAAAGTAAATATTTTTATGTATAAAATAAAATTTTAAAATTATATATATCATGTCGGGTTGGTTTGGTCTCGGGTTGGTTTTTTTTAGTTAAAACCAAATCAACCCAAATATAGTTGGGGTTTTTTTTCCAATACCAAACCAAGTCAAACCAAATCACTAGTCAATTTTTTTTTCGATTTGACTCAATTTGCGGTTTGATTCGATTTTCGGTTCGGTTTTGTACACCCCTATGTGCACACACGAGGGTCAATTTATGATGATTGAACATTATCAATTTGACCTCACAACTTAATTTACTAGCTCAAATTTTTATATATTTAATAGATTTTTAAGTACTCATCTAAAATTCAAAATTCGAATCAAAACTATTAGGACCCGTTTGGCCATAGATTTTCCAAGTAAAATTTGACAAATAGTGTTTGTCCATATAATTTGCCATTATTTGGCAAATTTTTTTGGTCAAATAACCCAAATTCCCAAATACTAGAAAAAATTAGTATTTGGGCCAAATCTCATTATTTGGGATCTTTTAAAAATTCAAATTATACACCAAACTTTTATCCTTTACAAAAACACCCTCTATAGTAGTTGTTTGTGCTCTATTACATTTTTTTTTACGTGAACACCAAAATAGTGATGAAATATTCAGTGAATATGAAAGTGATGATATGGGTTGATGAAAATGATAAACAATCGGCTCATGGTAACAAAGTCACGTGCTTTGTCTACTTCACGTTGTATGGAATGATTGCACTCACTCCAAATTACTACATTCCTCCATTGTCTGTTGCAACGAAGATCCAATTGACTTATAATACAAACTTATGGTTAGTTTTGATAGTTTTTAAAACTTATGTGTACAAATCATATTTTTCTAAAAAAGTGAAATATGTTTCCTAAATACTATAGCCAAACATATATTGAAATTTCGCTTAAATTTTCATCCAAATAATATTTAACAAAAATATTTGAAAATTTATGACCAAACGCTAGCTAATAATTCAACCAATAAGTTGTTACTACCATGAATCGATAATTATCGGAATAAAATAAAATCGATAATTCCAATTATTGAGATTTATGAGTCCTTCACAAAAAAGGGGCTAATGGACAAAATATATTCAAGTGTCATCACCTGATATTTACGTGTCATCATCTCATTTGTCCGAATTCCCAAATTCTATCACTACTTTGCACCGACGTCAATTATGCCTTATTTTCCGCTTCTGCCTTTCACCTGATGCATCAGCTTATTTAACCCCAATTTTTTTCTTTTGTTTTGGCTAGATTTTTTCTAATATTAACTGAATTATCACTAAATATTTTTATAGCAATAAATTTTCTGGCTAAAAAACTTTTATTACCAGGAAATGTTTTGTTATAGTGAAGAAATCTACCTTTAATTTGCGACAAGAGGATTAACAAAGTAGGTGCTCATGTGAGTCATTATTAATAGCAATAATAATGATAAACATATAAACACTCTGTTTCTTTTAATAATTGATTAATTGCATGGGAGAAAAAGTGTGTACCATATCATTCACCTTTTTCTTCAGTTGCTTTGACACTGATCTCCAGCTAGTGAAATAAGTATATTTATTTAAAGCAACCATAATATTTGCAAACATAAGATTTGGTTTTAATTAATTAATTTATGAGATATTCGATCAGATCACGTTCGATGGTTACTTTGGGAGGATCTTGTTGACTCTTGTCTTTTCCATAAAAATATTAAAGATTGTGAAACTTAAAGTCTTGCAAGTGGCTGTTTATTAACAAACTAAATATACATGAGAACATTGCAATTTGCATTGAGTTCTTGTCTAATTTAGGTCCTGATAATAATTCTATGTGCTAAAAGTTAATTAACAATTATATCATCTTTACTTTACGTTTCCACTCTTTTGTCATCACTGACTTTCTTAACTTAATTGTTATTTTTCGTCAAGAAATATTACCTTTTCCATAGCATAGACTAAAAAGCAAAACTTTATTATTCGAATAGTCAAGTAATAAAATAAAGGAACCAACAATGGTTGTGGTAGAGTGGTAAGTACTCCTTCATTCTTAACCAAGATGTCTCGGGTTCGAGCCACTTGGATACGGAGTCGCCTTTGTTAGAGAGTGCTTTACCCCCAATATGGGACTTTCCGGAGCGAATCCGGATTGAGTTGGGCTCCTGTGGGTACCGGACACCGGGTGGGAAATCAAATGAAAAATAAAGGGGTTTTTATACGAAAGTTGGAAGATTACTGTTTGTTTTTTTAAATTGATATACATAGATTATACACGATCATACATTTGCCTAATTATCTTTAGTTTAATCAATTTAATGAACGACTATTTAAATTATTTCTTAAAAAAAAAGAAGATGCGTCACTAGATCTATTTGATTCCCAAATCTCCACTAGCTTGTTCAGTTTATTACCTTGCCCGTAGGGAATTGTTTTAGAAAAAAAGGATGATTTTTTTTGTCATATAGTACTTAATTATGTGTGTTCCATATAAAATTTGCGTGTGAGTTATAAGCAATGATTTCACCCCCAATCTAACCAAATCATTAGGCATTGTAATCAATTATGTAATTGGTGGAGGTGTATAATTTTTAGTATCCACTAGTTCATGATAATAGAATTTTTATCACCGTCAAGACTCAAGACCTTAGAGTCAAAATATTCATGATTCCCCTTAAAAATTCTCCTATCTCCTACTTTACTCAAAAGTTATAGAAATTTGTATTTAAGTTATTGTTCTTAGAAGCTAGCTAGGAATTTAATAATTTCAACAACTTTTAGCGTCATCTTTAATTAGATCAACTTGCAATTTTTTTGAAGAAGAATAATCACTTGGTTGTAAATGAGGGGTAGCTTTTGTTGATTAGTACTACTCTTTTGTAGTCTCATAAGTCATCAATTTCTTGACAATTAGTGTGAGAACTGTGGAGGCGTCTTTGAAATTTTTGAACCATATATGGTGTACCTTAGAAATTTTGGAACCATATATATAGACACTTGCTAGAAAATATGGAATTAATTACAGCTCTTAGTCTATCACTAAATGAAATTAACATAATTTTTTTACTATTTAGCTACAAAATTTTATCTGGCACTAATTTCTTGTTTTCTAATAATAATAATGCGGTGAATGATGTAAAATAAAAGGGTCAAATTAAATCACACTTGCCATGATTTCACTTGTTGTTTCATGCATGCTCCCTTTACAAGAATTATGATGTGCGCGCATTATCATACTTATAATGTGCTCTATTACATTTTTCGCATTGGCAATGATATATATATAATGGACCCTCTTTTGAATAGAATTTAAAAAAGAAACTTTTAATGAATGAACAAATTTATTAAGATGGATCTAAGGTGGGGCTTAATTATAGACTAAATTGATAACACGCATTATATTGCGATACTTATAACAACTTCAATTAATCTAGTCAAAATCAAATCAAAGAAGATTGAAAATACAGAGAGAAAAAAAAGGCTGGTCTCCGTGTTGAGTCATATCTATCACCGTCCAAATTCCAGCAAGTTTCCGGTTGTGAATTGATCGATCGATGACTAATTGTTGTTGTTGTCTCTAATAAATGGTAATGCATCGGTGGCCCAATTCATGGGGACAAGTCCCATTTCCATCGTCTTGGGAAGAAACTAGTTAATGTTTGTCTGTTCACTTTTATTTGTCTAATTCTTAATAAATTTTTATTTTTACTAGTTATTCTTAACATATAAAAGAATTTTTTTTTTCTATTTACCCCTATCAAATTATTTCTCAAAACATAAAGACTACATATTAACTAACATGAATGTTGTGGTAAAATAGTACTCATACTGATTATTGATTAAGTGCGTGTAAAATCTAAAGTGGACAATTAATAAAAGTGACGAAAGAAAGAAGTAACTAGTACTATCTCAAAATGAATTATTATACAATTGAAGTTTAATAATTTCAATTGTTTTTTTTTTTAATTTTAATTTATACTAAAAGAGCGTTGGAATACGTGGTTGGCAAAATGTATTTTAAGTATATTGTCTTTACATGCACGCGTCAAGGCGCTTCACATATTATTTTGATTATCCAAACACATAGTACGCACAATTAATTGCAACTCCTATCGCCGTGGCAGAAATTAAGTGAGAACTTTTGTCTTGGTCCACTGTGGGTGCAAGGACCACCAACACACACAAAATAAAACTTTTTTGATTTGGAAGGATTCGTAATAATGAAAAAGAAAAAGTTAGTCGATGAAAGTTGAATTATGTATCCGAGTGATAGAGTAATTACTTATCGTAATTATACTATTTAGATCGAATTAAATAAAATATTGGGGTCTAACTCACATCTCAAAAACTAGCTGAAATACAAGAGGACTGATCAAGTGTTATAAGGAAACCATCTATCTCGTGATCAACAATCAACGTGGAACATTTTTTCATTCTTTAACGTACGTGTGTTAGAATCTTTGTACATATACATTTTACATGTGTAGTAAAAGAAAGTATGGGTACTAGATTACGTTGTCATTGTCTCAATTGTATTTGATCCATATTGTGAGTTATTATTGCAGACGCATGGCCTTAGTATGGATAATATCCTGTAATTTCAATTTTCCTGTGAGTCAAGTTCAACTTATATACTACATTCCGTGTCCATTTATTCTTCTTCACTTTATTAATTCCCTTTCATGTGGAAGTGGTTGATGACCAAATAGTGATCATTAATACTCCTATATAACTTGACAAAATTAAAATTGTTGTACATTTTGCATTGGACCAAGTTTTTGCCTTTTCATGAGGGTATCTTTTTGACTAACTTACGTTTTTAGGTCACAATGTTGGAGGTGGTTTAGATATGATTTTTACTTATTTTAGATTTGGTCATCCTAATGTGGACGAATTAAATTGGAAAGCTAATTAAAATCAAACAGACGAGTTATAAACTGATCGACTTAAGTTTGCTTTTAGCGCAATTATACTAATTAGAGATATTTTTTTGGATACAATGTATTGTCGCACATTTGCGGCTGAGGAAAGCCTAATATTAGACATGGAAGACCATGACATGGAATAAATAATCACAAACAAGAGCGAAAGTTTTAGTTGAAAATTGATTTCTACAACTTTGCCCTAATTTTCGTTATTGTCTACAGTAGTGATTGAAACAGTGAAAAGAAGGTGGCAACCCTAATAAGTAGAGGGAAGATTATTTTTTAGAGGTTGAGACTTAATTTGTTACAGTATAAAAGAAAATTATCTCATGAAAAGGCCTAGTTAATACACGAAAAGCTTTTTACAATGTGGTGAATGGGGAGATAGAGGGTAAGAAATTATTGAAGTTGACACTTTCCTCGTATTTTCATGATTCAACATAGTTTCTTCAATTGTCACATGTTAATAACTGCACCAAGAAAAATGAGTCCTTAATAATTCTTAGATACGTGTGACTTTGAAGGAAAAGATGAAAAGGTGGATATATAAGAGGTAACAAAAACATGTCTAGTGATTAGGAAAAAATATTTATAGAGAGTATGAAGTCAGTACTCAGTGGGAGCATTGAAGGGCCAATTTTGCAGTATTCCAAAGAGAAAAGTCAATAACTTTGCAGTGCCACTGCCGCCCCACATTTGATTGTTGGCAATTTACGTCTCACACTCTTATTTTCCTTTCCAAACTCTATTATCTAGTACATCGACATATTTAACAGTACATTTTATTTATAAATAGCCTTATATAGCTATTGCAAAAATGATAACAATCAAATCTGTAAGTGGATATTCAAATAAAGAGGTACACTTTACTATCATGAAAGCATCACCTATTATCATAATAGCTGCATGAATCGAACTATTAATTTGTTTTGATTCATGACCAATTAAATATTGATAAAGTAACTCTATTAAATCCTTTCTCTGTCCCTAATTATTTGTCCAGTCCCTAATTTTAGTTATCTCTAATTACTTGTCCATTTTGACAAATCAAGAAAGGACAATTTTTTTATCTATTATACCCTCGATTAATTACTTTGAAAAAAGTAGAACTTTTTGAAAATCTTAAGTTTTTAATTCATCTACTTCATAATTAATAAGGGTAAAATGATAAACTCACTATGTCAATAATTATTTTCTTAATAGGTGTGTCAATTCAAAAGTGGACAAGTAATTAGGGACATATGCAGTATCTTTAATTCAAGTTTTAGTGTATATTCTCTAGCGTCTGTTACGTAGCTAATTTAGTCTTAAAAATCCGTAAAATCTCAAATTTGTTCAAATTGAGGCTAATAAATAAAATAAAGGAGGTAATCTAATTTAAGTGATGAACTTATCTATATAACGGTAATTCACAACACAAATAAAAAATCTTTTAAAATTTGAACACAAAGTTATTTAATACTCCCTCCGTCCCTATTTAGTTGTCCATATTTCCTTTTTTAGTTGTCCCTATTTAGTTGTCCATTTTGACAAATCAAGAAAGGACAACAAATTTTTTCCTATTATACCCTTAATTACACTTCTTGAAAATTTCTAAAAGTGTATGGTGTTTCCCTCCAATTTATTTCACTTGAATTCAAAGAACTGGTTGTAATTTTGAAGTGAAAAGTTGTCATAAGGGTAAAATTATAACTTCACTGTAGCTAATCATTGTTGCCTTAATCTGTGTGCCATTTCTAAAGTGGACAACTAAAAAGGGACGGAGGGAGTAGGAACAATTCATCGTGTGTTTACGTGATCAATTGGAACAAATTATTGATTCTTAGGATTATTCTGAAAACACTTATCATTATGATTTAGTAGAAAGTATAATTAGCTAAGTGGGGTAATTAATTTGTATTGGATTGTTACCGACCCATCGAATCTAGTGAGCAATTAATTATAGGGTCCACCATAAATAATAAATCATTGATAGGTGAATGTGACCATCTAACCCAAATAAAATGGAATTAAACTTCCAAGTTAAAAAATCTTTAATTGGTCGTCAAAGGAATATCAATATTTAATTAATAACTACTACTTACATATATTGAAGAATTTAGGTAAAGTAAACACAAGGGGACCCTCACTCCGACATTTCTATTTCCTCCACATATTTCTTAGCTGATTGGCATCACACTTTATATTTTAATTTAGTAATAATGTTTCAATGCCACACATTTTATATTTTCCCATTTGGTAACTAAAGTAAATTTGTCCTTTGTAATTATTTTATATTCTTCAAGAAATGATGTATATTGAAGTATCCTATTAAGGAAAGACCTAATTGTGAGTTCTTAGTGCAATTTAGATTAAATGCCATGTCTCATCTTTTTGGCACGCATCTTTCTTCTTCAATTAAAACTACTTATTCACCTTTGATTTATAAATTTGTGGTTCAAAATATTAGGTTCTTTCTTCAATATACGGTATGTTTTGAAGTCATGTGTCAATTTGCATAGTTGTTGTTGTCAATTTACACTCCCGATTGATGAAAGTATTGAAAATTTAAAGACGAAATTTGATTTCAAGTCGTCATTTTCCCTTCTTGTTGTAGTTAGCGAATTTTTGACTTGAGAAATACATGTTTTTTGAATTTTATAGGCCATTTATAATATCTTTGATATTGGAGTCTGCTTTCATGAAATTTGAAATTTTGAATAATTGTCAAACATCATATGGTACATCTTCTAACATTATTGCGGTCCAAAACCACATGCTCAAAGTAAAAACACATTGAAAATCAATAGTTACTAGAAAAAGAAAAAGAATAATAATTAAGATGATTCAAGAAGAGGGTCCTATATGCTATTCTTGGATCTTATCCCGACCATATCTGGGTTCAGTCTACACCATGTGGGATTAAATACATTTCAGTCCTTAGACTGCCATTGTCACGTTTTTTTCTGTTTTTTTTTTAATAATTTTTTTAAAATGTTTTACCCTATTTTATTTTCTATTAATTATCTCCGTCTTTCTTGGCAGCCAAATAACTGGGATTTGAGGATAAGATTTTTTTTTTAATCTCTCAGCTGCTGTTTCGGATCCATTTTGAGATTGTCGCTAATTTAAATTTATGCCATGTAAGATCTATTAAAAAGAACAAATATTATTTCTTAACATTTTTTTTATCGGTTATCAAGATTTTAAAAGATCTTGTATAAACTACAATACTACTATATTTAATTAGGAACAATTTGTTTTTTATTTGAGATTATGCATTTACTATCCTTATTTTAATTCTTATGTACCGGAACTAATAATATGAAACTTATGATATTAATGTACGACAACTATAGTTTTGATGCCATTGATTATTGGATGCTACATTTTTTACAAGTCAAACCTCACTTTATATTATCCTTTGCTATAAAATTGGCATAAAATGCTCAACTATGCTGGGTTATTAAGGTCTTAATCATATTTTATCCTACTTAACATGGAAGTTTATACATGAAGATAATGTATACTATCCTTTTGTCTTTCTGATTAATTAACACAATTCCCTTTTCTCTTCCCTAATTAATAGTATATTTTTCTCATTTTGAATTTCATTCCTACGCTAGTATTGCTTATGTCAGAAACCTATACCAACCAAAGAGTTGACGGGTAACTCAGTTGTAAAAATTACTACTAATTCGTTTCACCAGTTAATTATGTCTCTGTGATTGAACGCAAAGTAGTATACTTCTTATAGTAATAAATACTTCTTAGGTCAAACATAGTTACGTTACTTACGAACTCAATAACTTTAGTTTAAATTCTTCATTTATTTAAAAAATTCAATACAAACTACTTTAATTTAGAACTTAATAACTTAAAAAATTAAAATTTTGAATGCATAAAACTCAAATTTTACCTCGGTCTCTGGTTACTCGGAGAATTTTATTTCCTACCTATAGTGTTAGCCAACACTTCAGTTATCTCTACGGATGGCATCTGGAGACAATCTGTACGTTTGTGTTTTAAATAATGGGAAAAGGTCCTGATTTACCCCTAAACTTTATGATTTGGAGCTGATATACCCTCCGTTTAAAAAATGGCTCATATATGCCCCTGCCGTTATAGAAATGGCTCATATATGCCCTTTTACTTAACAGAAATTTTTTTAATAAATTAAAAATTCATTTTTTTTTACTTTAATTTAAGAAAATGTCATGTGGCTTTTAAAATACCCCACTTTCCACTATACCCACCCGACCCAATTGGAAACAATAGAAACCCACCCGCTCAAATTAACTTCACCCATTTCATTTCATGGTTTCCACCTCAACAGAAACAAAAATAATTTTTTTGTTAGTATCCGGTCTCATTTTGAGTGAAGATTGCTAATTTTAGGACATGAATACAGTTAAATAAATATTTCCCTTAATTGCCTCTTCTTTCGGCTATACAAGGACGAGAATGATTTCTTGATGGCTTTGTTCTGGGCATACATTTATCTCCTTTTCCAATTCGAGGGTTTCTTTTTTACCAGATTGTGTTTCCTCTCTTTATCCGGGGGTGCCCTCTGCTTGGTACATTTCTCAAGCAATTTGTTCTTTCTTATCCATTGATCTTTTTCACACTAAATGAACATGTTTGTTTAGAGATAGATTATCACTCACTTTATGCTTAAGTTGTGGATTTACGGTATATAAGCTTACCTAGTTTCTATTTAAGATGGATCAATTTATAGACCCTAACAAAGTAAACGTTAAATGTGCAATATATAGGATGCATAACGCATCTCTTGTAATAATATTTGATGCTTGCAAACTTTGGTATGTTAAATGCTTGATAAATAACTGGGTTTATTATTTTGTGGGCACTTTAGGAACTGAGGCAGATCCAAGGAAGAAGGGCACTACTGCGGCCGCTTAAGTTTCTAAAGAGGCAGTTTGACGTTTTATTTTTATTTTGCCTTCCATTTCACCGATAAATCGAAGTTTTGAATATTCGTTTCTCAAATATCACCCGAACTCAGGATTGTAGAGCTCACTGGAACCCTCACAATTTTTTTTGGTTTCATTTGAGTGTGGAAATAACGAAATGAAATGAGTTAGGTTAATTTGGGTGGGTGAGATTTTTTGTTTCCAATTGGGTCGGGTGGTATGGTGGAGTGGAAGGTGGGTATTTTAAAAGCCACATGACATTTTCTTAAATTAAAGTAAAAAAAATGAATTTTTAATTTATTAAAAAAAATTCTGTTAAGTAAAAGGGCATATATGAGCCATTTCTATAACGGCAGGGGCATATATGAGCCATTTTTTAAACAGAGGGTATATCAGCTCCAAATCATAAAGTTTAGGGGTAAATCAGGACCTTTTCCCTATAAACAATACTATAAATGATAGGAATAAAGTCAAAGAAGTTTGTTAACACCAAACACTAATCAAGAACTAATTGTCTAATTGTGGTATTACTTTTATAGATACAACGAAAAGTATGTTTGCTCTTATCATTCCACTAATCTCTAATGACATAACTAAAATATTCTATAAACATACTATAATTGGTAGAAACAAAGTCAAAAAGATTGGTTAACACCAAACTCTAGTCAAGAACTAATTGTGATATTAGATTATCACTCACTTTATGCTTAAGTTGTGGATTTACGGTATATAAGCTTACCTGTTTCTATTTAAGATGGATCAATTTATAGACCCTAACAAAGTAAATGTTAAATGTGCAATATATAGGATGCATAACGCATCTCTTGTAATAATATTTGATGCTTGCAAACTTTGGTATGTTAAATGCTTGATAAATAACTGGGTTTATTATTTTGTGGGCACTTTAGGAACTGAGGCAGATCCAAGGAAGAAGGGCACTACTGCGGCCGCTTAAGTTTCTAAAGAGGCAGTTTGACGTTTTATTTTTATTTTGCCTTCCATTTCACCGATAAATCGAAGTTTTGAATATTCGTTTCTCAAATATCACCCGAACTCAGGATTGTAGAGCTCACTGGAACCCTCACAATTTTTTTTGGTTTCATTTGAGTGTGGAAATAACGAAATGAAATGAGTTAGGTTAATTTGGGTGGGTGAGATTTTTTGTTTCCAATTGGGTCGGGTGGTATGGTGGAGTTGAAGGTGGGTATTTTAAAAGCCACATGACATTTTCTTAAATTAAAGTAAAAAAATGAATTTTTAATTTATTAAAAAAAATTCTGTTAAGTAAAAGGGCATATATGAGCCATTTCTATAACGGCAGGGGCATATATGAGCCATTTTTTAAATGGAGGGTATATCAGCTCCAAATCATAAAGTTTAGGGGTAAATCAGGACCTTTTCCCTTAAATAATTAAAAGTTATTAAACCAACAACTAATAATTAATCATATCAACATAATTGCGTTATCTAGGAACTATAATATATATAATGTAAAGTTATAAATAATATACTTCGCACAGCAATGTGGACCGCCTAGTTATTTAATTAATTAACTCAATCTTGTTCAACCTTCCAACTTTATCCACGTCTTTAGTTTACTCAAGTATTTTAATCATTATATAATTGTTTGTTCGATATTAGTTAGAATTATCATTTCATTTTAATTAAGAGAAAAAAACTGCATTTTGACAGCTTACAATGTTTCAAAGAAATTGTATTTCAGAGCTTACCTCACATGGTTAGTTGAATAACAAATTAAATATTTTACTCTCTGAACACAAAATATTTGACAACCTACATGATTCGATCATGTTATTAATTTAAAAATGAGATTTCCATTATTGTAAATGAGAATGTTAAGTAAAACACAATAAAACATACTTAATCTTCCAAAAGGAATCAGCTGTTCATACATGCACGATGCATATCATATTTTGTCGTTAAATTTATTTAAGGAAATAAATTATTTTACTAATGATTGCACCAATTATTTTTAGTATTCTCACATAATTATGAACTCAACCAAACCGTTCAATTATATGACATTATTCTTTGAAATCAAATATATACCATGACAAAAATGGGGTAAATAAGTTCTTTAGTACGTTAAAAAAAGGTTCTTTATTACGTAACTTTTTGGAAAATGAACTAAAAACGCATAGGTTGTAATAAGTTGTAACCATAATCAGGATTAATCTTATTTTTTCAGTCATTATGCTTTTTTAACATATACATTTGAACATCCATTTTAGCTAATAACAAAAGTTTCAAGTTTCTAATGACGTAAAAAAAATGAAATTTCATACCTCTACGAATGCATGATATGAGTATCTCTCCTTTTTCTATTTACAGGAGATTCTTCCTTTTTGTTGGTTTGATTGAGAAATCCACAACTTTTTATATATATATATATTTGAATTTTTTTTATTTAACATTTTTGCTTTATTTTTGAAGATATGTTCTAATACGAATTGATACGACATGTCGAAAACCACTAAATTCTAAAGTTATTTTTGATATGTAGTTTCATGTATATGCCCTTATTCAGTTTATGCGTTAAATATATATGTACTAAAAAATATCGTACATTTAAATACCATAAATAAAATATAGGGAATAATAATTTTTGGATACTTAATACTCCCATCTTTTCAATTGGTTTGTCAAAATAAGTTTTGATTTGATACGAAGTTTAAGAAAGTAATTTTTTTTTGAATTTGATGATCTTAGACTACATTGTATATGAAAAATATACCAAGATGACTTTTAATCTTGTATCTTAAACATGTAGGTGAAAAGTTAAAATAAAAAAAAACAAAAAAAAAAAACAAAATTACGTCAATTTTTTAAAAGTTATTGACTTTCCTTATTAGTACATGCAATTGTACTATTTCGTTTGAGTATCAACAAAATTTCCAGCTAAAAGATTCGAATTTAGAACTTGGTTGTTAAAAAAATAATAATTGCAAATTAATGCATGGCCAAAAAAATATCTCGACGAAATCAAGGGTAATATAGACATTTCGTTATTTGAGGAAAATAATTAATACAGGTATACAAAGGAAGTTGCACACCACATGTTTATTAAATTAATGTACGCACCGTGTATGTTAGTAATGTCACTGTACAAAAATAAAACCAAACTCTGTTTGTCTCCTTTTCTCTTTCCTTTTAAAGGATCATAAACCAACGTAATCTTTTAATGGATTCTCTTCTTTTCTCTCGATTTCTCAGCTTACCCACTTCGAATTTCGTCATTTTCCGGCAATCTTTTTTTTGATTTTCCGACCTGTCAATAACTCTCCGGCCAATTCTCCGACCATATTCAACCGCAAAGTTAAACCAAAGGTGGTTCACATGGTCTTTTCCTTTTTGCCCTGTTTCAGTAACATAAGGGTGTTATTTGGTTAAGCAAGTTGTTTTCTTTTTTGGGACTTTTTTTTTACCAAGAAAATGAAGAAAAAGAGATATGGAGTAGTCAAGTTTTAAACTTTTTAGTGAATCTTGATAGGTTTGTTGGTTGAACTTTCATCTTGTGGACGAGGGTTCAATTTTCAATAATCTGTTGCAAAAGTTATTTGGTTTTTTTTCTTGTTTTTATGTTATCAGCTAATTTAACTGTGTTTGGTAATTGAGAAAAATGGTAAAAAAGGGACATGGTTTTTCAAGTGTAAAGAAGTTGTCTTTCTATGTTTATGTTAAAAAAGACATGGTGGGAATTGTCTAGTGTTAATGGATTAATGGGTATCTGTTCATTCTTCTGACATTTTTATGTTGTTGGAATTCCGAGTTGGAGTTTGTATATTCTCTGCTTTTCTTGCATAGTTAAAAGGTTCTTTAATCCTTCTTCAGATTCATCATTTTTGGATATTTCTGAATTTTAAAACCTGTAGATTCTTAACTTTCTGACTCGGATCACATCCCTTTTTACCTCAGCTAAGTATATCTAATTACTTGATTCATGTCATGGGGTGTGTGTGTATTTTTCAGTTTTTTACTAAATATGATATGCATATTTTTGGGGTTGTTGTACCTATAAATCTCAAGATTTTCTTGCCTTTCTTCTGCAGGAGGGTATTTGGGTAGTTAAATTAAAGAAAGGTTGAAATGGGGCATTTTTCTTCAATGTTTAATGGATTAGCAAGGTCTTTTTCCTTGAAGAAAAGAAAGAATAGTTCTGGAAATGGGAAATATGATGGTAGAGATGCTGTTGAAGCTATGGCTAAAGAAGCCAAGAGAAATGACTTGATATTAAGGTCTTCAGGGACTGTAAATGTTGATGGTTCTAAGAATTTTGCTTCATTATTCTCAAGGAGGGGTGAAAAAGGCGTAAATCAAGATTGCTTCATTGTTTGGGAGGTATATATCAATTACTTCCCTATTTGTGATCAATACTAAGTCACTAGTCTCAGTTGTGGTATCTATAGAGTTTCTTTTGGTTTGAGCTATATATGATCAGTGGCAGATCTAGAGGGGCGGAAGGGTATTCACCTGAGCCCCCTCGACAAAAATTTACACAGTATATATAGGGTAGATTTGGATGATTCATAGGGACTGCATTATTTTTAAAAATTTTATTTTTCGAACCCCATGAGTGAAAATCCTAGATCCAGCATTGTATATGATGATGGATTCTTTGTACCATTGCAGGAATTTGGTTGCCAACATGACATGGCATTCTGTGGTATATTTGATGGGCATGGTCCTTGGGGTCATTTTGTGTCAAAGCAGGTTCGGGAATCGATAGTATCATCGTTGCTTTGCATTTGGCAGGAGAGTCTAGCTGAGGCTTCAGCTGATCCAGATTTGGATAAAAAGGATCAAAGGTTTAACATATGGAAAGAGTCCTTCTTAAAGGCATGTGCAACTGTGGATCAGGAGCTGGAACACCATCCCAAAATTGATACATTTTACAGTGGAACCACTGCTTTGACAATAGTCAGACAGGTAATTGCTTCAGCTATCTGGTAATTCTTGTCTTGTCCTCCAATTTTTGCCAACTTAGCTTTGTAAAAAGTACTCCATCCGTTTCAATTTGTTTGTCAGGTTTAGACTTTTGACTTGGCATAGAGTTTATGAAAGTAATTTTTTTTTTGAATCTGTGATCTTAAACTAAAAATATGTAGAATGTATAAAAATGCAACGTAAGATAAACAAATTAAAATGGAGTAGTAAACTAAACCTTGTTGTGTAGAGCCATGTTGTGCTTTTGAGTGTCCCCTTTAGATAAATATTTAACAGATTATAAGTAAAACTCAATGTAAGAAAAGTATGCTGAATTATTGAATGTTTAAAATGGAGGGAGTAAACTAAACCTTGGGTGAGGTAGTAGTTTGAAGCCTAACAGTTTTTAAGTTTATGTTTTATATCTCTACAGAAATATGAACTTCATAGTTCCCTGATCAGCAAAATTTGCTTAATTATCTTAATGTTAAGTGTGTTGCAGGGTGAGGTTTTATTTGTAGCAAATGTTGGCGACTCACGTGCAGTATTAGCTACCACTTGCGATGATGGCAACTTGGTACCAGTTCAGCTCACTGTTGATTTCAAGCCTAATCTACCTCGTGAGTCCTATATATACCTCTATCTTCCTCTCTATGCTCCCCGCTGTACATGACACTCCAATATAATGGATATATGTGTATTTTAGTTTGATGTTTCTTTTTCTTGCAGAGGAAACTGAGAGAATACTGCAATGTAATGGTAGAGTATTTTGCTTAGATGATGAATCTGGGGTGCACCGATTATGGCTGCCCGATGAATCCTCCCCTGGATTGGCAATGTCTAGAGCCTTCGGGGACTATTGCGTGAAAGATTTTGGTCTAATTTCAGTGCCTGACGTGACTCAAAGGCATATCACAAGCAAAGACCAATTTGTTGTGCTGGCAACAGATGGGGTATGTTTGGCCTTCTGGATTGTCCCCAAATATACTACTCTTATCATATTTCTTAATTATGCACACATAAGAACAAAAGTAGGTATATTATCTAAAGTGATAAGCATATGTAAATGATTAAAGATTCATCAGTTCAACAGAAGGCCATGGCCACAATAACAACATTGTATTGCATAGACTTTGTGAAATCTTCGTTTTAAGTGTAATTTCCTTGATGACTACTAAAGTGTAGTTTCTTAAATGCAGGTATGGGATGTTATATCGAATGAAGAGGCTGTAGAAATTGTATCTGAAACTCCAGATAGGGCAAAAGCAGCCAAGCATCTTGTTCAATGTGCTGTTCGTGCTTGGAAACGTAAGAGGAGAGGGATAGCTGTAGATGATATTTCAGCAATTGTACTCTTCTTTCATTCTAAGCATTTCTGTCAGCATATTTACCCTGTAACTACTCCAAAATAACACTTGATAGAAAACGCAAGTTTCTGTCTCTCGTGTTCTCCATCTACCTGCCTTTGGTTAGTTTATTTTTTTTCATAGTTTATTCACGAAATGGATTGGTATTAGTCTAGAACTCTAGATACAACAAAAAATCATTCTATTAGATCAAACAAGTCTTAGAACTAGGTGCTCTTTAAGTAAACCTCAGTCCCAAACAAGTTGGAATCGAGTATATGAATAGTTATTGACAATATTTCTCCATTAGAGAATACTTCCAAGTGGTGCAAGAATGATAAATTACAGAAGGAAAAGTGTTGAATTTTCTGCTCCATAAATTCTGGGAAGTTTCCCTAACATAGGACCGGACTAAACAATGAGTTAAATGTACGTGTAGCTAAAGTCAGCCCAAGAAAATAAGAAAGCAAAAGCCACTTTGCTGCACCATGTCAACAAGGAAATTAAGGCCTATAATTGTACAACTCAAGCAATTTCAAACGGCTATGAAAATGATAGCATTTGACTTGCCCCATTAACATAGCCATTACTATATCGATGCATATTACTGTAAGACTCAAGCAATTTCAAACGGCTATGAAAATGATAGTGTTTGACTTGCCCAATTAACATAGCCATTACTATATCGATGCATATTACTGTAAGATTGGGCACCGGACCAAGTTGTACCGGTACCATTCCGATCCGATAGTATTCGGGACAGAATGAGATACATTGAATCGGTACACGAAACGAAACGGTATCATGATTTGGTACCGGTATCATTCAGCCCGATTCCAATAAATCATTTATAATTAAAATTAAAAATAGTATTTGTGTCATTGTTTTATACTTCTATTAGTATTTTTTTTGTTTATTTAATTTTTTAAAATTACAAACTTAAGTTATTTAAATTACAAGTTATAAGTATAACTTAATAACTTATAAACTTCGAAAGATTCAAATCTTGAAAACTTATAACATAAGCTCAAAAACTTTTTTAAAAAAAACTTTATTAAACTTAACTTACAAACTTATATAAGTAAAAAAAAATTTAAAATATCTTTAAAATAAACTTAAGTAAAATTACATTTTAAATTTTCAAAGTTAAATACTATAAACTATTAAACTTAGAAAAATAAAAAAATATTCCTATTTTCATAATTCAAAATAACTCAAAAAAATAAAAAATAAATTGAAATAGCTATATGTGCCGTCCAATTTATCCCATCCCGTTCCATTAGGTCCATTCCGGTCCATCGCGATTCTATCCCGATATATAATGGGACAGGATGAAACCGAGTCTCCATCCCAATAATTGCAGTCATGTTCATCCCAATACCAATCAACAACCCGATCAAATTGTTCGTTCCGGTCCAATACCAATTCATACCGATCCGGTGCCCAACCTTACATATTAATTGTGAATTTAGAAAACTGAGACTTAACCATCACTAGAATGAAAAATGCAAATAAAACATATTGTTAATGAATAACACAATAATCATTAAATAACATAATATAAATTATACTAGTAGGTTAAATCCATTAAATAACATAATACTTTACAAAATTATAACAATAACTTAGTACTAGTAGGTTGATTACAAATCCATCATCCTCATCAAAATAGAGTTGTGTTGGAACATGGGACTGTTATGGTTGTGCTAGATGACATTGTTGACTTCTTTTAGCTACTATTCATTTTTGTTCTTGTCGAATGTATTCACGAACATTTGGTTCACTAATAGAATCTAAATTACATAATACTCCTAACATTCTATTTTCTTCTTTAACTTCCATTAATTTCAAAACTCTCATCTTTTCTCTCCATATCTAGTTGCCTCTCAGCAATTGACTTTGCCAACAACTCAAGAAGCCGTTTTCGTTCAGATAGAAGTTTCCTCATAACAGATAAAAAACCTTCATTGATTTTTCTCTTCGCTTTAGGTTTTTTCATCCCAATAGATCGTTCCGATGATGACATGGCATCACCTACAATATCCTCAATTCGTGAAAATGAGATAAGTTAGGAGAGGAAACATGATGGATATGCCCTCATAAGATGAAGTTAGTAACAGATAAACACATTGCTGCTTGCATTAAGTCAGAACAATATACTCATTAAGTACTTAATAATATAGATCAATATGCACCGAGGCAATTTAAGATCAGTGAGATGTACATTTGATCCAAAAATACAATTCCAAAATCTCCCACTGCTTAATCTCTAAACCAACTACTGGGATTTTAGTATTACCCAGAATTCGAACATTAGTCAAAACCTACCAAACTACATACTTCAATATTTTAATACTGACCACTTTTTTTACACTCCGGTGGATCCAAAGCCACCAGAGCCTCTCAGAGTTGAGTCGAGATCATCAACTTCCTCAACCTCTGGTGTGACAATTTTCTGAACAATAAGCTGAGCTATCCTATCACCAGCCTTGACTTCAAAATCAACTTCAGAGTGGTTGAACAACACTACCCCAACAGGCCCTCTATAATCAGCATCTATGACTCCAGCTCCAACATCTATAGAATACTTCCATGCCAAACCAGATCGAGGCGCTATAACCAAACGAAAAAACACCCCAAAAATATCAATCGTGAGCAATCATAGGGATGTGGTAGGAATGGAGATAAGTTGTGTTGAAAGGTAAAACTGACATAATCAATGGGGAATAACACTTGCTTTTCTTACCCTAAAGAATTTTCCCCAAAAAAATATTGTCCACCAAACATGAGGGAATTAAAAAATCACAGGGAACACACACTAAGAAAACTGGAAAAAATCTATCACGAATATTTTTAGATTTCAAAAAGTAAGAAAGAAATTACCAATACGAGCATAGGTTCCTTGAGGAACAGCGATGCTGAGATCTGTGGGTACTAGAGCCTTGCCTCTGGCGGGAACTTTAGTCTCTGCAGCACTGTACACCAAGAAAACAAACAATTTAGAAAAAACATTTCGAACTACCACATGGATTTAACGAAAAAAAACTTAGTGAAAGTCTGAGAGCAAACCTGGATAGATCGTAACCAGCAGAAAGAGAAGAGGCTCTTGAGGGCAAAACAGCGTTTTCAGAGAGCTTCTTCACTCGGAAAAAGGGGATTTCAGGGACATTGCCATTTTCGGGGTGGTCCAGTTTCTGAATCTTGGGAGAAGGTTCTGTGATCTCAGGAGAGTTGATTTGATTTTCTGCCATTTTTGGAAGAAGGAATATTGAAGACAAGTTTCTGAGAATGTTAGGGTTTGTAGAGTGAGTGGGAGGTTTATGTAGAGGAATTTTCACTATCAAAAATGAAATGGCGCCAAAAATTCCCGCCTTGTTCTCTATTGGGAAATGGGATATGGAAAATTCTCATTCGTTCGGAGGTTGCATTAAACTCTATTAAATTGCTAAGTACTACTTACTTCTATGTCTCTAATTACTTGTCCTTAATTTGACATATAAAAAAAAGACAATTTTTTTTACCTATTATACCCTCAATCAATTACTTTGAAAAAGATAAAATTTCTTGAAAATCTCAATTTTTTAATTCATCCACTTCATAATTAATAGAGGTAAAATGATAAACTCACTATGTCAATCATTATTTTCTTAATAGGTGTGACAATTCGAAAGTAGACAAGTAATTAGGGACAGAGGAAATATTTAATTTGACATGAAATTAAAGAAGATTTTGTAGTGTAAAACTAAAAAAACGTCAAATATATTAAAATATCTTTGAATATTATTGTTTGAATATGTCATGTCAAAAAATAAAAGGTATTAAAAAAGAAGAAGAAAATGATCATTCTTTTAAAAAGCAGATCAAACAAATTAAAACAGAAAAAGTAATAAGTTATGCTCAAGTCACTTATTATATAGAGTGTAACATAAATTGTAAATAGAAGATTTGAACAGCAATTAACACACATATATATACTAGTACTATATATTATTTTCAGGAAACACAAGGATATATTTGGATGGACAAAGTCAGGTAGTTCCTAAAAGAATAAGGTTGGTTTCTAAAATACCCAGGGGAAGAAAATCGGTTTGGTATCTTGAAACACAAGAAATTTCAGTCCTAAAATGCATTCCAATATATATACATAATAAGAACATATGTACACGTTCTCAAACACAGAGCCTACATATCTACATATCACAACTTAATTTGTAGCTTAATGGAACACTTGAGGAGAAGTATAAAACTCGGTCTCCATAAACACCGGTCTCAAATCTTCCTCGCGCATGAACTCCAAGGGAAAAGTAACAAGATGTCCTTTGACTGACTTTAACTTCTCTTTCGTATTTACTACATCTACTTCCCCATCAACGTGAGATTCAAGTTTATCAGGAGCAACACCTAGATCAATAGTTGTGTGCCCAAGCTTATCTTTCCAATGGTTCATACATTGTCGAAGTTCAGACCTGCATTCCAGGATGACATTAGATAACATAAGCAACTGAGCATGATCAAAGACTTTGCACTACTAACTACTCTGCCCTCGCCTCCATAAATTAAAAGAGAAAAAGATGGTGGAAAGTCGATGTGGTAGTCACGTACCTTGAGTGAATAAGATCATTTGGGATGCAAGAGAATACATTTTGGTAAATCGTGGCATTTGACTGAAATATAAGAGATACAAAGAGTTATTGATTCTCTGAGATGAAAATCTAAGTGACCAGATTGTGCAGTTTGAACAAGATTTCAGGCATGGCTACTACATAGAAATGATATTTCTGTCAATGGGCATTACATAAAGGCAATTAAATAACTAAAACAAGCAGATAGAGTGATAATGGAACTGCTGTCATACCCGGAAGCTTTCTTTCTATGTTAGTGTATCCATGTATCATTACCAAAAGATAGGCATATGGCAGAATTATTTTGTGCTTCTTTCGAGAATTAGTATTATCATATTTTTGTATTGCTTTTCTTTAAAAGGCAATCAACTAAAGTAAGAACACCAGTCTCACCTCTGCAGTTGCCATCCATATATCTTTGTAAGTAGAGTCAGCCACGGGATCTTTGATTTGACAAGTCTGGAAAAGAAAGGATGGCCTTTAGTTGCTGTATTTAAAACATATGTATAAAAGTATTGCATGTCAAGACATGTGACATCCATGAGAGGAAATCTTATGCCATTGGAAGTTTGAAGCATCACTGACCTCTTCAGCACGTAAACCAAGGTGCTCTGCCCACAAAGAAACCCGAAGGCTAAAAGCAAACTTTCCAGCCTTCCAAGGTTTTCCGTCCATGGTTGAATCAATGAAATCTTTATCTTCAATGACTACACAAATCTGGAACAACCAATTTTCTGTCAGAAGTTCCTTTTTTGTAAATATTTTTTTTAATCTATTGTTTAAAAGTATCTACAGAACAAGATACGGCTTTTGGAGATGCGTAGCTGAAAGAATTCAATTGCAGATATCCAAGGTAGAAATTGAAATGTGAAGCCTCATGAAGTTTAAAAGCTAGAAAGTCATACATTTATCTTTCGACTGGGGACAGCTCTCATTCACAAGCAGCATGTGTGGTATAAGCAAGGTATACATGAACCAACTATATGAATCGACAGACAGAAATTCAAGGTGAAAATGGTATGAATCTACAGTTTCCTGTGGTAAATGAACCAATTCACTGACAAAAGCGAGATTTATCCAGATAAACGCTGGATGTGTTTCGTTTTCTAATTTTTGTGCAGTGTTTAGGGTTTTGCTTCTATAATATGTTTCCTTAAAAGAAGAAAAAAGTCTTACAGACTCTCAAGTGACAGTTCTAGCAATAAGACATTAGAATGTTTGCAAAACAGAAGTCCACAATGGTTCTAATATTTATTTGTATTACCATGTGAACGTAGATGAGCTATTCCCAGGAAGTAATGGCTGTTTCTCTTCTTCTCCGAAGAGAAATAGACTTTCTTATAGGGAGTAAGATTTCATGTTCTTCACATGCTAATGGCCTAGAACAGATTTACCTCAGAGTCGCGAGATCCAAGCAAACTTCTGTCATTTACATTAGATGATCCAACCATGGCTATACGGTCATCCACTATCATCACTTTACTGTGTACATAGACCTGTGTTAAAATTGGAGAACTTTTAGGGCAATAAAACACCAAATTTTCGAACAATCAAAATCAAGTAAGCTTGCATAGATACAGGTTGCATGTTAGAGAAAGAAGAGCAAACATTGACAGAAAATGATAAACATTACATACTAAACAGTAGAATGAGTTAACCCTTCAGGCTTGGTTAAAGAATTTTCATTTTCAAACTTCCGCCTAGTATATACATCAATTTTCTTGGAGGCTAAAGTTGATCATACAAATATTAGATTGACTGGTTCTTAGCAATTCAAAGACAGTCCATGCCAATGTATGGACCTATCTTACTATATAAGTGAGTTTCAGTTAATTGATTTGTACTGTTAGATCTTCAAGAAATTACCTGACTCGTGAACATAGGGCCAACATCAGAAAGCTGGCCATACGTCCTGAGACCATAAAAAGATATGTAATCACAAGTTTTTGGACCCAATAGAGCATTAAGATTGTGCAGTATTGAAGTGTTGCCCTTGCTAATAGTCCGATATTGCCAGTGCATTAAGGCTCTCACAGTTGCTGCCCCAATGTCATCCAGGCCTCCCTGTAATTTTGAAGCTAAATATGAAACATGAAAACTCAAAAACCAACTTACAGTCTCCAACGTGAAGAGAAGATGCCTACCTGAAAACCAGGTAATAGTGGGATGACTATTATAACCCTGAAACACTTATTTTCTTTGTGTGCTCGCCTTATACGTCTGTATATAGCATCAGCTACACGATTGTGTATAATTTCATCTCCAGCAAGACCCGAGATGAAAAATTGATTCTGAAAGTTTTGCAAATAAAAGCATGAGTTTTCATTTGATAAGTGAGCTTCTTTACTATATTTTTGCTCATAACCATCATAAAACAAATCAGAAACAGAAAACATTCAGAGATTCAGAACAAGAAGAGTACACTTGTAACTGGACATTAACAACAATAAACCCACTGAGCCACTGGTGGAAGTCAACTTAAGGTTGACAAGATGGATATTAGCATTCCATAGTGTAGAGATTGGATCAGAAGATAGCACTTACTAAACTCCATATAGCTGAAAATAATGTGTGTTTTCCAGTATTACCTCAAAGCAGAAAAGCTTTGACAATCAGTATCGTCTTTGTGGTTAATCAGTGCATAACTCAATGAACACAAAGCTCTGACAATCAATTGTAATTAGTGCATACCTCAATGAACACAAAATGTTCTGCTTCCTCAATAAGAGAACAATAAGCTTTGTGAATGCTGTCTTCAGTTTGAGTTGTTCCAGCAGACCACTGGCTGACACTTCTAATGACCTATGACAAGTTAACCATAAGAAATGTCAATGGCAGTAGAGAATTAACTGAAACATATGCGAAACTGAGTAAACAAGAAAATGAATTAAATTTCAGGTCATCTAGGAAGTAGTTTAAAGGAATATTATGAACCTAAACATTATCAGCAGAAAGTAAAAAATATTTAAAGTAATGTTTGACTAAGTGGCTGCAACTAATCCCTACCTTCATTTGTTCAATATCTTTATCCTCTAATGGTGCACCCAAAGGGGGAGGGAGTCCAGCCGATACTTTCTCCGCCAGACTTATATTTAGAATTTCTTCAAGTTGTCTACTTTCAAGGTTCTAATACTAGCTCAAATTAACCTTAATTTTCTCCTTGTTTTTATCCTTGAGCAATAAGGACTAGATACTAAACAATGTCAATAATCATTATACCTTTATAAGCAGAATGTAAAAACTACCCAATACACCACCAAATGACATCCTCATTGTACTATATAATGTTAAGCTAACCTGACAGTGACAACGGGTTCGAGGACCAACATCTTCTATTTTATCAGTTGAAACCACTTCTGCTACTCGCTCTTGTGTCTCCCACCAATTATCTAGTTGATGAGTTTTCATTTGGCTTTGGAGATCTAGGTGATGAAGATCATCTGAAAATATATCTTCAGACCTAATGACAAAGTGTTAACTAAAAATAAATCAAACTTAAGTAATAGACTAGAGACCAAACCAGTCAACTTCTCGTCAGCACAGGAAACCTCATCACAATCAGCTTCCTGGGGTAAAAGTAACGGGATATCTTCCGGTGGTGACCCAGACGGAAATGGATCTTGTCCATTCAGATCTTTCGAGTGCAGCTCAGCTGTCTTACTTTCGATCTCAATTTCTCTGCTTCTGCCCATGTAGTGTGGAAGAACCATATGATGCTGTGGCATAAGCAGTGGTATAGTCTGTTCATTTGGAGCTATGCTTCTCTGCATCAATGGTCAGAAAAATTAGCAACTTGAAATTTCGTCAAGAAGTACACTGAGGAGTAGAAAAGAACCTTAGCATGATTCCAGCGTTGAACGAAGTGTCTGGCAACATCTCGGCAAGGTGGTCCCCAAAGAGCACAGTGGACATCATGCCATGGCATTCGGGGATATTTCTCCCGCTCTAGTTCATCTTTCATGGCATCTTCCCAAGAATTTGGCTCGGACTCTCTGGATAATAATGACAATTTAGATAATTAAATATTACATTTGCTGCATATGGGTTTGAGTGACCTCTACAACCAGTCAACTTAAGAGAATGCTCTAATTCTTTTCATTCTCCATCTACAAAATTGATATCAACTTGAATCATCTCAAGCTAAATTAGATATTCGATTGCAATAAGTTGGACAAATATGAGTCTAATAGAACACCCACCAAACAAGAAACTTTTATTGAATCAAACTAAATAATCTAATGGAGGCCTAGAACATTGCTCTTACATGGTACTCTAACATTTGAGACAACTATTAATGATACTATTAATATGAGTTTCACTAGTTTCAAGAATAGAAATTCATTTAATCAATCAAATTTAAATTTTAATAAGATGCCCTCTCTCTCTCTCTCTCTCCGTCCCTCCCTCCCTCTCTCTCTCTCTCTCTCTCTCTCTCTCTCTCTCTCTCTCTCTCTCTCTCTCTCTCTCTCTCTCTCTCTCTCTCTCTCTCTCTCTCTCTCTCTCTCTCTCTCTCTCTCTCTCTCTCTCTCTCTCTCTCTCTCTCTCTCTCTCTCTCTCTCTCTCTCTCTCTCTCTCTCTCTCTCTCTCTCTCTCTCTCTCTCTCTCTCTCTCTCTCTCTCTCTCTCTCTCTCTCTCTCTCTCTCTCTCTCTCTCTCTCTCTCTCTCTCTCTCTCTCTCTCTCTCTCTCTCTCTCTCTCTCTCTCTCTCTCTCTCTCTCTCTCTCTCTCTCTCTCTCTCTCTCTCTCTCTCTCTCTCTCTCTCTCTCTCTCTCTCTCTCTCTCTCTCTCTCTCTCTCTCTCTCTCTCTCTCTCTCTCTCTCTCTCTCTCTCTCTTTCTCTCTCTCTCTCTCTCTCTCACTGTGTAAGTTAAGGAAAATTGAAGACAAAATGAAGGAAAGTTGTTTGCTTCTTTTCTTTTAGTTTGACATACAAGAGGAAATTAATAGAAAATTTAACCTCCTCCTTCCACATTAAACTACGCGAATACTAGATAAGTAACATGCAAACCAAAGAAGGGAGACAAATTGTGTAACTTTCCATTAGTTTCCCTTCTTTTGCCTCAAATTGTCACATTTCTGGGACAAAGCAGAAAAATAGATAACTAAATTTGATTTAAATCCGTCGGCACAATTTCAACATGGAGAGCAATAGCTCTTTCAACTATGTTACTTATGGTGGAATCTTTTCAAAATCTACATATTCCATTTCTAACTTCAACAGGTTACAAATATATTTATTTCATCATCTGAATGCTAATGAAGACCTATTCTCAAACACATACTAACTAAAGGAGTTCGAAAAGAACTCCTGTTAAGAAATATAATGGCGCCCATATCTATTTGCTTTAAGTTATAAATACAAACTTGACAAAGGAAATTTCAAGTTCATGAGTAGGTCACATACATATCATAGCTAGCTTACCTTGGGTTATAGTAGTCCTTCCCAGGCCAAATAAAAGGAGGCTGATCAGCCAACTTGTGTTCTCTTGTGTCATACCGGCCAAAACATAAATCTAAACCTCCAATGTAACAAATCTTGTTGTCCACAATGACAAGCTTTTCATGGTGCGACCTGCATGTAGAAACCACGTTTTAGTTTTAATAAGCTTATAAAATAGAAGGAATTAATATACATAGAGTGTAGATACAGATGGGAAATCTATTCTAAATCATGACTACATCAGAGTCTATGCTGTATTAAATTCTTAACTGCATACCACAAGTAGATCCCTGCGGAGAAATGGTTCGGATATCGCAGGACTTTAACATTTTTGTGAATTTTCAGAAGCCTTCTTTTGCTGTATAAACTGTTAATCTTTAAAGCAATAGAAACCTCCTTGTAGAGAAGAACATAAATCTGCATCAACATATATTTTTAGAAGTTAGACTGGATCTTAAAAATCACAATGGAAGAATTGTATAGAAAACAGTTCTTTATAGAAAACACTTCTTTTTGTATCCTTGATTCCTTTCTAACTTTAAAAAGTCTTGTAGTGAACAATGAAAAAAGAACAATGAGATGTAAGCATGATCCCTTCTCTTACAGAATAAATTTTTTTTAAGATAAGGATACCAAGATCCAATATGAATAACGAAGTGGTATTATCAAGCGAACCATGGTCAACCATTTAATGCACCTATTACCATCTACATTTTCTATGGCCAAATAACACATACATTACTCATTTGTTTTTTGAATGTAGAATCTAATAACAGATACTTTCTTTAAATAAAGATCGATAAACAAATAAAGTACACAGACATTTGTACATAACTACTTGATATACCATCTAATCAAAATTCAGCAAATGCTCAGGCATATTCGTTTTCACTTCAGAAAGCAAGTAAAGCACTAGAAATTCTTAGTATGAGCAGAATGCACATCAAAATTGCTGGATACACTTAGTTACATGTAAACACTCTAGTTTCATTGTGTCTCTGTTAAACACAATGTGTCTAGATGCAAGACAAATGCCTAGTTCCTAATCTTTATCACAAGTGACTTGAGTAAATGTCTTTCAACAAATGTGAGACTTATTACTGTTGGCAGGCATTAAAGCATAAGAATAATTATACATGCAAATTATAATCTTTTTTTTTTGAGGTAAAGGTTGTTAAGAAGTCCCACATCGTATAGACTTGGACAAACCTCCCCTCATGAGATAGCTTTTGGGGTTGAGTTAGGCTCAGGTGCCATATCTTTACATGGTATCAGTGTCAGGCCCATCCCAATTTGTTGTTCACCGATGTTGGGCCCCCATTTTAGAAGTGTTCACGCTCCAGTTGAGGTTTGGGCGTGCGGGGGAGTGTTAAGAAGACCCACATCGGTAGAGGGATGGGAATTTGGTCTCCTTATATGGACTTGGACAAACCTCCCCTCATGAGCTAGCTTTTGGGGTTGAGTTAGGCTCAGGTGCCATATCTTTACATGGTATCAGTGTCAGGCCCATCCCAATTTGTTGTTCACCGATGTTGGGCCCCCATTTTAGAAGTGTTCACGCTCCAGTTGAGGTTTGGGCGTGCGGGGGAGTGTTAAGAAGACCCACATCGGTAGAGGGATGGGAATTTGGTCTCCTTATATGGACTTGGACAAACCTCCCCTCATGAGCTAGCTTTTGGGGTTGAGTTAGGCTCAGGTGCCATATCTTTACATGGTATCAGTGTCAGGCCCATCCCAATTTGTTGTTCACCGATGTTGGGCCCCCATTTTAGAAGTGTTCACGCTCCAGTTGAGGTTTGGGCGTGCGGGGAGTGTTAAGAAGACCCACATCGGTAGAGGGATGGGAATTTGGTCTCCTAATATGGACTTGGACAAACCTCCCCTCATGAGCTAGCTTTTGGGGTTGAGTTAGGTTCAGGTGTCATATCTTTACAAAGGTAACTAATTTACTCAATTATTTACAAAGTTAAACATGTTAGGTAGAGATCAGTTGCATATGCACCTGGACCCCTTCTTTAGCTTTAGTCTCAAGTAATGCATCAAGTCTAGAGGAGCTATGGCTGTGAAATGGACGTCTCAAGTACAGCTCTGGGCAAAGCCACCATCCTGTTATATAGATCTGCATAAGATTAAATTAGGTGGAACTATCTGCAGTAAGAAAATTTATGATTGTGATGTAAAAAGTTGGTAGATCAACCTCAGATTTTGCACTCTCTATTGAAGAAGCAATTGCCTCAAATGCTGCTTTCCCATCTACAAACCACTGAGCTTGAGTGGCATCATCAGTTGTCCCCCTCAATGGAGCAAAAGAACCAAAGCGGTGAGGGTTACACCAACCTTCTGGAGGTTTAAGAACAGCATCATTAATTGCACATATCCAATCATCGACTTTGGCGTGGCTCGTGGTTCTAATCCTTATGCTACGGTTCCCACAACAAACCTTTCAGCCATTACAACTGTCAGTTTTATGCAAAAGCAAGCAAAACAAGATGCACTCTTTGAGAAGTAAATCCAGCAATAATGAGATAACTTACTAAATAAAGAAAAAAGAGGTTAGTTATATTTGCGACATACAACTCCATATCATGTCACACTGAACAACTATTTGATTAAGGGGGGAAGAAACAGAAAATGGATTTCCCGAAAGACTGCAATATTACGTTGAGGAAAAAAGTGACTTCCCCACATATCTTGGTTGACCAAGAAGTTGCTGGATAGTTAAAAAGAAAATTCATTAGTTTGGCTAAATTATTTGGTCAGTTTCTACTTTTTCCTGAATTAAACTTCCTAAGATTAGTAGAATCTATCAACGCTACTTGAATGGTGAATATATGGGAAAAAGAAGTAAACAGTGTAAACTGAAACAAGCTCAATCATTACTTAATGTTATAGGGCAGACATGATTGGTTTAGGTTAAATCATCTCCTCCATTCCAGCAGCTAAAATAATTTACAAGCCATCATACAGGTTTAAGAATAGAACATCTAATTGATTAACCTAAACTACTACTTCAGTATGTGCACAAAATCTCTTGTTTGTACCCAGTCTTGCTTTCAAAACAAGATAATTTCAGGTTCAGGCACATTCAGGTGAGTGTGCATGATAAGCAACTAAAATACACAATTTTATTTGACATATATATCTTGAGTAATAAAATTAGCACTCTGTAGTAGTAGAGCACTAACAAAATGAACATGTAACCAAGAAATAAGAAATCACAATGGTCAAAAATTGAGTTCAAGTTCCAGCAATGCTAAAACACCATAAAAGAATTTTCTGTAGTGTTTGACTGGAAGCAGACCTTAAATGCATATTGCAAAGGATTTCTTTCTCTTATTTCCTTTGCTAAGTATACCGCATTCTCTCCCTTCCCATTAGAAGTTGGAAGCACATCGAAAACAATTATGTCCAGTAGTTTTGCATCAAAAGGATTGTTTAGTAAGGCCAAGTAACCGGGTTTTAGAACAGCCCAAACCTGCACGACATAGTATAAGTAGTTAAGACAAGGAAGACAAAAACATTTAATAGGGTCAACCATTGTGGAGGACAGGTCATATTCAGACTGTTAGCATGATGGAAAACTAAATGATTGTATATATTAATGTAACTATATAGTGATATAAATTAGCATGATCATGTACATTTGTTGTAGAATCAAAGAAATAAATATTGTGATAGAATAGTTGATTTGAAGGGATAGCAAGGCAGATTTAGAGGGATTGAATAGCAGATTTGTAGAGATAGAATAGCTGATCTTTAGAGATAGAATGACGGATCTTTAGGGATGTGTAATCTTTATTTTCTCTATATAATGGAAAGACTCTCACTTTGAGAGGCATTCAGCAGAAAATTGACATGGTATTAGAGCCTTCTCTTGGTTGTCTTGTTTCATAGAGTCATCAGTGGTTCCTTCTAAGTTTTTTTTTGAAAATCTTGGTTTTTGGTTGACTGTTCATCGACAATCAGTCCTACCACTTGGGAATTTTGTTCTTGGTCATTCTAGTTGCTTTCTTGAGTCTTTGTAGTTTTCATAGCTATTCAAAAACATGAATTCACATCACTTTGAATCCTTCCGTGTTCGTTTCACTGGAAAAAAATATTCTTCTTGGGAGTTTCAGTTTCAGTTATTTGTT